>NC_083421.1:32512237-32815267 GCF_020745735.1 Hemiscyllium ocellatum | reverse complement strand
TTTAGATAAATGTGAGATGCTGCTTTTTGGAAAGGCAAAACATAGCATGACTTATACACTTAATGGTAAGGTCCTGGGAGGGTTGCTGAACAAAGAGACCTTTAAGTGCAGGTTCATAATTCCTTGACAGGTAAATTAAATAGTGAAGAAGGTGTTTGGTATGCTTTCCTTTATTGGTCAGAGCATTGAGTATAGGAGTTGGGAGTCATGTTGCGGCTGTACAGGACATGGGTTAGGCCAATTTTGGAATATTGCATGCAATTTCGGTCTCCTTCCTATTGGAACAATGCTGTGAAACTTGAAAGGATTTAGAAAAGATTTATAAGGATGCTGTCAGGGTTGGCGGATTTGAGCTATAGGGAGAGGCTGAGTCTATTTTCCTTGGGGTGTTGGAGGCTGAGAGGTAACCTTACAGAGGTTCTGGAAGTAGGTTTGCTCACTGAACTGGAAAGTTCTTTTTCAGATGTTTCATCACCATACTAGATAACATCATCAGTAAGCCTCCCAAAACGAACCTTGCAACTCAGCGAGCAAACATACATCCAGAAGCTCAATCCAGAAGCACGGTGGCACAGTGGTTAGCACTGCTGCCTCACAGCGCCAGGGACCTGGGTTCAATTCCCGCCTCAGGCAACTGACTGTGTGGAGTTTGCACGTTCTCCCCGTGTCTGCGTGGGTTTCCTCCGGGTGCTCCGGTTTCCTCCCACAGTCACAAAGATGTGCGGGTCAGGTGAATTGGCCATGCTAAATTGCCCGTAGTGTTAGGTAAGGGGTATATGTAGGGGTATGGGTGGGTTGCGCTTCGGCGGGTCGGTGTGGACTTATTGGGCCGAAGGGCCTGTTTCCACACTGTAAGTCTAATCTAATCTAATGTGAGCTACAAATCTTCTCAAAATTCACTTATAGACATTTATAGAATCATGAGGGGCATGGATGGGACAAATAGACAAAGTCTTTTCCCTGGGGTGGTGGAGTCCAGAACTAGAAGGCATAGATTTAGGGTAAAATGGAAATGATTTAAAAGGAGCATAAGGGGTAACTTTTTTCACACGTGTGTGGAATGAGCTGCCAGAGGAAGTGGTGGAGGTTGGTGCAATTACATTTAAAAGGCACCTGAATGGGTATATGAACAGTAAGAGTTTAGAGGGATATGGGCCAAATACTGGCAAATGGGGCTAGATTAGATTAGGCTATCTGGTCATCAGGGATGAGTTGGACTGAAGGGTCTGTTTCCATGCTGTACATCTCGATGACTGTATGATCTAACAGCAGCATCCTGAATGGGTGCAGGCAAGCTCCCACCTACAGAGCCAGGGATTTTACTTTTAACTTCTGCAGTGGTTGCTGGGGTCTCAGCAAGATTGGAAGGCAGTGAATCTCTCCCGGCTACTACACTCAGGTTACTCTGCATGTTTTTCTTCCTGGGCTGCTAGAGTTAGCTGTAAGCCAATCTGTTTTCTGAATAAGAACAATTTAAGGTCTCAGCTACTTTCTTATTATAACTTGAGGGGTCTGGTCCATAATTATAGTCAATTGGATAGCAAGAAAACAGCACACAGAAGCAGAATAGAGGGAAGAAAGTGGATAGTCCAAGAACATTACACCAAAAAATGAAAGATGAAAACTTTGCTGTGTTAGCAGCATTAGGAGAGGGAGATTAGAAATGAAAGTTAAAATAAGGAACAAACATAGATAGTGCTCAGTGCTGCTGGAACAAAAAAAAACTATTTCTGAAAGGGGTTATAAACAAAGAGTAAATATTTTAACCCTAAGACAGATTCCCATCTTGTGAATGGGAGGGAGAAAGACAATGGAGCTTTTGAGAAAAGACGTATTTTTCAATCTGTTTAAAAACACAGTTGTTCCTTTCATAGATGAGAAAGGGAAAGGATGGTCTCGTGGCAATATTGCTAGACAATTAATCGAAAGACCCAAGTAATGTTCTGAGGACATGGGTCCAAATCCTGGTGTAGTGGAAATTGAATTCAATAAAAGAAAACTGACATCAACAGTCTAATGGTGAGCACAAAACAATCATTGCTATTTGGGGGGAAAAAAATCCATCTAGTTTATTCATGTCATTTAGAGAAGAAAATCTGCTGTCACTATCTATTTTGGCTGATGCATGACTCCAGAGCCAAAGCAATGTGATTGACTCTTCACTGCCCTTTGGGTCATTAGGTATGGGCAGCAAATACTGGCTTCGCCAACAACATCCCATCAATTAATTCTTTTAGAAAAATCTGTATCTGAAGCTAAAATACATTTAGAAATTGAATAGCCATTAATTAGCCAATCCTCTATCCAGGCAAACATGCTACCTCCAGCACCATAGGCTGGTGATGTATGTTATTAAAGGCCTTTTGGGAAATCCAAATATATTAGATCCATCGCTTCTCCTTTATCTATCATACTCGCTACCTTCTCACAACATTCTCATAAATTTGTCAGGTATGAATTTCTGTTTATAAAAGAAATGCTGCATATTATGTATTTCTCAACGGTCTACCAAAACATCCTTTATAATTGTTTCTAACATTTGACGAATAATGTTTGTTAAACAAACTGGCTTTTAGGTTTGTCATCTTCCCTTTTTGATTAAAGGTATTAGATTGACAGTTTTCTAATCTTGGAATCCCTACAGTGTGGAAACAGGCCATTGGCCCAACAAGTCCACATTGATATTCTGAAGAGTATCCCACCCATTCCCCTACATTTCCCCTGGCTAATGCATCATGCCTACATGTCCTTGAACACTATAAGCAGTTTTAGCATGGCCAATTCACCTAATCTGCACATCTTTGGATTGTGGGAAGAAATAGAAGCACCCAGAGGAAACCCATGCAGACACAAGGAGAATGTGCAAGCTCCACACAGATAGTTGGCTGAGGCTGGAATTGAACCCAGGTCCCTGTGCTGTGGGCCAGCAGTGCTAACTACTGAGCCACTGTCCTGCTTTTGGCACTCATCCTGGATAATTACTGCCATCCCATCCTCTATCTCTGTAGCTACTTCTATTAATATCCGAGGATGCATCATATCATGTCCAGGAGACCTATCAGCCTTTTGGCCTATTAGTTCCCCTCATGCTTTTTCGCTAGTTACTGTGTTTATTTCTTCTTCCCTCTTTGCTCCAAAATACTTTTGGAATTTTGCTGGCATTTTTCATTATATGGGCTGATGCAAAACATTAGCCCATCTCCTCTGCCATTTCCTGGTCATTATTATTGTTTCCCCAGTCTCATTCTTTCAGGGGCTGATGTACACTTTGCTGTTCCTCTTTCCGTATTATATGTATTTAAAGTAGCTCCTACGGTCCATGTTGATATTACTTGAGGATCCTCAAAGTTTGTTTTCTCCCTCTAATATTTTTGATCATCTTTTGTTGGTTTTTAAACCTTTGCTAACTCTTTGGCTTGCAACCAGTCTTGGTCACATTATACATTTCTTTTGCAATTTGAGGATATGTCTAAGTTTCCTGGTTAACCATGGTTGACTTATCATCTTCCTCAAATTTTTCTTTCTCATTTGGATACATTTTTATTGCGAGCCAGGAACTGTTTTCCTGTTATCGTAAACATCTAACAGTGACACCTTAGTGTAATACTCTGAGAGAGGGATACACTGTCATAGTTAGTGTCAGTTGACTGAATCTACATACTTCCTGGCTGCCGACTTCAGGGAGTTACAAAGGAATCATCTCAGTATTTTGCAGATGACCAAGAGTGTATTCCACAGTGACTTCACCAATGTGCATTCATCAAAAACATCACTCAAAAAGATCACTTCATTGTTGTTTGTGAGTCTTTCATACACGTGAACAGCCTGCTACATTTCCTACATTATTAAAGCAACTACACTTCAAACATTGGCGACAAGGGCAGCTTGCGGTTCGGAGAGAGTTCGTCATCAATACCAATCTCTACTATTATCTAATCAAGCCAACCAAACAAATTGAACTAAATTAGAAGTGACAGCACCTAAGGGGCACCTTAATAAAAATCCAAATTTCAAAGGAAGCAATTCTCCTTCTTATACTGAGACTAAATGAGACAAGCAATTGTTTTAACAACAACAAGTAGTTTATTATATGATGGGAGTTTGTACAAATTACATTGACCAGCTTGATATAATTACCATTACTATCAAGAACCAAAATTCACACATAAGTCTCCATTGGGGACCCTGTGCTGGGCTGCATTCTTCACTCAAGGACTAGGACGCCTCACTGCAGTGGTACAATGAAAATCAAACCTAGCTATTCCCAGAATTGTAACAAAGTTAAAGGTTTAATTCAAGAACTAACAATTTCCCAAATCAGTTTTTTTTTAGACACAGGTTGACAAAACACACCAAAGAAGTTTCTGTACTGAAGAAGAATTTTTTTTATTGCAATAAACCCTATAAGGCCCACAGAGAATCACTATTTCATCTCCTTGAGGAGCTGATTGAATATGAAGTACCTTAGCAACAGGAATGGCCTGCTTAGCTGGAATTCATCACCTGAGCCCTTTATGTATGAAAACAGATGGGCTCTTATGGCACAGTAGGAGTGTTCCTACACCTGGATCATGAGATCCATGTTCAATCCCACCTCCTCTTGAGTTGCTCAATAACATCTCTGAACAGGATGGTTTAGAAAATAGATTAAATTTTCAAAAAATACACAGAGGGGCTCTTGAGGCACAGTGACAGAATCCCTGTCCCTGTATCAAGAGTTCTTCAATATGGAAACATACTCTTCAGTCCAACTCACTGACCAGACATCCTAATCTGACCAAGTCCCATTTGCCAGTATTTGCCCCATATCACTCTAAACCCTTCTTATCAAGAAGGGTTATTCCTGATGAAGGGCTTATACCCGAAACTTCTCCTCCTTGGAAGCTGCCTGACCTGCTGTGCTTTTCCAACATCACACTCTCCACTCTGATCTCTAGCATCTGCAGTCCTCACTTTCTCCTAGTTGATTTTAACCTTACTGCGAAGCCTCTTCCCTGAAGAAGTTCTCCTCCTCTCACTACAAGGATCTCAGAGAATCTCTCTCTCTCTCTCTCTCATTGCACCACCACCTCCCCCCACTCCTCCCCCCGCCCCCCACCCCTGCCACCCCAGGTCATCTCCTCTCCCCTGAAGCTCTTCAACCATGTCCTGAAGCAGAGTCGCTATCACAGCCACATCTCCTTCCTCAATGCCTGCCTACGGAACCAACAGGTCTCACTTGGATTCCGGACTACATTCAAACCAGCACAATTTTGAGCTGAACAGGACAACCAGTATCTATTACAAGCCCTCAATCCTGATGAAGAGGTTATGCCCAAAATGTCGATTGTCCTGCTTCTCAGATGTTGCCTGACCTGCTTTGCTTTTCCAGCACCACACTCTCACTTCTTATTCATATATCCATCCAGATGTTTTTTAACTGGCATAATTGTACCAGTCTCCACCACTTCCTCTGGCAGCCTGTTTCATACACACACCACACACTGCATGAAAAAGTTGCCTATCAGTTCCTTTTTAAATCTTTCACCTCTCACACTAAACCTATACCCTGTAGTTTTAGACTCCACCACCCTGGGAAAAAGACCTTGGCTGTTCACCTTACCTATGCCCATCATGATTTTATAACTTCTCCAAGGTCACCCATCAGTCTCCAATGATCTAGACAGAAAAAGCCAGTCAATTCAGCCCCTTCAAACCCGCCAGTCCCAACAACATCCTTGTAAATATTTTCTGCATCCTCCAAGTGTTAACAACATGCGTTCAAAAAGTGGCCTCATCAATGTCCTGTAGCACTGCAACATGACGTCCCAACTCCTATACTCAGTGTTATGACCAATGAAGGCAAGTGTGCCAAATGGCTTCTTCACCACCCTGTCTCCCTACAACTCCCTTTTCAAGTCAGTATGCACCAGCACTCCAAGGTCTCTTTGCAATACTCCTCAGAGCCCTACCCTAAGTCCTGCCCTGAATTGCCTTACCAAAATGCAACACCTTACATTAATTAGCAGTCACAGAGTCATAGAGATATACAGCATGGAAACAGACCATTCGGTCCAACTTGTCCATGCCAACCATGTATCCTAACCTAATCTAGTCCCATTTGCCAGCACTTGGCCCATATCCCTCCAAACCCTTCCTATTCATATCCCCATCCAGATGCCTCTTAAATGTTGTAATTGTACCAGCTTCCGCCACTTCTTCTGGCAGCTCATTCCATGCACATACCACCCATTGTGTGAAAATGTTGCCCCTTAGGTCCTTTTTATATCTTTCCCCTTTCACCTTAAACTTATGCCCTATAGTTCTGGACTTGCCCACCCCAGGGAAAATATCTTGTCCATTTATCCTATCCATGCTCCTCAAGATTTTATAAGCCTCCATAATGTCACCCCTCAGCCTCCGACAACTCCAGAGAAAACAGCTCCAGCCTGTTCAGCCTCTCCCTATAGCTCAAATCCCCCAACCCTGGCAACATCCTTGTGAATCCTTTCTGCGCCCTTCAACTTTCACAACATTCTTCCGACAGGAAGGAGACCAGAATTGCATGCAATCTTCCAAAAGTGGCCTTACCAATGTCTTGTACAGCCGCAACATGACCTTCCAACACCTATACGCAATGCTCTGACCAATAAAGAAAGCATACCAAATGCTTTCTCCATTATACTATCTACCTGCGAGTCTACTTTCAAGGAGCTATGAACCTGCACTCCAAGGTCTCTTTGTTTAGCAACACTCCCTAGGACCTTATCATTAATATATAAGTCCTGCTAAGATTTGCTAAATTAAACTCTCTCTACTACTCCTCGACCCATTGCCCATCTGGTCAAGATCCTGTTGTAATCTGAGGTAACCTTCTTTGCTGTCCGCTACATCTTCAATTTAGTGTTGTCTGCAGACTTACGAACTATACCTCCTATATTGACATCCAAATAGTTTATGGATGACAAAAAGCAGTGGACTCAGCACATCACTGGTCACAGGCCATCAGTCTGAAAAGCAACCCTCCACCACCACCCTCTCTCTTCCACCTTCAAGCCAGTTTTGTATCCAACTGACTCGTTCTCCCTGCATTCCATGAAATCTAACCTTGCTAACCAGTATCCCATGAAGTACCTTGTCGAACACCTTACTGAAGTCCATCTAGATCCGTCTAGCACTCTGTCCTCATCAATCTCCTTTGTTACTTCTTCAAAAAACTCATTCAAGTTAGTGAAACGTGATTTCCCATGCACAAAACAATGCTGACTATCCCTAATCAGACCTTGCCTGTCCAAATACATCTCAATCCTGGCTCTGAGGAAGCCGGACCAATGTCAGTTAGTAGCCACATGTAAATAAAAGTCGGCTTAGTGGTGGGACTTTCGTAGCACAGAGATATTGTCTGTCTCCCTGGATTTGGAGGTCCGAGTTCAAGTTCTACCTGCTCCAGAAGTGCGTGATAACATCTCAGAACAGTTAATTCGCAAAACAGATTGAAAACAGAGAAAACGTCACAGTGAGTTTAATGAAGGGAAATCCATTCAGCTGTGTGTAAGAGCACTTTTAGAGATTTGACAGAGTAGTAGCATCCTTACCTCTGAGACAGGAGGCCTATGTTCAGATCCCACTTGCTCCAGCGCTGTGTAACAACATTGCTAAACAGGTTGATTAGAAAATATCTAAAATTGACAAACTCCAGTCCCAAACAAAAGAACAGCAGACTCAGGGGGGCCTCGTGTGTCACAGTGATCATGCCCTTACCTCAGGGCCAGGAGACCTGTCTTCAAGTCCAACCTGTTCCTGAGGTATGTAAGAACATCTTTCAACATGTTGATTCAAAAATATAAAATAAACTAAAGCAGACCGAAGGTGGAAGTAACCCATATCTACCATAAGTAGTGGCTCTACTTTGGTGTTCAGCAACAAATGATACTCCTTTCCAATTGGGCTTCTGAAGCGCTATAAAAATGAATTCTAGCCACAGATAAACAACTGTGAGGGGGGCAGCACATTGGTTCAGGTTAGCACTGCTGCCACACAGTAACAGAGCCCCAGGTTTGATTCCAGCCTCGGGCGACTATGTCTGTGGAGTTTACACCTTCTCCTTGTGTCTGTGTGGGTTTCCTCCGGGTGCTCTGGTTTCCTCCAAAGATGTGCAGGTTGGGTGAATTGGCCATGCTAAATTGCCCATAATATTCAGGGATGTGTAGATTAGGTGCATTAATCATGGGAAATGTAAAGTGGTAGGGGAATGGGTCTGAGTGGGTTACTCTTAGGAGGGTCAGGATGGGCCACATGGCCTGTTTCCACACTGTAGGGATACATAACTATCAACATAGAGTTCTCCCAGTTGATAAACTAACTGGTTTATATGTATCTGTCCTACACACACATACATACATACAGAAACAAAAATTATGATTGTGATGGGCAGAGGGAATGATTGAGAAGGCATGTCAGTGTTCCTGTTCCCATGTGTTTGATAAAATGGCTTTTCATTTCAAAACATCTATTTGTCACAAGAGCCACTAAACAGGGTTGTATTATTTTCTTTTTGGTTGGATTCACTCCGCATCATGTATTATCCCACAGACTATGGATTGAAAACTGGTTTCTAACCTGGAATACCCATCTGGAAATCGTTTCTGTGAAGTTTCAGACAATTGTCTTTGGCAATAAGCCCCTTCATTCTCACTTCCTCACCTGATGTGTGGCGGATTATTTTAGGATAATTTCAACTTCCACTCCTTTATTGGCCAGAAAAAAATGAGCTCATGGCTTTTACTGACCAATGAAAAAAAAAATCAGTTTAATGATGTGATACAGCATAGACCACTGGACAATTAATGCCACTTTGCTATTAACTTGCAAGAACAGGAGCTTGTCGTCAATTTCCGCAGGTGCCAAAATGAACAGCTGGAGTGGCACCCTGAATATGAAGCTGTATTGTCGTAAAGATGGGAACTGATGTTGAAAGCACCCTGTTAACCATGTGATTTGTCGATGATATGAAATTTTACCACGCAAACCAGGAAAAAGAACAATGATACAATGGAATATCACTGCCTCAAGTTGTAAATTACTCCTGAAAGTTTTACGTATGTTTCGATTTTTATTTCTCTCTCATTCATTCTGATGTTTAATCTCACCTTTCATACCTTTACCTCTTTTTCACCTTTTTTTAACCTCTGTCCTGCAATATCATTAGTTAAGGAGAGAGATAAAAATGATGTTCATGAGGTCCCAAGTGGCCTAATGATATCGCTACATCATTGCCAGCTTTGACTTCAGCAATTTAGTCATAGAAACGTGCAGCTAAAAAAGACAACCTTTTAAGCAATCTTGTCCTTTAAAAGAACAACCACATTTTCTTCTATTTGTCTACATTTGTGGTGCAAAAATGGAACCTGAAGGGTGAGGAAAATCATCAGTTCTCAATGCTTGCTACAAGATGCCTTGCTCCAGAGCTACAATTTCAATGATAAACAGGGCAGCAATAAGCATCACTGTGCCTTTTCTGGGAACTCAGAGCAAAACATATCTCAAGATTATCAAACCAGGCAAATGTTAAAGTCCTATGATTAATAATACAAAGTGAAGCAGGTTATCATATTACAGATTCACACATTTAAATGCTATCGATCTTGTATACTTTTTAAACCAATGCTCGAGAATAAAAATTAACTTAAGATATGAGCCTGTGTCTGACTGAAAACTATGTGAAATCACTCGAATTGCAGCCCTCTATATTAAAGGCTCTGCAAGTTATCTGTTTAAAGTGGGCCAGTCAGAGATTCAAATGCATTTAGATTGCTGTTCACAGACGTGATATTTGCAAGGTATTATTTCTCAGATTTGAAAGCTATGAATTTGATATTAAATCACAAAAACTAATAACAAAGACAGGCTAGTCTCGCTAACCTTAGCTCCCAGCAAGGTCGACCTGTGCAGCTTCTACCCACAGGATCTCCATCTCATTTCATAGTCACACAATGTCTTTGTCTATCTAATTCGAGATGATTGCACCTTCGTCATCTGACTTCCTTGCAGATATGGTTTCAATTATTCCCTCCATGATTGTCTTTCAAAGCATTAGGCACAGTTTCCGTCTCAGTAAACAATCAGATCAACAACACTTGAACATCATTCGAGTCACTGCAACCACAGTGACGCATGTCAAAACAGCTGCTGAAAAACGCTGCCTAAAGAAGACTTTGAAATAAACATAACTTTTTATCCCCCTCAGCGATTCTTCCATCCAGCAATGGCTTAGCACATTTTACCAGTGAATAATGAAGCCATGAAGACCTAGGAAATTATCATTTTTATCCAAGATTTGACCTTACTTCAGATGAGCAGCTGCCGGTCCCTTCAGTACTCTTGGATTAGGGACATGTACATCATCTGAGGAGCAGTCACTTCTGGCTAATGATCATAGAATCCCTACATTGTGGAAGCAGGCTGTTCAGCCCATCAAGTCCACACTGACCCTCTGAAGAGGGTCCCACCCAGACACACATCCCTCCCCTATCCATGTAACCCTGCAATTGCTGTGGCTAATCCACCTAGCCTAAACATCCCTGCACATTATCAGCAGTTTAGCATGGCCAATCCACATAACCTACACATCCTTGGATTAGATTACTTACCATGTGGAAACAGGCCCTTCGGCCCAACAAGTCCACACCGACCCGCCGAAGCGCAACCCACCCATACCCCTACATTTACCCCTTACCTAACACTACGGGCAATTTAGCATGGCCAATTCACCTGACCTGCACATCTTTGAACTGTGGGAGGAAACCGGAGCACCCAGAGGATACCCACGCAGACACGGAGAGAACGTGCAAACTCCACACAGTCAGTCGCCTGAGGTGGGAATTGAACTCGGGTCTCTGGCGCTGTGAGGTAGCAGTGCAAACCACTGTGCCACCGTGCTGCCCTCCATCCTTGGACTGGAGGAAGAAACCGTAGCACCCAGAGGAAACGCATGCAGACATGGGGAGACTGCAAATTTTACACAGTCACCCGAAGATGGAATCGAACCCAGATCTCTGATGTTGTGAGGCAGCAATGCTAACCACTGTGCCAGCCCAATGATATTCCAGTTAGCAAAGTTCTATTCTGCCCTCATAACGTACTGGCAGGTTAGACAACCTCCCTAACTTGCCTATCAGTTGGAAGCCAAATCCCGCTCTGCTAGGATTAGAAATATTCTGGGCTGATGAGTTCAGAAGACATGGGGGTGGGAGGATGGAGAAATGATTTTATTTTTTGTCCATTCATGGGATATGCGCATCACTGGCTCACCAGAATTTATTGCCTAATCTTAATTGCTCATGAGAAGGTGGTGGTGAGCTGCCTTCTTGAATCATGGCAGCCCATATGCTGTGGTCGACCCACAATGCCCTTGGGGAGAGAATTCCAGGATTTTGACCCAGCTGAAAGAACGGAAGTACATTTTCAAGTCAGGATGGTGAGTGTATTGGAAGGGAACTTGCAAGTGGTGGTGTTCCCAAGTATCTACTGCCGTTGACTTTCTTGGTAGAAGTGGTCATGAGTTTGAAAGTGCTAAGGATCTTTGATAAATCCAAAAATTCGAGCTGCATGACTGAGGAGTTCACAATGCCAGCAGAGGGTTGTTTTAATTGTAAAGAAATTGGCCATTTCCCTACTGCAGCTGATCTCTTCATAACTGGCAGTGGCAGGGAAACAGGGCATTTCAATTCAATTAGAGAGAACAGGAAACCCAGATTTGACTCAGAGGGGTGAGGTGCATCTCCACCCATGAATGGCACTTTCTTTATCTAGAGGAAATCTGATCTCGTTTTACATTTTTGATCCTGCAACATTTTCCCCTGGTCTTTCTTTTTGCGGGTCAGGGACGCATAGTCTGGAGCATATACACACACATTCCCAACTGAGCTTTGGTTGCATCTTAAATGGGAAAGAATACATTGGTTTTGGGAATCAGTTGAGCTCAGTCAGCTGGATTGTCGGTTTGCAGAGCAGTGTGATGCCAACAGCATGGGTTCAATTGCCATCACTGGTTTGAGGTTACGATGAGGGATTCTCCTTCTCAAACTCTTCCTTCTCCTAAGGTCTGATGGCCCTCAGGTTAAATCACCCCTCAGTTGCTTTTGTCTAATGAGAGAGCAGCCCCTATGGTCTGATAAAACTATGGCGACAGAACAATCTGATGTCATTCTCCATTCACATTCCCTTCATAAAGCAGGGTTTCAGAGTCCCATTTAAAACATGCAAAGTTTGAAAGTTCATGAAGAAAATGGAATGCTTGTTGAGGAATCAGAAACAGTCTGAAAGATAAGTGGAAAATGTTTTCACAGCTTCAAATACCACTGTTAGGGATTTTAGTATAATGTGGATGCGTTTTTCAATTCAGTGATTCATCATATGGATCTGTTCTGCAATGTGATATTGATATTGACTAGCATTGTGCAACTGCAGCATTACAATACTTAATCAAGAGGTATGTGTGATGTGTATTAACAAAACTACAAAATATGGTGTGGCCGTATGTATTTTTGCTCAAATTTAACTGGACCAGCAAGTCAGGGTCTTAAAAGTGGAAAAAAAAACTGATTTGTACACGCATCCCTCTAATAATCATCTGGAGCACCACTCTGAAATGAAATTGGATTTCTATTCGGTCAATGGAGTTGGATGCTTTTTAAAAGCATTTTGTTTTTTTTTGCTTTCTTTTTCAATGGTGGACACTTGCTAAATTCCTAAAGTTTAAACTCAGCAAATGATCTTTATAGACAAAAGTATTGATTCTTTGAATGAGCTTGTGGTAATAGAATGTTATTAATATGGTTTCTTCTTTTGAGATTGAATACACACTTAGAGGATAATAATTTGTTCTTTCCTCATCATGCTCACTTTTTGGTCTGTTATCAATGAGTTTGAATTCAAGATTCTTAGATTGTGAAAGCTTTCATGATTTGCTAATGAGTTTAAGATATCACCATTGCTTTCTTATGACTGCTTTAAAAAACATATCGTCCATGCAGAATGGATGCCTACAGAGGATATGTGGGGAGCATAAGGGTGGCATGGGAATATTCAGATTGGATAGAGTAGTGTGAGGGAGCATGGGTGAATGATAGGGGGAAAACATTGACCTGATTGATTGTGAGATAGCATGGAGTGGAACAAAGGAATCTAAAGGGCATAACACAGCAGTGGGGAAGATGAGATTATGGGAGGATTGGGGGAAGGAGTTGATTGTTGTAAGTTAGGTTTCTGGAGCTATAAATAATGTTACAGACAGGCTTAAGAACGAAGGATGGGGGTGGAGGTGGTTCCATCTGTCTCATCTGTGCATTCAAGCTCCTCATGCACTCTATTGCATCTTGCAAAATCCACTACAAAAGATGAGAACCTGTCGTAAAGCCACACATGGAACAGGATTGCATTTTGAGGCTACACAATGTGCAGGTCAGGTTTTCCTGGCCCCAGACAAAGGAAAAGTCACTGGACAATTAGCGAGTCAGCTTAGAAGTAGTAGACAATAAAAGAAACAACAAATAGCATATGGTACAATATCCTTCCATCATGAATAGGAAAAAATGAAGAATTTACATTTCGACAGAACTTTTCATGATCTTAGAACAGACTGCTCAGCAGCCAAATATGTCCTTTAGTAATGTTGTCACTGCTGCAATGTAGGGATATACAACAGCCGAACTATTTTACTGTAATAAATCAACATTTAATCTGTTTTATTGATGCAATGCGGGAGACACATATTGGCCAGTAAACTCCTCCACAATGGACAACAGGCAGATCTGCAGGATGCCAGTGGGTACCGTGTGTCATGGTTCCTGGCTGTAAGTAACTTTCAGCAAAAAATTGACAGGTAGAAATACTTAGTTCAGAAATACCGTGGAAAACAACATTCTAAGAGTGCAAAGAAAACTCGGTAACTTTATATCACTGAGGGAGAACTTATTTGGCTTTTTGCAACATGTTCAAAAATGAATGGCATCAGCCACCAACAGTTCTCACATGCATTCGCCAAAGTTGAGGAGTGAAAATTTGGACTTGTGAGAGCACTGAGAGGAATAAATGACAGGTTGGCCATGGCACATGTGAAAAAATTAAATTTACAAGATATTACTGCTGGGATTATTCTCAGTCACCTTTACAATATTATTTGAAGAGCAAAATGAAATAAATTAATGAGCCTTAAACAGGCAAGGTGTCATTTTCTTGTAAGGGGATTTTAATGTTACACTAATCCCATCAAAGACAAGAAAGCATAACTGAATCAGATGTCAAAACGCAATCAGCTCTGTACCTCTCAAAATGTAATTTATGTTCACAGAATGTCTTCACTGCATTAATTTCCAAAGAATCCAGTAACTGTGAAATGTACCACACAAAGGCATGTGTGGTTGGAAATGAAGGATAGTTGTATTGGAACAACTGTAGTTTGTTCAGAGTTTCCAGCAGTTACTTAGGCATATAATGTGCCTAACCCCAGGAAGAGATTTGTGCCTGGAATTTACTCCCATCCACGTAAGCTAGTGTTACTGAAAATCTAAATGCCCTCTGGTATATTGCAACACTGTCTAAAGGAGTAAAATGCTCTATCCCCACATCATTCGGAGCAAACTCTATGTCAAGAGAAACAAAACAAAAAAGTGAATGAAACAGGGGAAAGGTCGTGAGAGAGAAAGAGAGTGAGATGTCGATTGTATGCTCAACAGAATCTCAACAGTAAAGTTAATGGAAATATAAAGCCGGGCTGTGAAACAGATGAAGAAACAGTCTAGTTTTATGGGAGAATGACACCAAGAGATTTGCCCAACAAGGAATTAATGATGTGCAGATGTCAGTGTTGGATTGGGGTGGACAAAATCTGAAGTCACACAACACTAGGCTATAGTTCAACAGGTTTATTTGAAATCACAAGCTTTCAGACTGTTGCTCCTTCACCTGATGAAGAAGCAGTGCTCAGAAAGCTTGTGATTTCAAATAAGCCTATCGGACTCTAACCTGGTGTCATGTGACGTCTGATTTTGTCTACAAGGAATTGTCAAATCTCTGCTGAGGTAATGAAGCTGCGTTGGCAAAGTAGTTACCTTTTCCTTCTTTTTTTCCCCCAAATTTAACTCAACTTTGGAACAGGTGGAAACTTGTAAAACTCTGGAATAATGAGAAAGATTAATTCAGAGAGTACAGGAAAACACCACATTTGTGTAAGCACTTTTTAAAAAGCTATATGTGGGTGAAAATTAAGCTAATTGAATGGTAAGGATGTGGGTGTCGTAAGCTGGACAACATTTATTGCCCTCCCTAGTTGCCCCTTGAGGTAATGGTGGTGAGCTACCTTTTGAACTACAACAGTCCATTTGCTGTAAGTAGAGCCAAAATGCTGTTTCCAAGGGTGTTCTAAGATTTTGACCCGACAACACTGAAGGAATGGAGGATATATCCAAATCAGGAACGCAAGTGGTCAGGGGATTACATCTAGAAGCTCTGCCTGAAGAATTCTTGAGGAATTTTGTAGGTGGTACATATTACTGCTCCTGAACATTGGTGTTGGAACGAGTGGATGTTTGAGGATGTGGTGCCAATATAGTGGGTTACTTTGTCCTGGATAGTATCAAGCTTCTTCAATGTGGTGAGAGCTACATTCATCCATGCATGTGGAGGGGTATTCTTTCACATTTCCAACTTGCACCTTGTGAATGATGAACAGGTTTTGAGGTGAGTTCCTGCCTGCAGAATTCCTGGCCTCTGAACTACTCTTGTATTTATATGGCTGTTCCGGTTCAGTTTCTGGCGAGTGGTGACCCCCAGTATGTTGATAGTGGGGATTTAATGATGGTAACATCGATGAATGTCAAGCAATGATTAGATTCTCTCCTGTTGAAGATGGTCATTGCCTGGTATTTGTGTGGCGCAAATGTTACTGCCAGCTGTCAGCCCAAAGTTGGATATTGACAAGGTCTTGCTGCATTTGGAAACGGACTGCTTCAGTATTTGAGGAATCATGAATAGTGCTGAACATTGTACAATCATTAGTCAACATCCTCATTTTTGACCTTTTGATGGAGGAAGGTCATTGATGAAGCAGCTGAAAGTGATGGGGCCAGTACAAAACTTTGGAACATCAACCTCAGGACAGGATAAAGAAGCAATAATTTTCTAAACTGAACAAATCCCTGGTTACAAATGAAGTCTACGGAGGGTTATAAGGGAGATGACAGCAGAAGCTAGTGAAGTGCTGAGAATATTTGAGAAGGACTCACTGGGAAAGTAATAATAAACCAGAGCGTAACTCATATAGAATTAATCTTTGATGAAAAAAACTTGTTCTTGACAACAAGAATGCTAATAATAGCACAGGAGTAGAACTAATCAACTACTTGAGGATTATCTGTTTGGAACAATCTACAAACCTTCAAATAATATGGTTTTGAATGGAGAATATCTGACTGAGTTCCTAAACGTTTGAAGGACTATATTCAAGATTTCTAAAAACCCACATAAAGTTTCTTCAAACACACTGATGGACCAGACTAGACCCCCTCAAAATATTTTAAGAAGGTAGCCTACCTTAACTTTTTCTTATTTTAAAGGTAGTTGAGAAGTGTAATGCTCCAGATGCACTGTGACTGATCAAACTACTTGATGCTAAGCAAAACACAATTTATTTAAACACTGCAATTAAAAATACAACTGAAGAAATAGGAATTTAGAATAAAATAATTCTGTTGGATACAGTATCTATTAGGATTGGATACAGTATCTATTGCTCTTTGGCAAAAAGGAAAATTCAGATGCAGATTCACACATGCAGTTATAGAGTCATAGAGATGTACAGCATGGAAACAGACCCTTCGGTCCAACCTGTCCACGCCAACCAAATATCCCAACCCAATCTATTCCCACCTGCCAGCACCCGGCCCATATCCCACCAAACCCTTCCTATTCATATACCCATCCAAATGCCTCTTAAATGTTGCAATTGTGTCAGCCTCCACCACATCCTCTGGCAGCTCATTCCATACATGAACCACCCTCTATGTGAAAAAGTTGCCCCTTAGGTCTCTTTTATATCTTTCTCCTCTCACCCTAAACCTATGCCCTCTAGTTCTGGACTCCCTAATCCCAGGGAAAAGACTTTGTCTATTTATCCTATCCATGTCCCTCAAATTTTGTAAACCTCTATAAGGTCACCCCTCCGCCTCTGACGCTTCAGGGAAAACAGCTGCAGCCTGTTCAGCCTCTCCCTATAGCTCAAATCCTCCAACCCTGGCAACAGCCTTGTAAATCTTTTCTGAACCCTTTCAAGTTTCATAACATCTTTCCGATAGGAAGGAGACCAGAATGGAAAAAAAACATCAAGAGAAGATTTGGAGAGAGTAACAGCCAGAAAATATTCACTAAAGCTTCCAACTCATTGAGACCCCAATAGCTTCTGATGCTCCTGAAAAATCAAAACTCAGAAATTCTATTCTGGCAAGCGCTGCCTACACACATTCAGGCTGTTTACACGAGAGGTTCGGATCGGCTGCTCGGTGCCTCTGCCTTACAATCTCCTTGAATTCTTATCATTATCACACTATACTCTCTATTACAAAGAAAAATCTGCATATCGATAAGGAATTGACTGCAATTGCAAAAGTAAAAGGCACTTGTTGTGAGAAAATATAAAGGTTGACTTTAAAACGAGGGAGAAATGCTGGCTTAAGATCGCTACAGTTGCATCTCTACATTAACAATATGAATGCATAAACCTGCTCAACTATGCAGGTAATAGTAAACTAAGTGTGCGGTCAAGCTGAGGAAGGCAGACTCTATTAAAGGAGTGAGATAAAACTGATGCATGTGCCATTTGATGACAAAGGAAATTAAACACTCAAGTATTCTGCATTTAAAGAAAACAAAATGGACTTAATAAGCATACTGTGGTTATTGCAGAAACTGCTTGATGGTGAATTTCAAAGTCACATTTGAAGTCAATAACACACTTGAAACTTATTAATTACATAAAGGTTGTCAGATGCAGGTCAGAGGTGTTTGTATTATAGTGGAATTGGGCGAACCTGGCTTAAGGTCCATGAGATGTAATGCAGCAGCTCAGGTGAAGTCCAGAATCTGCTCCTAGCATAAGAGCTATGAGTCAAAATTACATAAATTAGAAGCTTAGCAAAGGAGCTTGCAGAGAGACCACTTGGAGTGGTGGTATTGTTCCTGTTATTTGGAGTTGGTAACAGCCACTTTACTGATCATAGAAAATGGTTGGAAACCTATTTCAACAAGTCCTAGTTCCTTCAATAAGGTCTTGAGATTGCTAGGACTTGCATAGGAAGTTGAAACCATCACTTGTGCGACTAGAGAAACAGGTAAAAGATACAAATGTCGCATTGTTGGCACTTCTGATTACTTTCTTGCTATAGTGTACGTCAATGCTTTATTATAGAGTGCACAATAAATATTACAGGGGACCACCAGATCAATGACCTTGTTTACACAGGAGTGAATGGCAAATTGACAAGCTGCTGCAAAGAAGACTATTCATTGGTGGCAGGCCAACAAGTTCAGTTTTGCACATTCTTGGCCAGAAACTAATTGCAGCGATGTCAGGAAAGCAGCAAATCTCTCTACAGGGCTAATTGCACAATTTTTTGCTCTTTCTGCGATCTCACTGGCTCCTGAGGGAAGGAGAAAATCCCACACATTCACTGAGATTCAGGGAAGAGAGCTGCTTCCCACACATTTTGAGGTGAACACAGAGCCCTGCCAAATACCCTTTCTAATGTTCTTCTGCACTTCTTTCCACTGGCTTGATTTGCTTTGTATGGCCAGTGTTCATCATTCAGTATCCAAGCAAAGTGTCTACCTGTGCCTCTAAATACCAGTCATGGAGTCATAAAGACGAACAGCTCGGAAAAAGACCCTTCGATTCAACTCGTTCATGCCGGCCAGATATCCCAACCCAATCTAGTCCCACCTGCCAGCACCCGGCTCATATCTCTTTAAACCTTTCTTATTCATATACCCATCCAGGTGCCTTTCAACGTTGCAATTGTACCAAGCTTCCACCACTTCCTCGGGCAGCTCATTCCATACACGTACCACCCTCTGTGTGAAAAGATTGCCCATTAGGTCTCTTTTTTATCTTTTCCGCCTCACCCTAAACCTATGCCCTCTAGTTCTGGACTCTCCCACCTGAGGGAAGAAACTTTGGCTATTTGTCCTATCCATGCCCCTCGTGATTATAAAACCCTCCATAAGATCACCCCTCAGCCTCCGAAGCTCCATGGAAAACAGCCCCAGTCTATTCAACCTCTCCCTGTAGCTCAAATCCTCCAACCTTGGCAACAACTTTGTAAATCTTTTCTGAACCCTTTCAAGATTCATAACATCCTTCTGATAGAAAGTAGACCTGAATTGCATGCAACATTCCAAAAGTGGCGCAACCAATGTATATGCATTTGGAAATCTGGAAACAAATCAATTTTGGAAGAATCTTTAATGTCAGCAAGACCTCCGTCAGTACCTGTTGCACTACTCCTTTTACTCTCTTGTAAACTGGAACTATTGTAGAGGGCACCAGTCAAATGTATAATGATGCCAAAACCAGATCAAATCAACCAGCAAGTGATGATTTCTTTACATAGGGCGATGAAGGATGTCCTTTCTAGTGGTGAATATGTATTGGGTTGTGCAAGGTTTCAGGAAGCGTTTTCCCTGGAAGATTCAGCTGTAAAATGAATGCACTGGTGCTGAATCAACAATGACATTGTGATCTGCCGACATGCATAAAACTCAGCAGTTCTACGTTAATTCCTCATCCATATTCATTACTCAGCTTCACTTCACATGTTAATTACTACATCAATATGATGCGCGATCAGATTTATCACAAAACCTTGTGTGCCATTATGAAACTTTAAAGGTAGTCTAGCATTCAAGAAGTAGGCATAAGTGATCCCAATGTCTTGCTGCTTCGAGATCATTTCATTTATTTCTTCAATAAAATGCCATCATGGAAAACGTATGGGTGGGTAGTCTGATTAGCATTTGAACAAATTGAGTTTTTATAGCAAATGCCGATGAAACAATCTACCAATGAAGAGCTTTTAATTATCAGACACATTTTATAGCATAATCCGCATTTACATTTTAGAACCGATATTCTGGTTTGAATACAATTTTCTGTTGCCTTGTAGCAAATAAGAAGTGACAATATCATACAAGTACAACATCATCTTGCAGAGTTTAGAATTTCTTCTAATTAAGATTCTGCGTTCATGTTCTTTGCACAGTAATGAAGTTCAATTTTGCATTCCAAACTAATAATTCAACTTAATTTTTTAGGCACGTGTGTAGGATCTCAGAGACTGATGGGTTTACTTCTGTGCTAGT
Source organism: Hemiscyllium ocellatum (assembly GCF_020745735.1). Lineage (NCBI taxonomy): Eukaryota > Metazoa > Chordata > Chondrichthyes > Orectolobiformes > Hemiscylliidae > Hemiscyllium > Hemiscyllium ocellatum. Next base: position 32,794,879 of record NC_083421.1, on the reverse strand, counting down.
GTTTGGGCGTAAAGCTGAAATTGCACTCTGGGCACTTGCAAGAGAAACAGGAATCAATGGAAATGCAAATGTTTCCATATTTCTCATAATCTTTTAGACTACAAAGTCAGCTTCAGGTGCAAACTGCAAGCTGAAAACCTACCCTATACACAGCAATATTTGTGTATGCTATCTGTTCCTGATGAGGTATTAAAGAATATGGTCAAGTAAGGGTCTTTTCGAAGCAGTGTAGAATGGTGAATCACAATGCCTATCATTCAGTTTGCAGTCAACCATCCATCTCTGAGTTACTCAAACACTGCTAACTTGCACAACTCTCATTGCACGCAATGCTCCACTTTCCAAGTCATATTCTCACAACACATCTTCAACACACGTACAACAACAGTCCATTTCAGTTATTTTTATTATCAAGAAATAATTTCTTGATAATTCTTTGGTTAATTCTTTGTCCTTTGTCTTAGCCTGACAAGTGTCAATTGAAAACAAGTAGTTTTAAAAAAAGGTATTTCTATACAGTATGATAACAACATCAGCATCCAGAACTACCAGAAAAATAATAGGACAGATTGTAATCCTCCATGTGTTACTCAAATCCTTTACAAAACCCTTTGGATCAAGGATGACTTCAATGGTAATTTTCACCTTAAAATGTGTGGAACAATCTGCACAATTATACCATCAGAGTACCACTTAATCCATACCAAGCAATCACTTACAAAATGTTTAATTAGGAAATCTCCTTTGATCTTTGTTTAAAGCTATTCCTGCCTTTTTCTTTCACTTTATTGCAACACAATTCCAAGATAAAGATAAATTGCAGTAAAGTAAGGACAGAAAAGCTCAAACAGAAAAAATACCAAGAAGGCAGAATCAGAAATAATTATTGTCCTTTCAGGTCACCAGCGAGCGTATATCTCCATCAACTGACAGGAACAAAAAGGAATTCAATTTTGATTCTACCATCTCAATGTCTTTTGTAAATTTAAAGCATAAACAAAGCCTTGATATGCTAATTTATTATGAATGCAACAAAATAACCAGGAGTGAGGATTGCAGTGCACTGTCGTATTCATGAATTACTAAAACATGATCAAATTTACAGTCCGTTGAAAGTAACTGAGGAAAAATATCTTAAAATCAATTTAATTCCTGACCAGGGATAATGCCACACAGAATGGCACAGACCTCACAGATCTAAGTTTCAATGTTCGTTACAGTCAATATTAACAAGGAACAAGACTACTTGTGGGCTTGGGAGATTGCTCCTTTCTGCATTAAGGTCATGGCTGATCTGATTTTAAGCTCAATGTTACATTCCTGTATATCGACTTTAACCTCAATGTTACATTCCTATATACCCACAAAAATCTTGAATGCCCTTAGCAGTCCAGAATCTATCAACCTCTGTATCAGTTGCGGAACCAAATTCCAAAGACTCTCAAACCCTAATGTTTTTCCTTCATCATTGTCTGAAATGGGCACCCTGTTATTTTAAACAATGATTCCCAGCACTAATTTTTGCACACAAGTAACCATCCTTTACAATACAATATATTAAAAAAAAGATACACGATTAAAGCATTCAAGTGCTGGAATTATGAATAAATGTTTCAGAATAATAAAGATCATTCCTAAACCTCCACATGTAATAAAAATTTTGGATCAAAGAATGGTGCTATGTAGAAAGGTCGACACAGTCTGTTACGCAGTATTTGAACTCTTCAGCTTTTTGAAGTGCGATCAATTCAAAATCCACTCAGTAAAGCCCCCTCAGCATCTCCCAGGTTTCAATTAAGTCACCTCTGACTCTCCTAAACTCCAGGAAGTATAGGCCCAGCCTGTCTAATCGTTCCTCAGAAGGCAATCCATTTGTTCCAGTAAATCCTCTCTGAACTGATTCCATAGCATTCACATCCTTTTGCAAGTACAATGACCAGTAATGTGCACAGTACTCCAAATGTAGTCATATTAATGCCTTGTGTAACTGCAGCATAGTTTCCCCACTCTTGCATTCAATTTCCCTCATCATAACGGACGTCACGGTGGCTCAGTGGTGAGCACTGCTACCTCACAGCGCCAGGGACCTGGGTTTAATTCCCGGCTTGGGCAACAGTCCGTGTGGAGTTTGCACATTCTCCCCGTATCTGTGTGGGTTTCCTCCGGGTGCTCCAGTTTCCTTCCACAGTTACAAAGATGTGCAGGCCAGGTGAATTGGCCATGCTAAATTGCTGCTAGTGTTAGGTGGATTAGTCATGGGTAAATGTAGGGGAGTGGGTGGGTTGCTCTTCGGAGGGTCGGTGTGGACTGTTGGGCCAAAGGGCCTGTTTCCATCACTGTTGGGAATCTAATCTAATCATAAAACACAACATTCTATTAACTTTCCTGATTACTTGCTGTACCTGCTTGGTGAAGGTGAGAGTCCAGATTAGGGTGGTGCTGGAAAATCACAACAGGTCAGGCAGCATCCGAGGAGCAGGAAAATCAATGTTTCGGGCAAAAGGGCTGTACCTGTTTGCCAATCTTCCGTGATTCATGCACAACGACACCCACATCCCTCTGCGTCTCAGAACTCTGGAACCTCTCACCATTTAGGTAACATGCTTTTTATTCTTTCTGCCAAAATGACCAATTTCACACTTTTTCACATTCTATTCTATTTGACAGATCTTCGCCTATTCACTTAACCCATCCATATCTTTATGCCCTCTTCATAAGAAAACTAGAAAAGTCTTGAAACCACCTTGCACGTCAGTTACAACCAGCAGAGGTGATCCAGTGTAGCATTCCAAATAGTAATCTCCCATCACAGATGCAACTTTGAAAGTGCAATCAGTTCACCTACTTGGCATGTGTGCTTACTTAGATTAGATTACTCACAGTGTGGAAACAGGCCCTTCGGCCCAACAAGTCCACACTGACCCGCCATAGCGCAACCCACCCATACCCCTACATATACCCCTTACCTAACACTACGGGCAATTTAGCATGGCCAATTCACCTGACCCGCACATCTCTGGACTGTGGGAGAAAACCGGAGCACCCGGAGGAAACCCATGCAGACACGGGGAGAATGTGCAAACTCCACACAGACAGTCGTCTGAGGCGGGAATTGAACCCAGGTCCCTGGCGCTGTGAGGCAGCAGTGCTAACCACTGTGCCACCGTGCTGCCCACTTGTTTACGCAAGTCAAAACAAAATTACCGCTTTCCATAACATATGAAATAGCTCAGCTATGAAAATCTCAGGGTTTAAGGATGACAAAGCAAAATTGAATGCCATCACATGTTGCCAAATAGAAGTGATTGTTCTATACAAGTAGGTGGCATGATGGCCCAGTGGTTAGCACTGCTGCCTCACAGAGCCAGAGACTTGGGTTCAATTCTTGCCTCGGGTAACTGTTTGTGTGGAGTTTGTACATTGTCTGCGTGGGTTTCCTCCAGTCCAAAGATGTGCAGGTTAGGTGAATTGGCCATGCTAAATTGCATGTAGTGTTAGATTTATTTGTCAGAAGTGAATATAATGGAATGGGTCTGGATGGGTTGCTCTTCAGAGGATCGGTATGAACTTGTGGGGCCTAAGGACCTGTTTCCAGACTATCGGGAATCTAATCTAATAATCTCTTAAACAGCTGCTAAATTAAAGCTGAAAGATGTGTTGCTGGAAAAGCGCAGCAGGTCAGGCAGCATCCAAGGAGCAGGAGAATCAATGTTTCTCCTGCTCCTTGGATGCTGCCTGACCTGCTGCACTTTTCCAGCAACACATTTTTCAGCTCTGATCTCCCGCATCTGCAGTCCTCACTTTCTACTAACTGCTAAATTAATTAATAGTTCATCTCTTTCTTTTATGATTTGCAAGAAGTGGGACTGATCCAGACTAATTTTGGATTTAGTTAATTTAGTTCATTCAAATCGCTGGATAGTTTCATTTTTACACCTTTCCTTCACACAGCCAGTTCATACATTGATGAATGCCAATTACTCATTCATTAATTTACTTATGCAAATCTGTTGTTATCATTTGTGCTGTAAAAATCTGTCAAATCTGAAGGCTCTTAAACTCATATCAGAAATGAGTTGGAACTCTAATTGTAATAACAAAATGGACAAAAGACAATATAGATGCACCATTTCATATTATGAGAAAAGGAAATTGGGACCAAATAGCTTTATTACAAGTTCATGTGCTGCAACTGATATTGCTCCTTGTGTACTTAACTAATAGCTCAATCTTTCACGAGTGTCCTAAAGTCACAAAAGGGAACAGAAGGAACAGAAACAAATTTTCATACTCGTGTTTACATTACATCTTGATATCAATCACTTCAGTATAGAAGAGGGTCTCAATTACTCACTTAAATATTGATGTCCTTGGCCCTTTCGTTCCTTTTTAAAGAATACGGGGCATTAGCCAATTACCCCGTTGACTGATCTTCTGACAAAATTAGCTTCCAAATGCCCATAAGAACATGACATCCTTCTATGAATCTAACATGCTCTCCCTGGAGTCCAATTTAATTGGTTTTCAATGAAAAGGGCATGTGCCTTGCTGACTGGAGAGTTAATTGCAACTCCAATTGAAAATGGCCACAAGTCACATTGCATTAGGCTCTGGAAAATTCAATAGTAAAGCTGAAAATGCTCCATTAAATTCTCAACTTTTCTGAAATATGTGCATGATCTTTAGATTTGAATTTAATACCAAAAATGAGCAAGATTTCCACTGATCAGCCATTAAAAAAGTACCTTCATCTATTTAAGAAAAATCTCAAGTTAAAATATTCTGAACCAGGTATGAGGTATTGCTCTCTGTGTGGATGAGGAAAAAGGCTGCGGGGTTGATGAGCCAGCTGACCACTGCACCATGGTACAGGAAGCTATTCAAAAAGGGGGGGGGAGGAGCACAAAGACAAGTGGTAGTTATAAGGGATTCTATAATTAGGGGGACAGATAGTATCCCTTGCAAGACGGATCAGGAGTCCCGCATGGTGTGCTGTCTTCCCGGTGCCAGGGTGCAGGACAGCTCTGACCGGCTTGAAAGGATAATGGAGGGGGAGGGCGAGGATTCAGTTGCTGTGATCCACGTAGGGACAAACAACGTAAGCAAGGCTAAGATGGAAGACCTGTTTGAGGATTATTAAGCACTCGGAATGAAATTAAGGAACAGGCCCTCAAGGGTTACAATCTCCGGATTACTACCCGAGCCATGTGTAAATTGGTTTAAGGACAAAAAAATTAGGGAAGTAAGTATGTGGCTAAGGTAATGGTGTGGGAAAGAGGCGTTCCATTTCATGAGGTATTAGCATCACTTTTGGAAATGGAGGGATTTGTACCGAGGGGATGGTCTCCACCTGAACTGATCCGGAATCAGTGTTCTGGTGAAAAGGATAAATAGGGTGGTCACTTGGATTTTAAACAGTGAGTCAGGGGAAGGGAAGGGGAAAACAACAGGAAGTATGATGCTAAATAAAAGGGCAAACAGCAGGTTAGCCTGTGTGCAGGAAGGTTTAACTACATGGTAGACTGTGAAAGAAGTGAAAAGGAAGAATAACTTAGGAGGTATTATTCGAGATGTTGGAAATCGTGAGAGTACAAAAACTAGCAAAAGGGCACTTTACCTGAATTCTCGTAATATTCGTAACAAGGTTGATGAGTTAACTGCACAAATCAGGCAAATGAATATAATTTGGTAGCCATCAAGGAGATATGGTTATAGGACGTCCAGAGTTAAATATCCAGAGGTATCAGCCTATTCAGAAGGACAGACAGGAAGGTAAGGGATGTGGTATAGCTCTGATATTCAAGGACCACATCAGGGCAGTGCTGAGAGATGGTATAACTTCTACGGACAATAAGGTTGAATCCATTTGGCTGGAAATTAGAAATTCTAAGAAGAAAATGTCACTGATAGGCATAGTTTGTAGGCCACCAAATAATAACATCACATTGGAGCAATAAATAAAGAAATAACTAATGCCTGTAAAAATGGTATGGCAATTATAATGGGGGATTGTAATGTACATGTCAATTGGTCAAACAGGGTCAGACAAGGTAGCTTTGAGGAGAAATTCATTGAGCGTATCTGTGATAATTTTCTTGAACAGTATATAATGGAATGATGAGGGAGCAAGCTATCCAAGATATCTGGTCCTGTGTAATGACACAGGAATAATTAATGACATCATAGTTAGGGATCCTCTTGGAAGGAATGATCACAGTATGGTTGACTTTAGAATACAGATGGAGAGTGTGAAGATAAATTCCAATACCAGGGTCTTGTGCTTAAACAAGGGCGACTACGGGAGGAGTTGGCTAAAATAGACTGGAAGCAAAGACTTTGTGGCGGAACAGTTGATGAACAGTGAAGGCCCTCCAAAGCAATTTTTCAAAGTGGTTTGCAAAAAGTATATTCCAGTGAAAAGGAAGGACTGCAAGTAAAAGGGGTAATCTGCCATGGATGTCTAAGTAACTAAGGGAGGCTATCAAATTGAAAGAGAAGGCATACAAAGTGGCCAAGATCAGCAGGAAACTAGAAGACTGGGAAAACGTTAAAGGTCAACAGAAATCCACAAAAAAGAGCTAGAAAGAAAAGTAAGATAGAAATGAGAAAAAAAAACTAGCATAGAATAAAAAGACAGGTAGCAAATGTTTCTATAAATATATAAAAGAAAAAAAAGAGTGGCTAAAGTAAGTGTTGGTCCTTCAGAGGATGAGAAGGGGCATTTAGTCATGGGACATGACAAAATGGCCAAGGCATTGAACAGGTGTTTTGTATTGTTCTTCACAGTCATGGAGGACACAAATAACATGCCAGTAATTGACAAAGAGACAAACATAAGTGAGGATCTGCAAACAATCATTATCACGAAAGAGTTAGTGTTGGGCAAGCTAATGGAGCTAAAGATAGACCAGTCTCCTGGTCCTGATCGAATGCATCCCAGGGTCCTGAAAGAGATAGCAGGGGAAATAGCAAGTGCACTGGCGGTAATTTTCCAAAGTTCGCTGGACTCTGGGCAGTTGCACCAGATTGGAAAACAGCAAATGTGATGCCACTATTTAAAAAGATGTGGAATTATAGATTGGTTAGTTTAACTTCTGTATTGGGGAAGATGCTTGAGTCTATTATCAAGGGAGATACAACAAGGCATCCAGCTAGAAATTGTCCCGTTGGCAAACACAGCATGGGTTCATGAGGGACAGGACATGTTTAACTAATTTTTTGGAATTCTATGAAGATATTAAAAACACAGTGGACAATGGGGAACCAGTAAATATGGTGGACCTAGATTTCCAAAAGGCTGCACAAGAAGCTGCTGCATTAGATAAAGATGCATGGCCTTATGAGTAAAATATTCGCATGGATAAAGGATTGGTAAACTAATGGGAAGCAATGAGTGGGGATAAATGAGTGCTAATCTGGTTGGCAATCGGTGGCTAGTGGCATGCCTCAGGGATCAGTGTTGGAACCATAATTATTCACAATTTATACAGATGACTTGGAGTTTGGGACCATGTGTAGTGTGTCAAAGTTTGCAGATGACACTAAGATGAGTGGCAGAGCAAAGTGTATAGAGGACTGTGAAACTCTGCAGAGAAACATAGACACTTTAAGTGAATGGGCAAAGGTCTGGCAGATGGAATACAATGTTAATAAATGTGGAGTCATCTATTTCGGTAGGAATGATAGTAAAAAGGGCTATTACTTGAATGGTAAAATGTTGCTGCATGCTGGTATGCAGAGGGACCTGGGTGTCCTTGTGCATGAACCACAGAGGGTTGGTCTGGAGGTACAAGTAATTAGGAAGGCAACTGGAATTTTGTCCTTCACTGCTAAATGGATTGAGTTTAAAAGCAGGAAAGTTATGTTGCAGCTGTATAGGGTGCTGGTGACCCAACATCTGGAGTACTATGTGCAGTTTTGGTCTCCTTACCTGAGAAAGGATGAACTGGCACTACACGTGATGTAGAGGAGGTTTGTTAGGTTGATTCCGGAGTTGAGGGGTTGCCTTATGAGGAGAGACTGAGCAGACTGGGATTATATTCATTGGAATTCAGAAGAATGAGGGGGATCATATAGAAAGATATAAAATTACTAAGGGAATAGATAGGAAAGACGTAGAGATGATGTTTCCACAGGCAGCTGAAACTAGGACAAGAGGGTATAGCCTCAAAATTAGTACCAGTAGATTTCAGACTAAATTGAAAAATAACTTCTTCATCAAGACGGTTGCGAATCAATAGAATTCCTTGCCCAGTGAAGTAGTTGATGCTACTTCAGTAAATGTTTTTAAAGATAAGATAAATGATTTTTGAGCAATAAAGGAACTAAGGGTTACAGTGAAAAGGTGGGTAAATGGAACAGACCACGAAAAGATCAGCCATGATCGTATTGAATGGTGGAGCTGGCTCAAAGGGCCAGATGGTCTACTCCTGCTCCTAGTTCTCATGTTCTTATAAATCTTGAAATTCCAGTCCCATAAATGGAACTGCAGGTGACATCTACTGGGGAAGTTTATTCACTGACTTACTCAGCGTAGTTTCACCACAAACTGCATTTTCTTTAAATAGTATACAACCTGAAGAGGAAGATCACATATCCCCCAAACGACAAAGGGAATTAGATATTTCAATGAGCTCCTCAAATAGTTAAGCATCACACAACATTAACACGCTTAGTGTTGGTCTCATGATCACCTTGTGGGAAACAAGAGGTTCTCATGTTAACTTTGAGTTTTTTATTATAACAATTTGAGTTAATATCTGAGAAGTGAAGAAACTGAGAAAGATAAAGTCATATTAATTATCAAATATGACTGAAGAAGTTCAATTGCAATTTGGATAAATATGAGGTGCTGCATTTTGGTAAGGCATTACAGGGAAGGATGTAATGGTAGGGTCCTGGGGAGTGTTGCCAAACAAAGAGACTTTTGGGTGAAGGTAGACAGTTCCTTGAAGCTGGGGTCACAGGTAGTCAGGATGATGAAGGTGGTGTTTTGTACACTTGCCTTTTTTGGTTCGCCCACTTTTGGAATACTGCATTCAATTCTGGTCTCCCTGTTATAGAGAGCATGTCGTTCAACTTGAAAGGCTCCAGAAAAAAAAATTAAGACCATAAGACATAGGAGTGGAAGTAAGGCCATTCGGCCCATCGAGTCCACTCCGCCATTCAATCATGGCTGATGGGCATTTCAACTCCACTTACCCGCATTCTCCCCATAGCCCTTGATTCCTCGAGACATCAAGAATCTATCAATCTCTGCCTTGAAGACATTTAGCGTCCCGGCCTCCACTGCACTCTACGGCAATGAAGTTCACAGGCCCACCACTCTCTGGCTGAAGAAATAGCTCTGCATTTCTGTTCTGAATTGACCCCCTCTAATTTTAAGGCTGTGTCCACGGGTCCTAGTCTCCTCGCCTAACGGAAAAAATTTCCTAGCATCCACCCTTTCAAAGCCATGTTTTATCTTGTAAGTTCCTATTAAGTCTCCCCTTAATCTTCTAAACTCCAATGAATACAATCCCAGGATCCTCACCCATTCCTCGTATGTTAGACCAACCATTCCAGGGATCATCCGTGTGAATTCCAGTGCCAGTATGTCCTTCCTGAGGTGTGGGGACCAAAACTGGACACAGTACTCCAAATGGGGCCTAACCAGAGCTTTATATAGTCTCAGTGGCACAACGGTGCTTTTATATTCCAACCCTCTTGAGATAAGTGACAACATTGCATTCGCTTTCTTAATCACGGACTCAACCTGCATGTTTACCTTTACAGAATCCTCGACTAGCACTCCCAGATCCCTTTGTACTTTGGCTTTACGAATTTTCTCACCATTTAGAAAGTAGTCTATGCTTTTATTCTTTTTTCCAAAGTGCAAGACCTCGCATTTGCTCACGTTGAATTCCATCAGCCATTTGCTGGATCACTCTCCCAAACTATCTAGATCCTTCTGCAGCCTCCCCACTTCCTCAGTATTACCTGCCTGTCCACCTAACTTCGTATCATCAGCAAACTTAGTTAGAATGCCCCCAGTCCCTTCATCCAGATCATTAATATATAATGTGAACAGCTACGGCCCCAACACTGAATCCTGCGGGACACCGCTTGTCACCGGCTGCCATTCCGAAAAAGAACCTTTTATCCCAACTCTCTGCCTTCTGTCAGACAGCTAATCGTCAATCCATACCAGTAGCTCACCTTGAACACCATGGGCCCTCACCTTGCTCAGCAGCCTCCCGTGTGGCACCTTATCAAAGGCCTTTTGGAAGTCTAGATAGACCACATCCACTGGGTTTCCCTGGTCTAACCTACTTGTCACCTCTTCAAAGAATTACAAGGATGTTGCTTGGGCTAGGGGGTTTGAGCTACAGGGAGAGGCTGAACAGGCCATAGTGGCTTATAAAATAACGAGGGGCATGGATAGGGTGAATTGACAAAGTCTTTTTCCCAGAGTAGGGTGCCGAAACCTAAAGGGTACAGGTTTAAAGTGAGGGACGACAGATTTAAAAGAGACGTAAGAGGTAACTTTCTCACACAGAGGGTGGTGCGTGTATGGAATGAGCTGTCAGAGGAAGTGGTGGAGACTGATACAATTGCAGCATTTAAAAGGCATCTGGATGGGCAAATGAAAATGAAGGGTTTAGAGGGATATGAGCCATATCCTGGCAAATGACACGAGATTAATTTAGGATATCTGGTCAACATGGACAACTTGGACTGAAAGGTCTGTTTCCGTGCTGTACAACTCCATGACTCTATGGATTCAATACAGGTCTTCATTTGTTCAACTCGTATCCTACGATTTTTAAAATTTAATTATAATTTTGCGATCACTTAGTCAAGTTGCATTATGAAGTACCACTTTACAATTCACTTCATTGTATCTGTTGAGGATCGGTTTTACTGGCAGTGCTATAATTTGGTTATCTCTGTTCAATGTTGTCTTTTTCAGCCTCTTTGTAGTGTTGACTGCTTCATTACAATGGTCGAATGCACACTGCAATAGGCTCTTTTGCTCCATGCTGTCTCATATGTTGTGACAACTGTTTCAATATTGTGCAGTAATATAATTGAAAATCATCACAAACATTTGATTTGATTTTGACTGACAGTTAAAAGTAAAGGAATTGGTAGATACTTAAATCTATGGTACATTAACACCTGTTGAAACAGCCAAATACAATACTATCAACAATTCTCCTGCAGAGGAGACAGACAAAAACATGTCCCTGAAGATTATAATTGATTATAGTAAGTTATACAAAAATGAATTAATACTGTACATCAAGAACAGATATAAATGCCAGATTATTATTACCACATCAGAGAGGCCTCATTGACATGGTGAAAATAGCAGAAGTCTTCAGACATCCAACCTCCTTCCTACAAATGTGGCATTTCTCACTTTAACAGTGGCAGTAATGGGGGTGCCTCAGGATTCACATTTTCAATTTATAGAGATAGATAGTCATTTCAGCAGCTGCCTCGACTCTTCCATGATTTTGGTTATGCAAATGTCTGAAAAGGCACAATCGCAGGTTAGACCAGGTAAAGGGAGTGAATGCTCTAGATTCATTTTAACATTCAGGGTATCATTTGAAGGGGTGAGATTCCCCTTTGGATTTGGTCACAGAAGCATTTGAGTGATGTAAACTGTCCTTTGGTGGAAGCCCAGCACCCTTGTAAAGAGATATGGTACCACTTCAGTACTGCTAAAGGACACATGCTTGTGCACAGAAAACATGTGCAACCACTGGAATTGTCAAGCTGTCAAAGGGATCTGTAAGGACAATGAGACATTTTTAAAAGTCCATATTTCTGAATCTTTGAAACATTAGCCTGTTGGCATTAACCTGAAGATTCCCATCATGACTGATTTCATTGAGACCTTTCATTTCTTGACAACTGCTAGTGGTTTTAGGCTCTTCGATATGGGACGGTAAATCCTAATGCTGGTTGAAATTTCATGAAATGTTTGTTTTCATAAGGCTTTGATGATGTTAAAGAATGCAAATGTAGTAAATGTGCTTTTTAAAAATGAATTAAGAATATTTTTCTCAACATTGTATGCTTGGTAATACTTCTATTAATTAATTAAATATTTTTCTTCTTCTCAGCTAACCATGGGTCCTGAGGTCTGCCCACGATGGACACGAGACAAGTTTGCATTGTAGATGAAAAGGCAAATGGTGGCAACTGGGAGGCATTATTTGGTAAAGTTTGCATGAAGTTGATATTTGAAGTGGAACAGGCCAGGGGTGGGCACAAGAAATTAATGTAAAATTTTGATAACACTGCAGGAGTGGGCGGCACGGTGGCTCAGTGGTTAGCACTGCTGCCTCACAGCGTCAGAGATCTGGGTTCAATTCCCGCCTCGGGCAACTGTCTGTGTAGAGTTTGCACATTCTCCACGTATCTGCGTAGGTTTCCTCCCACAGTCCAAGTGAACTGGCCATGTTAAATTGCCCATAGTGTTAGAAGAAGGGATAAATGTAGGGGAATGGGTCTGGGTGGGTTGCTCTTCGGAGGGTTGGTGTGGACTTGTTGGGCCGAAGGGCCTGTTTCCACACTGTAAGTCATCTAATCAGGAGTATAATATTAACCTGAAGTAACAGTCTATGATTTAACTTTAACTATCTTATGAAATAGTCTCTATACAGGTTGATTGGAATTTCTGCTAGTATGGCAATTAACAGAGCAATTGTTTGTGAGGAACTGGTCTTTCTTGCTTAATGACCTAACAGATGCTGATGATCAAGTGCAGAGTGAAGCCAAGGAAATGAATGAGACCAATTGGTGGGACAATCATTGAGATTGGGGTTTGAATATACAGCTCCATCCCTATCATACCCAATATGCTGGTGATAATCTAATGTGTCATGGTCACCACATTGGTAGTTCTGCTGTGAGACATGTGACATGCCTTAAGATGGAAATGAAATATTTCACGTTCTGGAGCAAGGATTGTAAAAAGGGAATAAGTATGGTTGTATTTCATTAAATCTTTGAAATGCTGAGGAAGGCTCTATGATTTGGAAAGGTGGAATACATAGAAATTCATCTAAAACCTGCTGTGTTCGCTGAAATGAAATTAAATAAGAAAAAAAACACAAAGTCTGGTGATGACTGAATGATTAGAAAAGTAACTGGCTTTAAAATATTTATATCTTTTGCAGAAGGAATGCATCTATTTGTACACATCAAACATTGCAACTCAGCAGCCATAGACTGAACTGTCCGAGTTACTTTGTAAAAGCTTAAGTTCTGTTTGAAATTCAGGGAGTCAGATGTGACAATGCAGACTATTATTACCTGAATTTGCGATTACCATACACTCATGCTGTATAAGTTTAATCTGGTTGATTGGATGACATGAAGGTGTTCAACAGTGAGTGCAAGCTGACGTTTTCTGATAACGCTCATTGAGAGCAAGAAATGAGTCTTTTTCCAAGGAGACACAAGCAGGTCCTAATGAATGAATTAATCAAAGCATCATGGTAAACCTAATGTGTTTGTGAAGTTTGCCTGTGGTTAATCTGATCATTTGCTCGAGGTCGGATAGTGTCAACAGCATAAATGCATCGCCTCTTTGAATGGAAAGAGAATTTTAAAAAATCCTTGCCTCACAGCAAAATGAGCAAGCTCAGCAAGGCATCTGATCAACAGCTAGAGATCAAGGCAGAGCATGCTGATTGTTTGTTCTGATCTGAACTTTGGATAAGTCCACATGAAAAGGGTTCACTTGTGACTGCAACCAATTTATGGATAAGAGTTTAGGCATTTGGTTTTGTTTTTCCTATACTTTGTGTTAGTAAAGAACATTGGGTATTCTGAGGTTAGAACTGCTTTGGGTTGTTGATATCCAAAGTAAACTCAACAGACCAAGCCAAGTGGGAACAAAAGCAATCAACATGAAAACATGCAACATCATGGTGACCCTGTCTTGAATTCCCTCTCTATATGAGACCAAAATTGTACAAAAAAACCTGCTGCAATGACCTTAGCAATATCCAATACATTCGGAGCAAGTCTTCCTAACATTTATACTCCATACCCTTTGTAATACGGTCAACATTCCATTTGTCTTCCACTTGCTGTAATTGCACGCACCGTGTGTGTGAACAGCCAACTCTCTCAGTGTCTCAGTAATCTCTCACTTTTTTACTAACAACCTGATTCTCTATTTTTCCCACCAACTATATTATCCCCTATTTTATAGTAATTTTGACAATATTTTGCTAACTCCACCTGTTTACTAACTTTGTAAAAATTTATTCCAAGTTTACACCTACAAATGATTTCTATTTTATACAAATAGAAATTGCTGGAAAAATACTGCAGATCTGGCAACATCTGCAGAGAGAAAGTAATGTTAACGTTTTGGGTTGAGTGACGCTTTTTCAGAAGGGTGTTGTGTTTTTGTTTCTGATTTCTAACATCTGCAGTTTTATTCAGTTTTTGTTTACAAAGCAAAACTATTTCCCCTCAAGGAAACTGAAACAATTTACTATTTTACACAGAAGATGGGATGTTTGAACTAGAACCTCTATTAGTATTAAAATTAAAGTCATATCAGCCAAGCCAATACAAATTAACTCGAAGCAAAAGTGGCACAATGTGTCTGGTCATTGATTGTTGTATGTAAGCTTCAAAAATGGTTCATGTAATTGCCACCGATATAGATCGATAAAATAACGTTGGATGCATTATTCATGCAGCTCTGTGAAATATTTGTCTTAAAGGTCATTTCTCTCTCAACTTCCAAACATTACTGTCATCCTCAAATTCATTAAAAGGCTATTCTGACATGTGCAGTTGCCTCAATTGGATCAATGCAGTAAGAGTGAGTCTGTAGTCTGCCAATTTGTCCAAGATTTGCTTTGTCAATCTTTACAGATACTCTAAAATGCATGTCACTTTAAGCTCTGCAAATCAGGTCCGAGTAAAGGAAACTTGATTCCAAAAGCCACTTTCAAAGGTATTAAAATATCAAAGAAATACTCAAATACGGCAGGGAAGGATTACTTGACCTGAAACATTAACTCTGATTTCTCTCCACAGATGCTGCCAGACCTGTTGAGCTTATTCAGCAATTTCTATTTTTGTCTCTGATTTACAGCATCCGCAGTTCTTTTGATTTTTATATAGTATTTTTAACATTAGAGATAGGAAATCTGATCATGCGCGACAGCACATTGGAAACACAAGGACAGAAAATGGAAATAGCCAAAACTGAGAAGCAATTCATACTCTGAAAAAGGGCTGGTTGTAAAGACATTAAACATTACAGTAAATTATGAAGATTGGACTACAGACTTAATTATAAAGATTGGAGTACAGACAAGAAATCAACACTGAGACAAAACTTAAAAATGTGGCCCCAGCTGCACCCGATGTGGCCTCCTCTACATTGGGGAGACAGGCTGCCTATTTGCAGAACGTTTCAGAGAACACCACTGGAACACCCGCACCAACCAACCCAACCGCCCTGTGGCTGAACACTTTAACTTCCCCTCCCACTCCGCCAAGGACATGCAGGTCCTTGGACTCCTCCATCGCCAGACCATGGCAACACAACGCCTGGAGGAAGAGCACCTCATCTTCCGCCTAGAACCTTCCAACCACAAGGGATGAATACAGATTTCTTCAGCTTCCTTATTTCCACACCCCCCCACCTTATCTCAGTCCCAACCCTCGGACTCAGCATCGCCTTCTTGACCTGCAATCTTCTTCCCAACCTCTCTGCCCCCACCCCCACTCTGGCCTATCATCCTCACCATAATCTCCTTCCACCTATCGCATTCCCAACGCCCCTCCTCCCTACCTTTTATCTTAGCCTGCTTGGCACACCTTCCTCATTCCTGAAGAAGGGCTTATGCCCAAAACATTGATTCTCCTGCTCCTTGGATGCTGCCTGGCCTGCTGCGCTTTTCTAGCAACACATTTTCCAGCATCTGCAGTCCTCACTTTCTCTCAGCTAACAAAACAAAATATCAATGATGTAAATATCCCAAAGACTCGGAGTCATCCGGAGGGCTGAAAGTGGGCACTTTTGAATAAATTGTGTCCCTTTTTCTGAGAGAGAGTACAGACTCAATGTAATAGGAGCCAGCGATCCAGTCATTACTCTTTTTCTCGTCCCTTTATAAAAAAGCAACACGTTGGTCTATTCACCAGCAAACTCCTCTGAGATCCGTTAATCAATCTCAACTTAACTTGGTGGCTTGATATCTTGGATCATGAGGCTGACACTGTTAGCTACCACCTAATATTCTTACCCCTGCCCATTTAAACTGGTTCAGTTCCACCAATAACTCTAGATTAGATTTCCTACAGTGTGGAAACAGGCCCTTCGGCCCAACAAGTCCACACCGACCCTCTGAAGAGTAACCCATCCCTCTTCCGACTAATGCATCTATCCCTATGGGCAATTTAGCATAGCCAATTCACCTGACCTGCACATCTTTGGACTGTGGGAGGAAACCCATGCAGACACAGGGAGAATGTGCAAACTCCACACAGACAGTCACCCAAGGCTGGAATTGAACTTGGGATCCTGGCGCTGTGAGGGAGCAGTGCTAACCACTGAACCACCATGCCATCTCATAACAGTAATGAATTTCCAGAAGCTCCTGGCGGCAATGCAACAAGACAGCTATAATTTCTTTAATCTTGCCCAGAGTTAGAGATCAAGAATATATTGCTAAGAATATACTAGCTGCAGCTTCTTTATGAATTGCATCTATACTGTTGCCTGAAGGTAAAACCATTCAGTCTGCCTGCAAATTCCTACTTAGCATACAAAATGAGGAGATGACAACATGCAAGTTTGAGAATGGCTCAGCAATGGCCAATATATTAAGAGTTGCAAAAGATATTATCTGGGAAAATCGCACATTGTCACACAAGGAAAAGCTTGAGACTTTACATCATGCAATTCAAAAGTTCAAAGAAAATACAAAAACCATGCCAGGCACTCCCTTAATTCTCTTAGTGAACTTCAGATGAATTCCTCCAGTGTGGTCAAGAGGGAAAAAACCAAATGAAATGCAAACAAGTTTGAAGAACTCTCTCACTCGGTATAATGTTGAAACATTAGAATGAGAGTTTACCAATTAAGAAACAGCGAGGTTGGCAACTTTGCCAATTTGCTCCTGGCTTTTGAAAAATAACAAGTTCTTGAATAAGATTCCGCATGCTCTTAATTTTAGGCCAAATGCAATCGAGGTGGAACAACTGTAACAAGCAAAAAAGGAAATTAGAACAGCAAACGGTTTTGCCGAAGTCCAAGATGAGCCGAGTTTTTGACAGGTTTGTGGTTACTAGGCTTAATGAGTTATTTTGTCATTAAGGTCAATTCTCTCTCAACTTCCCAACATTACTGCCACCCTCAAATTATGGAAGGATTGTTACAACATGTCGAGTTGCCTAAATTGAAACAGTGTCGCAGGAAAATGTTGTCAGTTTATTGGACCAAAATTGATTAACCAATTACCATGCTCTGAGGCTTATCTTTCTTCTGATATCCACCCGAATTTAACGTGCAGAGTTCCCAGAAAATGGAGTTGCAGGTAGATAAGATAGTGAAGAAGGCGCCTGGTATGCTTTCCTTTATCGGTCAGAGCGTTGAGTACAGGAATTGGGAGGTCATGTTGCGGCTGTACAGGACAAGGGTTAGGCCAATGTTGGAATATTGCGAGCAATTCTGGTCTCCTTCCTATCGGAAAGATGTTGTGAAACTTGAAAGGGTTCAGAAAAGATTTGCAAGGATGTTGCCAGAGTTGGGGCTGTTTTCCCTGGAGCATCAGAGGCTGAGGGGTGACCTTATAGATTATGATGGCCATGAATAGCATAAATAGACAAGATCTTTTCCCTGAGGTGTGTGAGGGGAAAGATATAAAAGAGACCTAAGGAGCAACTTTTTCACACAGAGAGTGATACATGTATGGAATGAGCTGCCAGAGGAAGTGGTGGAGACTGGTACGATTGCAACATTTAAAAGGCATTTGGAGGGTTTATGAATAGGAAAAGTTTTGAGGGATAAGGGCCGGGTGCTGGCAAGTGGGACTAAACTGGGTTGGGATATCCGGTCGGCATGGACGGGTTGGACCAAAGGGTCTGTTTCTGTGCTGTACATCTCTATGACACTATGAACAACTCGCCAAATAGGAGATATCTCAGAATTCACTGGCAGCCTTTACCCTTCCATTGGTTACAGCCCCTTGTGCACCTGGATAGGCATTGTTAGTCGAGACCTGACCTACATGGTTCCTGACATTTGTCCTGTGCATGTAGACAGGGGAAGGAAAATAAAAGCAATCCTTTTTGTGGTCAGGGTTTTGATGGTGTTCGATGGTGGGATGCAGATGTCGGACTTGGTCCTTCCCCTTGACCAGCAGTGACGGCCACAACACCAGACCATTCAGTCTGTTTGGTAAAAAGATCCGTATTCTTCACATTGCTAGTGTAAGTTCCACTTACTTTTCTCTGATATTTCACACTTATTGTTCACCTCCCACCTCCCACTATGGTTCTTGCTCTACTACATTCACCTACTGCCTGTTCCATCTTGCCCACTGACCCTCACCTACCCAACCAGTCACTACTATCTGCCATACCTTTTTCCTGTTCATTTGCTTGGGTCACCTCCCAAACTGTGCCAGTGATCTCCTGTAATACATGCTTCTGTTTCATTCCATGAGCAAACCAGCCTGCAACAGAGCAGATACACTCAACACAGATGGCACACTGCCCCATCATTTGCCTTCTTAGCCCTTGTGTGATTAACATCTGACTCTGATCACCATGAATGGGAACTGAACTGGAATTGGAGCTGCTGTTAATTTAGGAATCCCTGAGCCAAGACCATCCCCCTTGACATGACTAAGGATCAGCAGTAGTATGAGCCTAGTATCTCTGGCTTAAGGCCAAAATGGCAACACAACACAATGCAAGACAGAGATTTTGTGAGCATTCAGGTAGGTTTTCAATGAATGAGTGCTATGAGAACAATTGGAGAGTCTAAATATGCAGACTAGTCCAATCCATGAGTGTGTGTTGTTAAGTGGACCTTTGTTGCAGTGTAACAATGATTTTGTCTGAGGTGCAGTACTGAAATGCAGGAGCATCAGTGGGTGGATTGGAGATGTACCACGTGGGTATTTAGAGGCTGGTACATCAGATGCTAATGACTGTGAATTTGGGATGCATGCCCATGCAGTGTACCTGGAGATCATTCGGAGCAAGCAATAAGTTGAATCTAACAATGCTCCCTCTAATTTCCTCACTGAGATTTCCTGACATAAAGATTGTCTGTTATGTTTGCTAAGATGGGAGGGTGAACATTAATGAGATGTTTTGGGCTGTTAACAAGGCACTTCAGCTGTAATAACTGTCAATTAGAAACTCAGTACTGCTGAGCAAGAATTTCACCATGCTGCTTGTGAAAAGCATAAGGGATGGACTGAGATAATCCCGGTATTGAGATAGGCCTCACCACAGTTGTCATCCAACTCTGACACATACACCTCACATCACTCAGATCCTTACATGATGTTTCGCAGTATTTCCAAACATTAAATATAGAAGCAGGAATACTGATCATGTGGAATGGTCGGATTAGCTCCAAAAACTAATAAACTATAATAAAACAAAGAACTGCAGACGCTCAAGGTATGAAACATTAAAAAAATTGCTGGAAGAACTCAGCAGGTCTGGCAGTATCTGTGGAGAGAAAGCAGGCTTAATAATTCAAGTTCAAAAATGATGAAGGGTCACTTTATCATAATTTATTGATGAAACAGGTTGCCCTATTATCTTGGGCAAAAGTACCCTATTATCCTGTTGAGAAACAACGATATCCTTGATTACGCAATGGAACAAGATTACTAATGAAAAAGGTAATACCTCATGTTTTAGAAGTTACAATCATGTAAGAAAAATACAACAAAATTTTCAATGATTCAGTCAAACCACCCTTTCAATTCAAGAGACTGCAATTTCCAATCTGTTCGCTTTGCGATGCTAATCAACATTTCATAAAGTCAAATCCTCAAAGTGAGCAGCCTTCTGAAATGACCTCATCTTTCACTTTCTCACTTCTATGTTGGATACTCAAGATGGCAATTACCAGGAAATCTCTATATTACTCAAGAAGCACAAAGTCTAACATGATCTACCCTGAGATATTTAAAGTTCCAACAAATGTTGAAAGGGCAGAGAGGAATGCTCCAGATATTGTTTTGTAGCTGATGAAATTTTGGAGTATTAACAAAAATAGAGCAAAGTAGATCTAAGTTTTGTTCCTGTGTATTTTTTAGAGTGACAATGAGGATGTTGAGAATGATTAACAGAAATTATATTGTATAAATTATAAATTTAATTAAACTAGATTTGAGCTCAGTAGAGTAAATTAAATTCATTGGGATTTTTTGTCACACAATGATTTTGAATCAAATTCTGTGTAAATGTATTTATTTGTTTGATATTTGAGGTTAAAATAGTTAATTAAAATAATTGTGGAATTATTGACTTAAATCTGTTGAATATAAGAAATGATTCAAATAAGTTATTTCATAAAAACATTTTTGCAGCTGGTTTTCAGCTTTAATACTGATCTCATTCAGTTCATGTGCCTGTGGGGTGAATATTGAGCTTATTGCTTCATTAAAATAAAGCATTTCCTTCCCTTTATTTCCCGGATTTGGGATAGTAGCCCAGTTTGTATAATATAGGTAGAGGACTGTTGCCACTCAATTTAATGTAGCTTGCTATTATGAAAACCATGCAGGCGTGAATCATAAGTGGAGATATCATTATCAGACGAACAAAACTGAGTTGCAATGACAAGCATGAAAGATTTCTGTTCGCAACGGAATTTTGAACAAACAAAAATGGACTATAATTCATGATACAAAATGAACATCACTAAGTAGCCCTCCCAGCATCTTTGACACAACACAAATTGATGGAAAACAACAAAATAAATACTTGCATTTGTCCTTTCCTATTTCTACATGGTTTGCTTAAAGAACAGCATGAATAGCGATGTGCTGATCCTCTATTGAGTAAAGGCTTCATAACTCACTGGTTTAATCATTCACCATCTGTCAGTTCTCCACTCATGGCACCGCACAGTTCTGTTCCCCACTGTAAAAAGTGAACCTTAGACAAGTTTTGACAGATCAATTCAATTGTACAGTCAGAGCATCGTACACTATAAATGGTCCTTAGGAAGACAACAAAATGGAAAAAACTCACCAATATATAAAAGTCACACACCTGCTTGAGGCCCAACTTGACACTTAATTTGAACCCTGTTTATATAGGTGACATTTTTCTTGGCAGCTTAGGTGAAGCAGACTTTCTCCAGATCCACAATGAAGTGCGTGAAATAAATCAAAATGTGGGAGATTAAAATGCTTCAATCCCGACGCCTCCTTAATGGACAGGACCTAAAAGCCCTTCAGGAAAGTCTTGCGCAATATTCTTAACGGTCAATATATCTACTCTCCTGAAGAGGTTTGGGGAATGTCAAAAACAAAGCAAAAAGAACTCTAATTGATTTGGCAATGCAAACATGATGCGGTGTGAGGAGGGTGATGGTACTTCAGAAATACAACATCAGGCGATGTTGAGAGAATAACACACTGTACAAATTTTATACAAGCACCTAATAAGCTAACATGTCAAAAACTAAATCTGGAACATTTGACAAAATTAGAATCCCATAATTTCATTCAGGAATTCCATATCTTCAGGAAATATATGTAATTCTAATTACAGGTCTGAGTGAGAGGGCAGAAGTGTTACAGTAGCAGTGAATGACAACATCTTCAGCTTCAATATTTGAGGATTTACACACAACTCTAGCCATCTACTAAATTCTGAAGTTGCAGGCACTTTCAGAGAGGTAACAGCGACAAATATTGACAATCTGTTGCCAAACACCTCAAAAATCTGGTCCTTCACTGAAATGTCTATCATAATTAATCTCAGGAAACTCTTTCAGTTTTCTCCAATACCTTTTTGTCCTAACTTTGTCTCAATTGTATATGTTTATAATTTCTGTAATTAAAATTAAAATGGCACTGAACTTACATAAATCTCACTGTATTTTCATAAGTACAAGAGACAATAAATTTCTATTCTGTTCTATTCGGTACTGCAGACCTTTCATGCTTTCCTCTTTTCTCTGCCTCCAATTATTGAATGTCACTCCATTAATGGTTTGCACAATGAGTGAATTCCCAATTATTTTTCACACTTTTCAAATGGAAGTTTCAGTATTCAAGTGAAACCCTGGAAGAAGCAGTCTCATTTTAATAATCCATCCAAAATATAATACCTACAGTGATCCTCATTGGTAAATTAAATATGCAACTCTCCTTCCATTATCCATAATCCAGTATTTTACACAGATTTTGTTTTACATTAATCCAGCCAACAACAGAAAGGGGATTTGTGAGAAATTTGTTACCTCAGTGTAGCAATATTCCCATAACTCATGTCATACTGGTAGCTCCATGATATGTATCAACTGAATTCACAATGAAAAGCTGAACAAGTAAGTGTTCCCTTATTCAAGACTTAAAAAGGCTGATCAGTCTCTCTGGAACCAATGATTTTCTACATAATTAAGCCATTATCAGAGCAACTGACGAGAAATGTGCCGACTTGAGGAGATAACAGGGATTTTTTTGTGAATCAATATCAAAACATCTCATAATCTTGCAATTCTTTCAGTTATTGAGATGAGAGACTGAACTTAGAGATAATCTATCATTGAGATTTAATCACGATTCAATTGGTGATTCAATTTTGAAAATGAGCTATTTCAGATGCAAAATAAGTTTGATTTCGGACTATTTGACTCAATGGGGCATTTTGAAAGATGACAAATATGCAACACATTCAAGGATGGGTAGTAAACCCTGTAAATCTGACCTTTCGAAGGCAAACTGTGTTCCATGGGGCAATCATTAGCTTGCTAGAACCTTGAGTGAGTTTACTGGGACAGCAATTAACGATGCAGATTGAAGTTGAAAAAAATAATGGTAAAGTTGGGCCCCAAAGATGGGAAAATACAACCTATTTTGTACACACAGTCTTCCTAACCTCACGCTGAATTGACTGCCAAATCAATAGTTGTCTCAGTTTGGACAGTGGCATTGCATATCATTCACAGTTGATGAAACAATTTGGTCTCATTATCCTGACACTAAACCAGTTTCGATAAAACCTAGCCTCCCAATGATCAATATTTAGCATCTTAAATGTATTAGTAAGTGTAAATACTTTCTTGTGATGTTTTGTATACCCTGTAGTATATCAATGAAGTCATCCAAGCAGGAAGATCATGTACATACCATTGTAACAATTCTTTTCATTTGATTTATTTTAATATAAATAAACATGAGAGACAAAAAGAAAAAAAAACATAAAATATGGAACATTTTCTTTCTTTTCATCCACAGTTGCACATCATTTATTTAGGCACAAGAGTGTGATTCTTTCGTGAAGAAGTGAATGATAAGCTAACACTTTGAAAGAAATACACATCAAAGAAATTCTCTCAGTCAATTCAGCTGGCATGTTGAAAAAAATGCATGATCAAATCCAAAAAATCTTTCATTTCAAAATTAGGCAAACCAAGCGATTCTCTCCAATTCCTGATCTCGCACCCTAAGCTGAAAAGAGTCACATCTCAGCTGTAGAGAACAAATTCAAAGAAGAAGTTAGTCTGTATATGTGGAACAAGTGCAGAAATCGATGGAGTAAAGAGGAAACTTTTTACTTTGCAACATTGGATTTCAGAAAGCACACAACAGCTCATCTCACCTTAGTTTGGTTGTTTGTCAAATAAATC
This sequence comes from Hemiscyllium ocellatum, assembly GCF_020745735.1. NCBI lineage: Eukaryota > Metazoa > Chordata > Chondrichthyes > Orectolobiformes > Hemiscylliidae > Hemiscyllium > Hemiscyllium ocellatum. Next base: position 32,771,013 of record NC_083421.1, on the reverse strand, counting down.
TCTTGCTATTGTATTAACGCAAAGGTCAGGCCAAATTCAAACCCAAATGTAGCCTGAGCTCACTGAACCCAGGAGGACTGCAGGAAGGCTGCTATAATTGGTCTCGGTATCCCTTGCACCAGCAAAAGGAAACATCAGCCAGTATTTCTACTCCTAATTACTATCCAGTGATAGCAGCTGGAAGTGCATTTGTGGTAAAGCGAACTGTGTTGGTGTCCACAGTCAAGCAGCTTGCAGACACTCATTGCTGAAGCTCATCTCAGATCATTTACCATTTTTTATGTAAGTACCCCAGAGAGCAAAGAACAGAGAACATGACAGCACAGTACAGGCCCTTCGGCACTCGATGTTGCATTGACCTGTGAAACCAATCTAAAGCCCGTCTAATCTACACTATTCCATTACCATCCATATGTTTATCCAATGACCATTTAAATGCCCTTGATGTTGATGAGTCCACTACTGTTGCAGGCAGGAAAAGAAAAACGCTGTCTGGGCAACAGACAAATCTCCACTGTTCACCCCTACCTTTTTCAAGGGCCATTAAGCCCAAGATTCCATACTGCACTGAGCATATTTCTAATGATTTCAGCTGAAAGTCAAAACCCTTTGGGGAATTCACTGCATTCCTGTGCTAAAAGTGTCCATTTGTATAAATCCAAAAATATTTCACTTCCGACAAGGTCAGCTTGACCAACAATGAATAATAGCTTTCATAGAGCAGAGAAATAAACAATTCTTTATGAGGATTCAGCAATGGTCAAATTGCAAGGTATAAACCATGTACAAACAAATGATATCTCCCAAGCAAATAGGCTTGCAATCTTCATAGTTTAGACTCAAGTACCCTAGCACAGTTTTGTTTCTGTTCTTGCAAGAAGAAACCAAAACAAACTTCCGTCTTTACCATGAAAGCATGAAAATTAGTCATAAATGGCATTGAACATTTTGTAGTCATCACAAAACATCCCACTTCTGACCTAATAATGGAGGAAAGGTCATTGATAAAGCATCTGAATATGGTTGGACTAAGGACACTACCCGAAGAACTTCTGTTAATGTGTCTTGGAATGGAGATACCTGAACTCCTACAATCATAGCTGTTTTCCTTTGTGCCAGGATTAACTCCAAACAATGGAAAACCTCACTCCACTACCCCAATTCCCATTGACTATAGTTTTGCCAAGGCTCCTTGATGCAACACCCAGTTATATGCAGCCTTGAAGTCAAGGGCAGTCACTCTTATCTCACGTGTGGAATTCAACTCTTTTGTCCTTTTTTGAATTAAGGCTGTAATGCGGTTAGGAGCAGAGTGGCCTTGGCAGACCCAAACCTGGCATTGGACAGCAAGTTATTGTGAAGCAATAGCATAATTGATGACACTTGCTTTACAGATGATTGCAGATTGGGGCAGTAATTGACCAGTTTGGATATATCCTGCTTTGTGTGCTCAGAACATCCCTGGGCAATTTCTAAAATGTCATCAAGACAGCAGTATTGTAGCCGTACTAGACCAGCTCTGATATTAGTGAGTTTTGAGAAGATTTGTAGTTCAGGTTGAGGTTCTGGATGTAGGTTTGCTCGCTAAGCTGGAAGGTTCATTTTCTGGAATTTTGTCATCATACTAGGTACCATCATCAACGAACCTCTGAATGAAGCACTGGTGGTATGGCCCATTTTCTATTTAGGTGTTTAGGTTTCCTTGTGTTGGTGATGTAATTTCCTGTTCTTTCTCTCAGGGACTGGTAAATGGGATCCAAGTCAATGTGTTTGTTGGTAGAATTTCAGTTGGAATGCCTTGCTTCTAGGAATTCTTGTTGGTGTCTCTATTTGGCTTGTCCTAGGATGATGTGTTGTCCCAGTCAAAGTGGTGTCTTTCCTCAACTGTATGTAAGAATATTAGTGAGAGTGGGTCATGTCTTTTTGTGGCTAGTTGATGTTCACGTATCCTGGTGGCTAATTTTCTGCCTGTTTGTCCAATGTAGTGTTTGTTACAGTTGCTGCAAGGTATTTTGTAAATGACAATAGTTTTGTTTCTTGTCTGTATGAGATCTTTCAAGTTCATTAGCTGGTGTTTTTGTGTGTTGGTTGGTTTGTGGGCTACCATGATGGCAAGGGATCTGAATAGTCTAGCAGTCATTTCTGAGATGTCTTTGATGTAGGGGAGAGTGGCTAGGGTTTCTAGACGTGTTTTGTCTGCTTATTTGGGTTTGTTGCTGAGAAATCTGCGGATTGAGTTCATTGGGTACCTGTTCTTCTTGAATACACAATGACTGCCAGACTACTCAGACTTCTTGACATCATGGTAGCCCACAAACCCACCTACTAAAACAGCAGCTAATGAATTTGAAAGGCCCAATACAGACAACAAGCAAAGCTAATGTCATTTACAAAACACTTTGCAAGAATTGTAACAAACACTACATTGGACAAACAGGCAGAAAACTAGCCACTACAATACATGAACATCAACTAGCCACAAAAAGACATTACCCACTCTCAGTAGTATCCTTACATACAGATGAGGAAGGACATCATTTTGACTGAGACAACACATCCATCTTAGGACAAGCCAAACAGAGACACGCACAAGAATTCCTAGAAGCATGGCATTCCAATTGAAACTCTATCAACAAGCACATTGACTTGGATCCCAAATACCACTCTCTGAAAGAAAGAACAGGAAATGATGTCACCACAGGAAATGACACCACCAACCCAAGGAAACCTAACCACATAAATAGAAAGCAGGCCATACTACCAGTTCTTCATCCGGAGGCTCACTGATGAGGCTATCTAGTATGGTGAGGGAACATCCAAAAATGAACCTTCCAGCTCAGTGCACAAGCTTACATCCAGATAGCTATGATATGCATATGATGGCTATCAGCTCATTATCATGCATTTCTACTTACACTGTCATCTTTTTTGTTTGGTTTGAATATTATATAGATTCAGATACAGATTCTTTTGTTTTGACTTTTGATTATTTTTGAAATTTCTAGCCTTAAGTGTTGATTAAGTAAGATTTATATTGTCTGTCCATTCCTGTAAATATCTGTTTCCCACTACCCAGATAAATGCTTTTCTTTCTTGTAATGTCTCGACATTTCAAATAACGAATTTAACATCTTGCCCTCACTGATTGGATTAAAACCCTCACAGCTTCCCGAGCACGGGAATAACCAGCCAGCACGGTTTAGGTGTAGACCATTGCATGGGTACAGCTCCATATTTCCCAATACTTGTGTCAGTTCCTAGCAAAACTGAAACCACATCTCCTACCTCCTCAGACTTGGAGCCATGCATTCATTAGACTAATTTTATTTCCTTTCTGCTAATTTGTCCACAGTTTAGGCAGTAATCCAGAGGTTACTTATTACCTTAGAGATACCCACCAGATGAAAGAACAAAGGAATGGAGCACCCACGGTCAGGCTAATTGTTCCTTCTTTTGGTCACTGTCTAACTGATACTTTCGGTCAGAATTAATTTAATCGATCATGCCTTTCACTACTGGAAGATCCCTGTATAGGTAGACATTGCTATGATTGATTTTGTTCCTCAAACCTACAATATTAAATGAATAAATAGCCATAATCCTGGAACAAGATGAGCTCTGTCAACTTGAGGATGCGCTTGGCATTGCCACCTGGGTGCAACAGACAGCAAAATCTGCCAGTGATAGGTCCATTCTCTCAAGATAGTTCTTTCCAATTTGTGCTGCATATTTATCAGTTGAAAATGGATAAAGTATTGGCATGTTTCTTACAGAGAGAAAGTGAGGACTGCAGATGCTGGAGACCAGAGTTGAAAAATGTGATGCTGGAAAAACACAGCAGGCCAGGCAGCATCCGAGGAGCAGGAGAATTGACGTTTCGGGTATAAGCCCTTCTTCAGGCATGTTTCTTACAACCAACATTTCGTAAAAACAGTCTCTTTTACAATCTGAAGATGAGGTGGCCGTAAGAGTTGACCTTGGATTTTATTGCTCAGCTTAAATCTAACACTTTATACCAGACAATAAAGTTATTTGTCCAGTTTAACCTTGCTATTAAATGAATTGCTGTTAGAAGATTCAACTGCATAGTAGACTCCTCCAGTGAATGATTACTCAAACCTTGCGGTTTTCTTGAATGTATGAGACAAGTTTCTTTCCTTTTCAGCAGGAATAATGGAACATGTATTATCTGATGTTTCAGAAGCACAAACCTGATGCTGAAATAGCACTCAAGTAGTACAGGAATGCAATTGCCTTTACAATTCTTGACATCTATCTGAATACTTAACCTTTATCAGGCCTTTTGGCCTCTGCTTGAACTGTGCGCAAGATTCAAACTGATTCTATTCAGCCCAACCTGCGTCTCACATGCAGTGAGAACAAGCAGCAACTAAGACAATGCATGAAATATTATGGTTGTGTGCGAAAAGAATTTGCAACTTTGGATCTGTAGCTGAAGTTTAGGTTGATGACTGCATTGTGTACAGAATATTATTTAATAGTTGAGGTAATGGCAATCAACCCAACAGTATATGCTATGAAAAAAAGCTTTTGGAAGGGTTCTTTAGCTTGTTGGTAGTGCCCCTTCCTCTGGACAAAGAAGCCAGTGTTTAAGTCCTAATGGATCACACTTGAACAGATTGATTCGAAAATGCAAGGAGAAAGTTTTGCATAAATTGCAGACAATTTTCAGTGAATATTGATCAATAGGATTATACAAGCATATACATATACATGTATGTAAATATGTATGCATAAATATAAGTATAACCAGGTTTTCATCAGAATTTCTGTTCCAAAATCCTTACTTTTACAGAAAAATAGTTGCTCTTTGATTTTTACTATCCAGTACACTCTGTTCAATCTCAATTTAGTAGAAGATAATTTGTTGTCAGTTAATATGATAGAGATGCAATAGTTTGTGCTCTACTTACAATTAGGTTTTAGAAAAACTCTAAGTTGGAGCATGACAATTAATTCACCAGCTAACCAAAACGCAACATTCATTTAGTGCCTTTTTACATTGCTCTCAGAAACTGAGATTATATTATTTCTAATGGTACCAACTATAACATGGAGCATGAGGCATAACAAGATGGGAAATCATACTGAGCTTCTTAACTAATAGCAATGGTAAAGGAGCAGCAGCTACTGTGGAGCGACTGTAATGAGGTCACCCAGGTGGACCGCTTAGAATATGAGTTCCCTGATTGGGCTGTTAATCTAGTCCAATCGAGGCTGACAAATATAAACAGGGGAGTCAGAGGTCCTATTCATTCTGACAACTGGCTATGAGGGAGCTGGATCAGAGTCAAGGACTGCCGATGTGTAAATAAATGGTGACTGGGTGATGGGATACCGGTCTCTGGGGAAGTATTTCTCCATGCAAGTTGAATATGACTGAATGTATCCTACCAATGATGTGCATTTTACAATCCATGTTAATAATGACTTTTAGGGAGGGTTATCATTCACAATGAACAGGCTTTTACAGATGATAGACCTAATGTTTTATTTACTTCAGGATGTTGCGCCTCAATCTTCATAGTGTATCGGGACATAATTTATGCCACATTACCCCAAAGTTAAAAACTGAAATTCTACACACAAACATCAGTTTCTTGCTCCATTTTTCCCTTTTTAAAAAATTTCTAGCTACAGGTAACCTGAAATTAGCCTGTTTGTACAGGACCCCATTTATTAATGACATTGGGATCATGGGATATGTTATCACTTCTGTATATTAAAGACTTATCAAAGTGTTACCATGGGAGGGTTCTCAGTAACAGATTCAATGAATGCTTTTACATCTAATATTTTAAAGAATAAAACAAGAAGAACTCGGGTTACACAATGTTTTCAATAAATCCCATTAAATTCAACAGAGTTCCTGGATTGAAGGAGAGAACAAGAAGAAAAAATAAGACCCAACCTGCAAAACTTGGTTTCTCCTCTTCTGCCCGCCCCAGGCTCTCCAATGTCCGGGTCACCTGACTTCCAAAGTCATCTTCTCGACTGCGTGCTTCAGGGCGAAGTTGGTTTTCTTCTTCTTCGCAGTCATAATCATCCAAAATGGGCGTCTCTCGGATTGGCATTCCAACCACAGAATTGTGGGCCTGTATCCGAGAGTTACGAAAGCTGTCCCTGGCCTGTGGTCCCAGCAGCACAGATGGGATGTAATGAATTTCATGGGTGGCCTCTGTGCTGGCACTCTTCTGGGGGACTCGCCTCCGTTTGCACCATCTCCGCCGCGCATACAGTACCATGGTGAAGATTAAGATGAGCAGCAGCAGAGCAATCAGACCTCCCTGTGGAGTAAAGAAGACGTGAAGAAATATGACTTTTTATTGGTTTCAATTTGAATCTTTCCCTCCTCCTCCCTGCTGCCACCTACACTCAGCTGACACACTGGGGTTGATCTTGACTTTGCGCGATAGTTTGAAACAGATGATCACGAGGAGGCAGCTTGTTTGCTTTACAACCAAGAGAATCACAGAATTCCCATAGCGCAGATCAAAGCTACTCAGCTCACTGAGTTTGCACTGACTGTCAAAAATCATCCCACTCTATCTCCATAACTCAGCATTTCTCATGGCTATCCCACCGAGCCTGCACATCCCTGCACACTGTGGGCAATTTAGCATGGCCAATTCACGTAACCTGTGCATCTTTAGATTGTGGGAGGAAACTGGAGCACCTGGAGGAAACCCATGCAGACATGGGGAAAATAAGCAAACTCCACACAATTGCCCAAGGCTGGAATTGAACCTATTCCTTGGTCACCACGGCCATCATAAAAACTGAAAATATGCAAAGTGAATTCTGAGCCCATCAGTAATTTGTTTCCCACTATTACTCATCATCCTGTTCGCTCTGCCCATATAAGACAGCATGTGGGAAAAGGCAGTGGCACGTTTTGCCCTCCTTACCATTTCTCTCTATCTCCTTTCCAAACTGTAAAGTAATAGTGTATACCTATCACACACTGGTCTGCCCTGTTGCTTAAAATTGTCCTTATGGCTCGCAGATAGTCCACAAAGTTAAAAAAAACGAATTTACAAGCATATTGTGATCTTCAGGTCAGATAATTAACTCACTTAATTCTCATATTTTAAGGTTTCAGTTATAAACATTTCTTTAAAAACAGTGAATATGCGCAGGAAGTTGGTATATATAGACACTAATAACTGAATACTTCATGAAAGCTACCTTCAGTTTCTATACAGCTGAGATACTTCAAATGTAAATATGTTGACTGAATACAGCCAATCAAAGACTCATGTAGATTGCGATGTTGTATTGATATTCTTATGTTTTTCTCTCTCAATATTTGGTAGAATTCCTAACAGGTTTTGGAGGCTTTACCTTCTCCCCCAGGTCAGTAACTATGTTTGGTGGTAAACACATAAACTGAACAATGCCTGTCAGGATAAACACATTAAATTGGTGTATTGACTCATCGCTACATGAAATGGCCTCTCTATTTTAACAATTATTAGCATAAATTCTGTAATGTTCTTTTCATGTTCACATTATCTCTTCTTTGGAAGTACTTGGAGATTCAATGCAATTTCCTCTATATATAATAGCAGACATACAAGCTACAAATATTGTGCATTCTGGGGTGAAAGAGGAGGATGATTGCTTATCCATTTGTCCCTTCTTCCATCCACCCCTCAAAAGAATAAAAAGCCCAGTGCTAAACAGTTCAACACTACCTCCTCTGTGGGTCTTTTTACTGAGTTCCAAAATAAACATTTTGCCAATTTTCTTTCTTACAGATAACTGCTATATGTGTATTTGTAGAATAAGCCTCATTCTTTAATTGAACAGCAAAGGATTATAGAAACATAATAGTAGATTTGTACAGTCCTTCAAATCTTTTCTTGACAGCTATGAATAGTCTTCTGTTTATAAAAGGATTGCACACAGGGTATTGCAGTTCAAAGTGATTGCAAAGAAAAGCAACAAAGAGATACACTCTTCAATGCAGTTCACTATTTAGGGAGATATTCTAGCCAGCATCCTTTTCATCTAATTATCTGTATCTCAGGCAGTACTGAGGTTATTTTTATTTACTCATAAAATACATAATTGCTTCCCCAGATCTGGAAGCATTAAAACATCACCCTTAGTGTTTTTTTTGTTCTTTTGGCAATTAACCAATTTTCCCCAGAGTGGAGTATGAAACCATGTAGCTTCATTCTCCTGACCAACTTTAATCATACAGCAAAGCTAAGATCAATAGTTCAGAGGACTAAATGAATGCAATATGGCAGCAGTAATTACAATTCCCGTTCCTCCTGGCCTGGTTTCATTCATTTCTTCACTGTCAATTAATTGACAGCATTACCAAAAAGGGATCATACAACATTATCAATGTCTGCTCAGTTTAGTGCTGAAAAGAATAATGTTAGCATGTTTAGATTTACTGGCTGCAAAACCAGGGAAATGGTTCGGTAAACTAACAGTTTAATATCCAGTCCTGTGGCAGGCCATCGCATTTGGCACGTAACAGATCATGACACTAAATTTTCTAAATATCATTGTGACACAATTTTGCTCCCTTGGCAATTTTTTCTCATACTTTTTTTTGTGGTGTTAGCTTGTTGATAAGGTGTAATTCTGTAAATCTTTGACGGTAACATGCTGGGTAACCATGGGGAAAAACCATAGCAGAGGCAGATAGTCCTGTCAGCTGACACAAATGCTGTCCATAGGTGCCTGATACCTATTAGGAGCAGCAACTTTTGCTGATAATTTCCTTCTGAACCCAGAATTGTAAAGTTAATAGAAAGCATTATTTTATGTCACCATTTACCCTTTGAACTGAATTCAATCCATGAACATACGTATGAATTATAGAGTCATAGAGACGTACAGCACGGAAACAGATCCTTTGGTCCAACCCATCCTTGCCGACCAGATATCCCAACCCAATCCAGTCCCACCTGTCAGCACCCAGTCCATATCCCTCCAAACCCTTCCTATTCATATACCCATCCAAATGCCTCTTAAATGTTGCAATTGTACCAGCCTCCACCACACCCTCTGGCAGCTCATTCCATACACGTACCACCCTCTGCGTGAAAAAGCTGCCCCTTAGGTCTCTTTTATATCTTTCCCCTCTCACCCTAAACCTATGCCCTCTAGTTCTGGACTCCCCCAGCCTAAGGAAAATACTTTGCCTCTTTATCCCATCCATGCCCCTCATGATTTTATAAACCTCTATAAGCTCACCCCTCAACCTCTGATACTCCAAGGAAATCAGCTGCAGCCTATTCAACCTCTCCTTGTCACTCAAATTTTCCAATCCTGGCAACACCTTTGTAAATCTTTTCTAAACCGATTCAAGTTTCACAATATCTTTCCGATAGGAAGGAGACCAGAATTGCACACAATACTCAAAAAGTGACCTCACCAATGGCCTGCACAGCCACAACATGACTAAGTAGGTCATTTGGCCATGCTAACCTACTCTGCCATTCAATAAGATGTGTTTGCTTTCCAACTTCCACATTCCTATTATACCCCAAAACCCGATTGCTTTGCTGACCAAGATGCTTCAATATTCCAGAAGTTTCTGATTCAGCCATTCTTCCTGGCTAGATTAGAGTGGTGCTGGAAAAGCACAGCAATTCAGGCAGCATCTGGGAGTAGGAAAATCGACGTTTCAGGCAAAAGCCCTTGATCCATCCTGGATTCCAGCACCACTCTAATCTAGACTCTGTTTTCCAACATCCGCAGTCCTCACTTTTGCCCATTCTTTTTGGTTCCGAGTTCTGGATTCCGACCATCCTCTGGGATGAAAGAACTTCCCCTCAACTCTGTTCTTAAACTTTTGCTTCTCACCTTAAATCCACACTGTCTGGTTATTGGCTTCTCTGCTATTGGGGAAAAAAATGCCCTCCTACCCATACTGTCCATGCCCCTCATAGTCTTCCCCACCTCTACTGGGTTCCAGTGAACCTTCAGTGCTCCAAAATAAATGATCTATCTAATCTTTCCTCATAACACAAACCATCCAGCCCATGCAGCATTCTGGTTAATTTATCCTGTACCTTCTCTCATGAAATCACATTCTTCTTGTAAGGTGTTGACTAGAACTGCATGCAGTACTTCAGTTGTGGCCCTACCTGGATCTTGTACAGTTCCAGCATTATCTCCTTGCCCTCGTGTTCTATTCCCCATCTAATCATGACAAGTATCCCATTCATCTTCATTATCCCCTTATGCACAAGCCCTTCAGGGATCTGTGGATATGCGTGCCAAAGTCCCTCTGATATTCAATACTTTCCAGGGTCCTTATATTCACGATAATATTGTATACCTTGTTAACCCTCTCCAAATACTCCTTTCTCACACATTTCCAGGTTGATTTCCAATTATCACCAATCTAACCAATCTGTTATTTTCCTCCTTTAGATTACAGCTATCCTCCTCACTACTTATGCTGAAATAGTTTTCATGTCATCTTGAACTTCTCAATCATAGCACCTATATTAAATCCAAATCATTAATGTACCACTACAAACAGCAAAGGTCCCAGCAACCCCCTCCACCCACCACCCCCCCCCCCCCCCACCCCCACCACCACCCCCTCCCCCACCCCCACCACCGTCTGAAAGAAACTTCCAGTCACATAGACATCCTTCTCCCATCTCTTTCCTGCCACCAGGCCAATTTTGGATCCAACACAAGACTTAGCCTTGGACTCTTGCTTCCTTGATCAGTATTCCATGGGAGACTTTATGGAAAGTCTTGCAAAAGTTCAGGAGAATCCAACCCTACTCATTGCCATGATCTTGTTACGGGAGTTCAGGAGAGTGAATGCCCACTCACTGGCATGATGGATCGGGATACTTACCTTGGATGGCAGGACTCAGATATGAGGAGAGGTTGAATCAGTTTGGTTTGTATTTGCTGCATTTAGAAGAATGGTAGAAAGGATGGGGAGCACGGTTATTTCATAGAAACCTCTCAAATTCAAACAGGACTATGCAGGGTAGATGCAGGGACAATATTCCAATAATTGGCCAGGGGTTACAATCTAAGTATTGACCATTTCTCTTTTCTGTATTTCACAGCATATAAGATATGGTCTTGCCAAAACCTTATGTAAAACTGGACAATTTAAGTTCTGTTTCTCTCAAAATACATCCATCTGCTTTTCGCTGATCAGTTGTATCACAAGCATCAGCTGAATACATGTTCTTTTTATTTTATTCAAAATGAAAGGAACACTAAAGAACTGAGTTTGATACTATCATGATCAGAGTTCATTTTCACCTTGTGCCTTTAAACCCGGCTGCATCTTGCTGCCATTTCCTTCTCCAGTTCCTTTACACACAAGCTCATACATGAAGAAAATGTATACGAGTATTGAAACTGAGTCTATCTATCCTAAGGTGCTTCAAGCATAGTAGGTCAATCCAGTTTCAATCCTCAATGTTTGTGAGAGAATATTTTTAGCAGAATCCATTGGATAATGACCTGGAGCAGTAACTTTGACTATGTTTCATTTTGTCCCACAGAGAAATGGAGGTCAACTATCGTAACTCCAAAGCCAAACAGGATCTCTAACTAATAGAGATATGACTATGAATTAAAACTTTGAGCTCCAATATTTGTTTTTGCCGCAGCAAATCACTGACTTGTAGAGTCATAGAAATGTGCAGCACAGAAACAGACCCATCAGTCCAACTTGCCCATGCCGATCAGATATCCTAACCTAACCTAATTCTTATTTGTCAGCATTTGGCCCATATCCCTCTAAACCCTTCCTATTCATGTACCCACCCAGATGCCATTTAAATGTTGTATTTGTATCAGCCTCCACCACTTCCTCTGCTCATTCTATATATGCATCTCCTCTGCATGAAACAATTGCCCCTTTTTTATCTTTCATCTCTCACCCTGAACCAATGCCCTCTAATTCTGGAATCCCCTACCCCAGAGAAAAGACATTGTCTGCTTATCCCATCCATGTCCCTTATGAGTTTATAAACCTCTATTAAGTTACCCCTCAGCCTCCGAAACTCCAGGGAAAACAGCCCCAGCTTATTCAGCCTCTCCCTATAGCTCAAATCCTCCAACCCTGGCAACATCCTTGTAAATCTTTTCCGAATCCTTTCAAGTTTCACAACATCCTTCTGATAGAAACTCATGAAACATATCACTGGGGAATCAATTTTATTATTCAAAGCTTGCTTGTTTCTCTTTAGATGATTCTCCGCATAACCCATCAATTTTTTTTTCTCCCTCTCCTCTATGTTTTTCTGACCTTGATTTACTTGTTTGCTCTTTCTGTGGTTACTGACTTTCACTTTTATTGAATTAAATGTTTTACATTTTCCTTTCACTCATGTTGACATTGACACAAGGATGGTAATCAATAGCATGTATGGGGCTCCAATAGGGTCATTACAAAAGAATTTGTTGAGTAATTTCTTAAAGGATAAGATCAGAAATTGGCATAGTGCTTTGGAAAGCCAAAATAAACAAAATACCTGGGGGTCAAAGTTTCTCTGGGTGATATCGCAAAACAGGCTCCATCAAATCAATGCCCATTATACCCAAATACCTGATGTTTGGGTGCATTGCAGTTAAATAAAATCAATATCAGCAGCTGACAATAATGGGCAGGCTATCTGATACTGTTCATGTTGTGCTCCTTTGGGATTGCAGTACCTCATATCCAGTAAAGATGAATTTATTGTCAATTACTGTCAGAGGTTTGCATTTCACAGCCTCATTCTATTTCATGTCTTTACAGTTTATGATAAAAGGAGTTAAATTGTTTTTCTTCAGTATCTGGCTGACGTATGGCAAGATTCGAAAAAGGGCTTATGCCCGAAACGTCGATTCTCTTGCTCCATGGATGCTGCCTGATCTGCTGCGCTTTTACAGCAACACATTTTTCAGCTCTGATCTCCAGCATTTTCAGTCCTCACTTTCTCCTAGTATGGCAAGATTCACCTACCCTTGTAAAATAGATCAAACATGCACCTAATTTTCAAGAACTGAAAACAAAAGAGAGTTGACTAGTCTTTGTCATAGAATTATATTTCTGCATGATGTTCAGCAATTGGAACTGAACCACATCCAAAATGCATTTCATGTTAAATGAAGAATACCATTAGCTACTAATCTCTCTCCCTCACATGGAGAACATTTCTTTCAGGTCTGTGTATAGTCCCATTCAAAGCAAGGACAGAAATTACTGAAACCATCAATTGGATTTCAGGGGAATTTTTTTATTCACTTGTGGGACATGGGCACCACTGAATGGTCCAGTATTTATTGCCCATCCCTAGTTGAGAAGGTGATAGTGAGATGCCTTCATGAACTACTGCTGTCCACTTATTGTACTTGACCGACAATGCTGTTGAGAGGGAACTCCAGGATTTTGCAGCAGCGACAGTGAAGAAATGGCAATTCATGTCCAAGTCAGAATGGTGCATGGCTTGGAGAGGAACATGCAGGACATGACATTAACATATATCTGTTACCCTTGTCCGTCAAAATGGAAGTGGCCTTGGGTTTAGGTGGTGCTTTCTATGGATCTTTGGTGATTTTTTTGCATTATGCCTTGTAGATAGTACACACTGCTGTTATTGATCAGTGCTGGTGGAGTGAGGAGGTGCTTGTGAGTGTGGTGCCAATCAAGTGGGCTGATTTGCCTTGGATGATGTCAAGCTTCTTGAGTATTTTTGCAGCAGTACCCACCCATGCAAGTGGGGAATATTCTTTCGCACTCTTGACCTGGGTCTTGTAGATGATGGACAGATTTTGGGGAATCAGGAGGTCAGTTACTCACTACAGTATTCCTAATATCTGAGCAACTCTTATCGTCATTGTATTATGTAGTGAGTCCAGTTGAGTTCCTGGTAAATGGTAACCCTAAGGATGTTGATAGCAGAGGATTCAGTGATGGTAACATTGAATATCAAGGAACAGTGGTTAAATTGCTTCTTAATCGAGATGGACATTGACTGGCATTTATGTTGTGCAAATGTTACTTGCTACTTATCAACCCAAGCCTGGATATTGTCCACATCTTGTTGCATTTTGAACATGGACTGCTTCAGTATCTGAGGAGTTTGGGTGGTATTGTGCAATCATGATCAGTGAACATCCTCATTTCTGACCTTATGATGGAAGGAAGGACATTGATGAAGCAGCTGAAGATGGTTGAGCTGAGGACACTACTCTAACAAACTCCTGCAAATACATCCAGGAGCTGAGATGACTGATTTCCAATTATCACAACCATCTTCCTATGACTCCAACCAGTGAAGAGATTGCCCCAATACCTATTGATTCCAGTTTTGCTAGGGACCTTTCATGCCAAGGGTTGGCACTTTCTGGAATTCATCTCTTTTGTCCATGTTTGAACCAAGGCTGTAATGACGTCAGGAGCTGAGTGGCCCTGGGCATCACTGAGGAGTTAGTTCTGAGGAGGTGCTGATTGATAGCACTGTGGACGATACCATACATCTCTTTATTAATGATCAAGAGTAGACTGGTGATGCGGTAGCTGGTCAGATTGGATGCATCCTACTTTTTGTGTACAGCACATACCCGAGTAATTTTCCACACTGTCAGGTAGATACCAGTTTTCTGTTGTGGAACAGCTTGGCTAGAGGAGCAGCAAGTTATACTTAGAATTTCTCAAAAATATTCAACAAAGAAGGCAACATTAAACACTCAATCAAAACAAATCTCTGTGTCCATCCTCAATGGAACACAAGAACAACAAGTCATTCACTCTCTTCCCCTGATTTTTCAAGTGATGGTTGACCTATATCTTCGCTCTATCCTTAAAACTTCAAAACTCATACCTTCAAATCAAAAATCAGCATTTTACACAGTTGTTTGCATATAAACAATGATATTTCACAATTATAGCTAAAAATGTAGAAATTATTAGAAGTAGTAGAAATTATTACATATGATGGGCTTTTGATTACCTGTGAACATAAAATAAAAGCATTGCTAAAAGCCTCAAAAACTAGCATGTTCAGCTGGAACGATAAGATTCTGCGTGTGTTGCCAAGAATAGCCCTGCAATAAGATCAAATGGCAAAGTGTTAGAGATGATGAATGTTTTGATTATTGTTTATTTTGGTATAGGTCAGCAATTTGGATTGGAACCTATGCGAAAGTGGGTACAGATCACTTTTTCACATCAATCATGGCCACAGCTTCACAACCTGCATTGTTCAATGCATTAAATTACTGATTAGATTAGATTACTTACAGTTGGAAACAGGCCCTTCAGCCCAACAAGTCCACACCGACCCTCCAAAGAGCAACCCACCCAGACCCATTCCCCTAATACAATTGGCAATTTAGCATGGCCAACACACCTAACTTGCACATCTTTAGACTTTGGGAGGAAACCAGAGCACCCGGAGGAAACCCACGCAGACACAGGGAGAATGTGCAAACTCCACACAGTCAGTTGCCCGAGGCGGGATTTGAACGCAGGTCTCTTGCGCTGTGAGAGAGCAGTGCTAACCACTGTGCTAACCATGCTGCCCAAGTCTGGGGCTGACTTCTCCATATTAAGTCAATTTATTTAATGCATTAGTCGAACGACTGCTAGAAATCCAGAAAGATCACTTATTGTAAAATTGAATTGGGAATGTTTTGCATGGGATTTTTGCATGTTTAACATAGTAGAGCTGAAAAATATGTGGAAAAATATATACAATTGCTGTTGCTGTCATTCTACAATTTTATTTCTGACTGGTATTAAATATTGAATCACAAACTGTCACTATTTTAATACAGTAGGTTGACATATCCACTTTCTGTGTCAGGGATCAATGAAATAGATTCTTGCCAGAAGCACATATCAGCAGTGAAGTCCTGGTCCCTGCTACTCCTTCAGAAAGATGGGAGACCCCTCAAATGAGAGAGATGAACCATATCTGACAAGGCAGCTGTAAGCAGTTCTCCTCTAACTTTCAGCTGCCACTCAAGTGTTGCATTGAAACAGACCTGACTCCAGATCACCTACACATTCACTTAAGGCATGCAGATGAAATTTTAAAGTTTATACAAAAAGTGATGGAATGATAGAATTATGAAATAATTTTTACAGTGGGTCTACAGACTGGGCTCTCAAAGTATCCCTTAAGCTGGGAACACACTGAACAACAGAGCTGTACAGCAAAGGTTTAGGCCAATCAGCCATTATGTTCAGGCCATCTCTGGAGAAGTATCAAAGCAAACTATTTTTTTTTCTCCTTCTGTAGCCTTCAGTGAGTTCAAAGCTGTGGTTACTGAGCAAGAAGTGAATATTGAAAATCTTTGTCATGATGGTGGTGGTTGTGGGGGGAGGCAAGAATGGCAGAGGTACAGTTGAAAGGTATGATTTTGAGGCACTTCCAAAAGTGCAGAAACTGCATTTAAAAGTGATCTTTAGTGGTATAGCCAGTCATTTGTATATTTTTTCAATGTCTTCATCTGGTCATGTGTGATAACAACAAGGTCACATTTTCTGCCCATGTCTCGTTTCCCAAACAAAAAAAAGGAATTGTATTGCATCTTTGAAGTAGTATCCCTTCATAAAATTCAACTTGGAAAGGAGTCAAGTACCCAAAGATTATTACATGACCACAAACTCTCTGCACTGTACCACTGGAAGCATAGGCTGTGCCTTAAGTTATCATTGTACTATATATTTTAGCTTGACTGTAAATGAACCCACTAGGAATCTTTAGCCAAACAAAATCCATAGACCTTGTGTTACATTTAGATGCATCAAGAATAACATTACAAATAGTCTTGTCTTTGGATTATTACTATTCTTGCCATGATTGTGCTTTCTCCTATTATGGTGAGAAGTAGTCAATTCAGAACAGTAAATGTCTCATGAAATGTGAATAAATGTGTGCAGGATTTACTTTCTAAATGCCGACCATGAATTCTTCAAGAAATGTTTGTAAGGAAGCAAACATGAACAGATGACTGG
This sequence comes from Hemiscyllium ocellatum, assembly GCF_020745735.1. Taxonomy (NCBI): domain Eukaryota; kingdom Metazoa; phylum Chordata; class Chondrichthyes; order Orectolobiformes; family Hemiscylliidae; genus Hemiscyllium; species Hemiscyllium ocellatum. Next base: position 32,754,029 of record NC_083421.1, on the reverse strand, counting down.
AGTGTGAAAACATATTTTGCATAATATTACACTTATTGTAAAGTTGCTTCCTCAGAGCTTGCTTTGTGTACTGCAATCAAAATAAATCTTCAAATGTGAATCTGATAAAAGGAGGCACCCAATAAATAATGTTATTCTGTATGTGACATGAAATCAACGGATTTTGGAAGAAAAATTGGTCTCGCCGCTTCACAATCTCAAGCATTGTTCACAATTAGACCCAACACAGTAAACAGGAAATTTTAATATTCTACACAGTTAGACTTTAGTCCTTTTCCATATTTATTTATCATGAATGTCATTTGAAATCTATCAAGACAACAGTAACAGAATGGCCTACTCCTGTTCCTGTTCTATGTAGCTGTGTTAACTCTGTGCCTCTGGTTACTGACCCTTCCTTCCTCTATCAAAACCACTCAAGATTTTTAATACCTCTACCAAATTGCCACTTCCCCTCTTGTATTAAAGGAGAACAACCTCTCTTTTTTGGACTTTGCGTGTAAGTGAAGTCCTGCATCACTGAAATCACTCTAGCATCTTCTCCCCGTCCTTTGATATCGTTTGGGTAGTACTCAGAATAAGCCACAGTACTCCAGCTGGGATTGCAGTGTTTTATAAGTGTTTAGCGTAAAGCTCATTCTTTAAAAAAAACTCTTTATGTCTCTTTCGACTGGGACAACGTATCTATCCTGGGACAGGCTAAGCAAAGACATGCCAGAGAATTCCTAGAGGCCTGGCACTCCAACCACAATGCCATAAACAAGCACATAGATCTCGATACCATCCATCAACCCCTCAGAAAACAAACAGGAAATGACATCACTACAAACCCCAGGAACCCCATCCAGGAGAAAGATATAAATAGAAAGCAGGAGACAACAGCTTCGCTTCACTTGGACGTCACCAGGTAATGAAACGTCTGGATATCAAACCTACAGCTCAGCGAGCAAACCTACACCCCACCCTATGCCTCTGTTTATAAAGCTGAAGATACATTTTTTCCCAGCATTCTCAAGCCCATCCTTTAGTCTTCAAAAACTTGTCTGTGTACATTGTAGGTCTGTCTCCCCTGTAAAATTAGACCTTTTGTCAGTCTTTATTTTTCCTCCTAAAATTTCACGTATTTCAAGTTTAAGTTTACCAGGGGCCTTCCCATGCCACCAGTTTGTCTTTGGTTTTTCTAAAGTCTGTAACTAACATCTATTGCATTCAGTGACTTAGGGTGGAATAATGATCTCTCTGCTCTGATTGCTGCTAAGTTTTTAACCACCTCCACATAGATTTTATCTTCTCTGAATTCTTCACCTGACAAAGGGGCAGTGCTCTAAAAGGTTGTGATTTCAAATAAACCTATTGGACTATCACCTGGTGTCGTGTGAATTCTGACAAAATTAAATAGCCATTTACAACATTTGAGTGAAAGAAATGTGAAAAAAATTCTGAAAAAAAGTCACAACAAACAACAGATATAAAGTTTAAAAAAGCCAGAGGTCTAATCGAAAAAGATCAAGAATAGGTAGTCTAAAAAGTCTAGATTCCTTGAGGTGTTAAGTTTAACCTGAGACCATGTTTGTTTAATTAATGATTTGTACCCTCTGCAGTTGTGAAATCTGTAAATATCCTTGAGTTCTCAGTGAATAGATGTTTCTTGTATTTGTTTCTCACTGGGCGATGTTTATTGTGAGTGTGAGAGTTAACAAGCCTACCAGTTCTGTTATTATGAATCAATTTTCTCCTCTCTGACCTGCTCTAAAGGCTGATGCCTGAAACATAGTTCCTTTATTTATTTCCATCGCTCATCTCATTATTTTTCCCAAGCTCGATAATTTGCAAATGACTTTCATCCCAAAAAGTAAAACGTCCAGAAACTTATACATCACAGAGGAGAAACCATTTTGAATGACTGGTCTCATATATTGGATGAATGTTAAGTTTAGTTTAGACTGGATCATCTCATGAAGTTTTCATGAACTTGGCTCAACCTGGTCAGGTGACATTTTGGGCTCTCTTAACTCAGTACTTTTCCTTTCTTTAAACCATCTGAGTCTTTGAAATGGCCCAGGTATTAAAAACAAATGATGGAAATTGAAAATCAATAGACCATTTTTATCACCATGATAAGAATCAAATAGCCATGTCCATTAGATTAATGTTTCTAATCCATCGTCAATCTTGGCTTTCCATAATTAGATTTTAACTCATCACATCTTTGTAAAAACCTCATATTCCATTTTAGACTGACCTCTAATTTATTTTTAGACTCCATCTTTTCCTTACGTCTCCCATCTACTCTGTATTCACCTTGGTCCTCTACTGAATTATAATTCTGACATTTATCATTGGCTTTGCATAACAAAAGGGTTTGTTCAAAATCAAAAACTTGAAGAATAGGTTATGCAAACAGGAAAATAACAAGTTACAAATATGTGCACAACAGTTTATTTTATCAATAATTTAATAACACAATGAAAATCATATTGTGTGAACTCGAATTGAAACAGCAGTAGCAAAACCAGAAACTTGCATTTGTGTAGTTGTATATCACATTTATGTAGTAATTAAAATGTACAAGCAACTTTACAGGAACACGAAAGGGAAATTTGATACCAAGACACATAAAAAATTATAGGCGGTATTAGGGTCGACAAGATAAAGCTTTGTCCAAAATGCACATGAAATAGAGGTAGGGACGTGAAATGTTTAAGGAGGGAATTCCAGCATTTAGAGTCCTTGCAGCTGAAGACATAACTGCCAATCGTGCAACAATTAAAATTAGGAATGCTCTGGAGGTCATAATTAGGGGACTGAGGATATCTCAGAGGGTGTTGGGATCAAAGGAAATTAAAGAGATACAGACACCAGGTCAAAAAAGGGTTACAAAAACAATTGTGAGACTTTAAAATTGAGTCACAGTTTAATCATAAGCCATTGTAAATCAATGAGTTCAGAGGTGATCGACACTGTTACCCTTATTATTTTCACACTGTGCACTCTTTAAAATAATGCAGCTGCACAAAAGTAAACATGAATTGTTTACTTTGCTCAAACCACAGGGATACTTCTGGCTGTACAATCCTGTAACCTGGTGGAAACGTTATTTTTACTTTGTGCAAGTTAAGACACGGCGAAAAGTGTTTTGGATAACATCAAGCTCCCAAGGATGGGGTTTGTAGAGTTAATGATCAAAAACTCATCGCAAAGTCACATAAGGTGCTAACATTGCTAAGGGCCAGGTACAGCTCAGACAGTTGCCAGGGAGTAGCTGGGGAACACAGTTTGTCACAGAGATGAGGGGGAAAAAGGGCAGTCTTCACTAAATTTATTTCAAGGAAATTTCTGCTCATCCAACACTGACATTGCACAAGCAGGCTGACTACAGCATTTCAAAACAGGGCAGGAAGGAGGAAGCTAGTGAGTTAGATCTGGGTTTCTTAAATGTAAATGTGGAAACAGAGCCTTGATTTCAGATGATGCCACTGAGGAATAGTAGATGGATGGCAAGTAAGAAGTGGACAATGTCAGATTCCGAGGTAATGGTGGAGGGCAGAAAGAGAAGCCACTGAAGATGGCAATAATTCACAAGATAGGAAAAGAAGCAGAAATGTAGTCTCTGCTAGGTGACGAGAAAGAAGCACTGGAGGATGGTGGTACAGTCAACCATGATAAAGACAGTGATATGAACCTGGCTGATGGTCATATTGGACAAGCCAAATCCCAGGACGAAAGCTGAATTGCTACAGCATATGGTTAATATTTTCTTTCAGTTATTTAACATGAAGGTCAGCAACTGAAGTATATTTACACAGGACTACAGATGTTTTTAATGAAGAACACAGGTTTATTGCACAAAAGAGACAATTTAAAAATAAAAGCAATGCGGACACAAAATCATTTGAAAGGTTCCTCATACAAACAGCAAACTAAAGTCGCACCCTTCTTCCAAATAATGTTATAGAGACTCAAGTTCAGAAAAAAAAGGTCCAAGTTTTCCACTGGCCAGACACTGTCATTATTCCAGTGTAAATGGGAGCAGTACATGGGATTCATGTGGATTCTATAGTCTAATGCTATAGTCTAAGTAATGGAGTCAGATATTACGAGGGGGCATAGCTTTAAATTAAGGGGTGGTAGATATAGGACAGATTTTAGGGGTAGATTCTTTATTCAGCGAGTCGTGAGTTCATGGAATGCCCTGCCAGTAACAGTGGTGGACTCTCCCTCTTTATGGGCATTTAAAAGGGCATTGGATATGCATATGGAGGAAAGTGGGCTAGTGTAGGTTAGGTGGGCTTGGATCGGTGCAACATCAAGGGCCGAAGGGCCTGTACTGCGCTGTATTTTTCTATGTTCTATGTAATTTCCTGGAAAATTGAATTTTCTGCTCAACACCTCCTCTCTAACTGGAGCTCTCTGAAAGTGCCGATTTGATTCAGACTTCAGAGGGTTTTGATGAGATTAAGCGAAATAATTCCTCAGCAATGTGAAACAATTAAATATACAGAGTAACTCCTGAGTAACGATTCAACATGCCCCATACTTACCTTACTCAGTCCCAACTACATCTCTCCAAAATCCAAATGCACCCAATACTCTGACCCAGCCACTCCTCGGAACCCAACATCCTCATCCGTGACACCCAACCCCCCCTCCACGTGGGCAGACCCACCCAATTCCCCCTCTCCTAAACTTATTCCACAGCCTCTGGCTGGACTGAACCTGACCACCTGCCCCTTCCAGAATAAACCTGACTGTCCCCACCCTTCTCACCAGTTTCCAGCTGGAGCAGAGAGCTGGCACCCGACAACCACTGACCTCAGCCCCCCTGCCAGGCATGACCCAACTTCCACATCCACCACCCGGTCCTAATGCCACCTGACATCCCTAAACCCAACTAAACTCAACCCAGCTTCAACTCCCTTCTCCCAGCTGGGCTTAACCTGAATATTCGAGTAAAAAGTGAGATCTGCAGATGCTGGAGATCAGAGCTGAAAATGTGTTGCTGGTTAAAGTGCAGCAGGTCAGGCAGCATCCAAGGAACAGGAAATTCGACGTTTCGGGCAAAAGCCCTTCATCAGGAATCCTGATGAAGGGCTTTTGCCCGAAACATCGAATTTCCTGTTCCTTGGATGCTGCTTAACCTGAATATTCCCAGATCTAAACTAATCCACCTTCGCTGGGTCATATTTCATTTATCTACTCACCTTGCCACTTTGCACCTTACCCACCTGTTACATTATAATTAGTCGTTAAACAAAAACTGGAACTTGTGTCAGGCAGATTGAGTTTGACTGTCCTGGGAAATGAACCAGAGAATGGCCGTCTCTTGGTTTGTTGAGTAGAGCCAGTGTATATGCTCTGTCTGTTAACAAAGAATAGGGGCTTGTGTATTAATGGATGTAGCTTCTGGTATCTGTGAGCCTGTCTGAATCTTAAATTGGCTTTCAATGTAATCCTTAGCACACAAGGTAATATTCCAGAAATGTTAGGCATTATTCCAGAAATGTTTTCCAACTGTGGAATCAAATCTACTGTTAGCCATTCTCCATAACTTCACCCCTACCAATCAGCATTATCTTCCGACAGAGTATAAATGCTATTTTCCCTATCCATTAGGACCGTTCGCAAAAAATATCAATGAATGTAAGTTTTGATGATGCTCTTTGACAATAAACATTCTCAAGCACTAAAACTGTGAGGAGTACTTTGTACATTTAGAAAACAAAATCAAGCAGAGAGAAAAATTAGCAACCCATTTTACCATCAGTCTCCTCTGCCACTCAAGCCTATTTTCAGATGTTTAATGTCTACAGTGCACATCAACAATCAATGGGATGTAATTTAGCAGAATGGAATGCAATTTGTCAGAGAATAGAATTGGCAAGAAGCAAAGAAATTGAAAGGATTGAACACAGAGGAGTTAGCCAACAAATATGAAGACAGGCGATGCAACAATTGACAACGGAACGTATTGGAACTTATTCATTCACTGGCCACCTTAAAATTACCTTTTAATTCCAGATTTACTAATTAAATTTAAATTTCATCCTGTCTCATAATGCAATTTGAGCTTTGCTTATAAAGTGTCAATCTGGATGTCAAGATCAAGCCATATTAGCCATACACCGACACCTCCCCCTCATCTAGTCAGTAGGTTGAGCATTGTACAGAGCTAATGTTTTGAGTTAAATGTTTTGACTTCTTCTAAACTGCAGGAAGTAAGAAATGGGATGCAGTTCATGCCATTAAAAGAAGACAGCAGAAAGAAGAACAGAAGGGATAGTCTGCGGTAGTGTAGAGGATGGGGGAGGTTAAATGACAAGAATGTGATGGAACAAAAGGCGAAAAGAGAAGTCATGATTGCCATGAAGAAACAAAGCTTTTATCAAGAGTGAATAGAAGAATGATAAGAACAAGTGAATCAAAATGCTGGAAGTCCATATATTAAGATAAACCTGAAATATTTTGGCATATTTTAATCTTTCTAGACAGAGGTTATAAGATATAATGTAGTTCATACTCAGTCAAAGCTCAGTTCTAGCTAAGTCAGAGGTGAACCTGAGTTTTGAAGTCTCACACAACTGTCAAGAGTGATTGAGGGAACCAGTTGGAACAGAGAAAAATTAAAGAAAGGTAACAGAGATAATGGAGTAATACGAATTATATTCGACTTATGTCAGAGCCTCTAAAAGTCTCTCAACAAATGATTATTAAGATTGCATCCATTTTAAATAAAAAGACAACCACAACTATTACCATTATTATTTAGGCATACACAAATCTGGAGAACATGATGCATTCTCCTGCTTTGAAGAAAGCAAATTCCTGAAAATTGCTGTGAAGCTATTAGTGTTCCTCTGTCAACAGAGAGATGTTTTCTGTAATAATACCCCATGTAACAAGCAAACCAACAACACAGAAATAGATATGCTGGTAACATTTTAAAATCCAAATTAGTGCTACACACAAAGAGCATAACTGAAACCTTTTGTTCTCCTCCCTTGTTCTCCGTGATCAATGTGTTTTTGAAATGGAAGATATGTATAATTCTCAACTCCTGAGTGCATGGTCAACAGCAACCTTCCATATATTTAAATAGTCTGGATTACTTATTTGTGCATTTGGCCTAAAAGTCAAACATGACACAACTCACTCAATCCTAACACTCTCAACTCGAAGAGCAATATAGTGAAAAAGAATGGTGTACTTGTACAAATAATAACCAAATAATTGCCATCATTTGTATTTGGCTTGTATTGAAAGCTGGATTAGGGTAGTGCTGGAAAAGCACAGCAGGTCAGGTAGCAATCAAGGAGCAGGAAAATCGATGTTTCGGGCAAAAGCCCTTCATCAGGAATAGAGGCAGGAAGCCTGCAGAGTGCAGAGATATTTCTCCACCCCACAGGCTTCCTGACATTTATCTCTCCACCCTGCAGGCTTCCTGCCTCTATTCCTGATGAAGGGCTTTTGCCCGAACCACTACAAATGCCGGAGGAAAGATCACAGAAGCGCTTCACAGGATGCTCCCAAGCACTGAGGATGTCACCTAGACAGGGGACGAAACGTCTGCAACACAAATTCCCAGCTCGGCAAACAGAACCACAACAACGAGCACCCGAGCTACAAATCTTTTCACAAACATCAAAAGTAAATAATTCCAAACAGTTCACAAAGTCAGTCATCAAGAGTGTGGAGTTGGAAAAGCACAGCAGGTCAGGCAGCATCTGGGGAGCAGAAAAATCAATGTTTCGAGCAAAAATCCCTTCATCAAAAATAGGCTTGTGGACCAGGGGGCTGAGAGATAAATGGAAGGGGCATGGGGTTGGAGTGAAGGTAGCTGAGAATGTAATAGGTAGATGAAGGTGATGGAGAAGGTGATAGGTCAGAGGGGTATGTGGAGAGGATAGGTGAGAAAGGTGATGCTCAGGTCAGGAGGGCAGTGCTGAGTTGGAGGTTTGGGACTGAAATAATTTGGGTGGAGGAGAAATAAGGAAACTGGTGAAATTCATATTGATTCCGTGTGGTTGTAGGGCTCCAAGGCAGAATATGAAGTTTTCTTCCTCCAGGCATCGGGTGACAATGGAGGAGGCCCAGGACCTGCATGTCTTTAGCGGAGTGGGATGGGGAGTTGAAGTGTTCAGCCACAGAGAAGGGGGGTTGGTTGGTGCAGGTCTCTTCCAAGCATGCCGATATTGCAGAGGTTCTCTTCCTCTCATCTGCAGTCCTCACTTTCTCCAAGTTCACAAAGTTAGTTTTTGGTAGCCTTCTTATTACAGCATTGGCTTTCTCTACTGATGGAGTCGTTTAATAACAAGCTTTTAAAATGTTGTAATTGCTAGTTTTTAAACATATATGTATTGCAGCCTTTGCTGCTGTGATCTCTGCAATTGTTGAATATAGATTGCTCATCCTTAGGAGAAAATAAATTATTATCTGAAGTTAGTTTTGACCACACTTCTATTGTTCACCGAGAAGGATTTAAAGTTAGAAATGCTTGCTACACAAATGAAGAATGGATGGAATTACACAATTGCTTCTGGTTCCTCCATGGCTCCCCTCAAGTTCCACCTTTAGAGACAGGAAATATGGAAATCCAACAATGTTGGAGTGAGTTTGATCAAATCCAAAAACAGATTCCATAACTGGCTTTCATCTTGGTATGTGTATAAAAAAGGGTCGACTGACCTACAGTAATTCAATTAACAACCTTTTGAAGACTCAGGGTAGTCTGTGGAGAAAGTGTAAAGGTCACTTAGCCCTTAGTAGCTATCTTATCAGCTTTTCAATTTCCATATTTCAAAAAAAAATTTCATTAAAACAATGGACTGAATGCCATCCTTATGTAACATTATGAATATTACATATTTGTATTGCAAATTAAATCAGTTTGTGAACACTGGTCTTTAGTGCTAACTGAAAAAGCAAAATTATGACAAATTCATAGTGTGACAGAGGAATTTTAAGATACAGCTTTATCGTTAATTAAAAATGTGAGCGGTATATGAATTCCTTTCAAGTTTAAAGTGACTTAATGTCATGTTTATATTGTTTCACCTGATTACTTCACGAGCCTTTAAAGAAGGAAATGAAACTCATTTTTCGCTGCATACAATTTTAAATTGTTGCTTTTCTTTATATTTGATTTTTAGTTTCATTTTTGCTTTTCTAAACATCCTTAGTTTCTCCCCAGGCTTTGGATTTTCCTCAGTAACACATCTTCAATGTTTGCAATTGCACTTTACCAGCTCCATTCAAGACTAGCCTTGGCATTTCAACCTAAAGGCATAGTGAAAAATGAATGTAATGTGGATGCATTCATTATTTCAAATCTGTATCCTATCATTCAGTGAAAGAGTTGGAAATCAATCGTACTGTATCCTGATCTATACTGTTAGCAGCTTCATGAATCCTTTCTTCTGGACTTGAACATTTTACATTCATAATATTTTGGGGGCAAGGTGAATCCAGCATTTTGTTTATGTCACTTCCTTTAGTATATGCACTCTGCTAGTTCTAGAGTTTTGCACTAACTATTGTGGTTTAATATGGTCTCTTCACTGCAAGTAATGAACTAGAGACATTTTTCCATGTACTGCAGCGATGTGACTTGAACTAAACTTGTCGAGAAGGATAAAAAACACAATCAGGACTGTGCTTCTTGAGAACGCAAAAGACTTATTGGGCACAACCATGATGGAACGTCATGAGCATATAGGTCAGTTCAGAGCAAGCAATTAGAGTTCCTTAAAATTGGCCTTGGAATTAACAGAAACAGTGTCCCCTCTCGTGCATATTGGCTCTTAACACTGTTTTAATAAATAATCACCACCTTAACCAATCTGGTAATCTGGTATCGAACCTTCATGACACACAATTACATTGCTTCTATATAGGTAGTGGACATCACCCAAGACATTGCCTGCTATCTCAGGTATTTGTAAAGGTTTCAGAAAACTATTTTGAAAAAAAAATCACACTGTTCTCCAGAGTGCCTTGAATAATATTTATCCCTCAACCATCATTACTCAGGCTGATGATTTCGTTCTTACACATCAGTTTTTGTATCTTGCTGTATGCAAGTGATCTGTTGCATCCCACAACGCTGCATTGAAAAATTCTTTATTGGTCCCAGGAGTGAATTGGGACATTGTGATACTGAAAGACACTATACAAATGCAAGTTTGGGTTTCCTATCTTTCCATAAAATACCCGAGGAGTCTATGGCCTTTCACTCCTATTCACTCACAAAGAAACAAAACAAAACAAAACTGGAGCAGGAGTAGGTTATTTTGACCTTCTGGCCTGCTCTACTATGTAATATGATCATGGTTGATCATCCAACTCAGTACTCTATGCCCACTTCCTGCCCATACCCTTGGATTCCTTTAGCCTTCCCATCTAACTCCTCCTCGAAAATGTTCAATGTTTTGTTCTCAATCATTTTCTGCAACAGAGATTTCCACAGGCTCATCATTCTATGTTTTAGATTAGATTCCCTACAGTATGGAAACAGGCCCTTTAGCCTAACAAGTCCACCGACCCTCCGAAGAGTAACCCACCCATACCCATTCCACTACCCTGTACTTATGACCTGACTAATGCACATAACACAATGGGCAAGTTAGCATAGCCAATTCACCTAACCTACACACCTTTGGACTGTGGGAGAAAACCAGAATACCCAAAGGAAAGCCACGCAGACACGGGGAGAATGTGCAAACTCCACGCAGACAGCTACCCAAAGCAGGGATTGAACCCGGATCCTTGGCACTGTGAGGCAGCAGTGTTAACCACTGAGCCACTGTATTGGAGAAATTTCTCATAATCTCTATCCTCAATGACCTATCCCATATTCTTAGATTGTGATCCACAGTTCAGGACTCCCTGGACAATAGTCACTTATTGAGCAGGTAGAAAGATGTCCTAATGAATGACCTGTTGTGGACGCGCATAAAGACATCCAACTGCCAATACTCTACAAGCCAAATCTAACAAGTGCCAAAACATGGATCTCCAGGAGGATTTTGAAATTCAGCTTCCAGCTAACGCCTTCAAGTCATTATCTCTCAAAATGTAGAGTTTTTCGTTTCAATGTAACAGACATCTGCCTTAAAAATAATTTTAAAATCATTCAAGGCATTTAGATGACTATCTGACAAGAAAGAAAATTGTGTAAGGCAAGGGACAGAAGGCAGGGATGATGATTGCCTAGTGGTATTATCACTAGACTGTTAAACCAGAGACCCCAGGTAATGTTCTGAGGACCCGGGTTTGAATCCATCCTCAGTAAATAGTGGAATATGAATCCAATATACTTCTGAAAATAAGAGTCCAATAATGATCATTAACCATTACTGATTGTTGATAAAACCCATCTGGTTCACGAATATTCTTTCAGGAATGAAACTGCCTTCCTTCCCTGAGGTGGCCTACATGTGACTCTGAAGCCACAGCAATTTGGTTGCCTCTGGGCAATTAGGCATGGCTTTGTCTGTGATGCTCTTGTCTTTTAAATGAATTCAAAAAGTAGTACCAGCTGAATTGCCCCTTCAGATACCCAACACAGATACAGCAAATCAAATTGTCTCCATTTAGGCTCCAACCATTTTATGATTCAATTCTAGAACTAAAAGAAAACCTGAGAGAATAACTTGCATTTATTTCACATCTTTGCTGATGACATGCTGCCTTGCAAGAGTTTTTTTTTCAGTAGTTAAGTGTAGTCCTTTTGTAATGTCATAAACAAGTAAATTTTCACACAGCAAGCTCCCATAAATAGAAGCCTGATGATGACCAGTTCTTTTGTTGTCTGATCCTTTGTTTGAGCAATAAGTATTGATTAGGATACTTCTATTTTTGTTCACAATAATGTCATGGAATATTTGAAGTCTGCCTCAAGACAGTAGATACGGCTGTTACATCCACATGATGGGCATCTCTGACAGTGCATCTCTCAATACTGGATTGGAATGTGAATGTCAGTTTTAAAATCAGAGTGGGACAGACCAGAAACCTTACAACTGAAAGGTAAGAGGGATACTAATTGTGTCACAGCTGATACATCTGTGACACAGATACACTGCAAAGAAGAGGTACAGGTAACACAGGATGAGTAAAAAAAAATATTTCTATCTATGCTCTGTGATCATTGAGGCTAATGCCATATCTGGAGATCTGATTTGGAGTACTTCAAGATTTTCTGGAATATAAGAAAATTCCCTCACTAGCAATCAAATGAGGATTTTTTTAAACTCAGCTATACCTCGCATTTTAAGAAATGTGACTTGACATTGCCCCAATAAATACTGCAAATTCTACAAACATCATATTATCTATTGCCTAAGTAATTCAATCATGTCTAAGAATAGGGTGCAATTGTAGTTTCTAAACAAATCCCAGTCGACAATGTGAAGACTAAAATTTACTTTAATTGCCAAAATTCTTAATTGAAATGAAATACCTAAACATCAGCTATCATGGTAAATTATAAGTTATTGAACAGAAAGACATTGTAAGTCAGTAGATCTTTGCGATGTTGAATAGATTAGTCATCTGGAAAATGTTGCCACTTGTGGGATCTGTATACTAGAAGTCAAGTACGAGAAAGTCCATCATTGACAAATCAAATGGGAAAGTTTGAAGAAACATTTTTACCTTAAAAGTACCAAGAATATGGAAAATGTACACGTGGGGAGCAAGAAAGGCAAGGATCAGCAATATGTTTATGATAAAGATCGCTGAGTGTTGCAAAGAGTCTAATTGCAGCATAAATGCTGGCGTAGGTTGGTTGGTTGAAAGTCTGTTTTGTGCTGTACACTTGATATAATTTGAGATAAAATATTTGGTCACAGCACAGAGGCACTAATCTTTGAGTACAAATGAGTGCAAAGATAATTTCTACTTTCTATTTTGTTAAATCTTCAAAACTGTCAGAAGACATTTTTCTCCACAAACACAGCCTTTTTTTTAAACAAACCTCAATGGCATCACATAATTTGGATCACTTTTTCCTGCTGCTGAAACAAAACATGGGAACAGAAAGGAAAAAGAAAAAATCGAAACAATTCCATCTGGTGCTCCCTGTGTGGAACCACTCTACTCTGCTAGTTGAGCTTTGCCAACACACTGGCTCAGCTGGATATTGTCAGAATCAATAACATTGCAGATTTATTTTTCGGTAGTGATTTTTGATCCTTTCAGCAGTTACAATCTGTTTGGCGCTTGAAGGGTAATCATATTCTTAGATGCATGCAGTTTACAGATGACCTACTCTCTTCTAAATTTGAGGTCCTTCATGCAGAAAAGGACATTAACTCATTGCCTCAGCAATCTGCTAATTCAAGAATTGATCCCAATTGTTCCACTGAACTGAGCTTGCAGATGCCAATTTCCAGAAGTTCAAAATCACTTGCTAATGGAAAAAACTTTGTTCTAAAACAGATGCTTCAGTGGGCATGGCCCCACAGTGGTCCCGGCACTGCAGCAACAATCTGGAGACTTGGATTCGGACACAAGTAATTCCAGCTAATTAGACCAAAATCTGGAATATTAAGGTAATTTTGGTAATGATGACTATAACCTACAGGCGTGGTAGGAAAAAAAAACACTTTGCTTACCATGGTCCTTTCAGAAAATAAATATGGTCCTACACACTCTGGCTCATATATAACTCCAGACCCATAGATAGAATTGACCTCTCAACTGTCCTTCTGAAACACACCTATCAATGCATTCAGTTGTATTCAAGGTGGTGACTCATCATCACCACGGTCAATTAGAGATTGACTACAGCAGTGAAATCCATACCGCATGAATGAATGATTGATTGCAAGATTAAAGCTCCTTTGCTCAAGAATATACAGGTTCTTTCCTAAAGCTCTGCTTCTCCTGTGTGGGACAAAGTTATTAATCACACAACACCAGGTTACAGTCCACAGGGTTTATTTAGAAGCACTAGCTTTCGAAGCACTGCTCCTTCATCAGGTGGTTGTGGAGCATGAGATCATAAGACATAGAATTTATAGCAAAAGGATTATAGTGCCATCGAGCTGTAATGATATATTGAACAAATTCAGATTAAGTGTTTCATCTTTTAGGATAGGATCTGCTAGTTCCAGTTCTTTAATATGTATATCCCAGAACTTCTTTTAAGTTACATTCTCAAAATAGCTTTAGTTTTTCTCACAATCGGTGCTATCTCAGCTCAGACATTTCCTTAAAGTGTGACATTAAAGTCTGTCTGTGTCCCAATGTTGAGTGAGACTGCTTCTATTTCTAAAGTGGGACTTACAGAACCTTACATGGATTCATGCATTTTTGGAGCGAAATAAAATGTAATTCTGCAAATATAACTTCACCCCGTAAACCTATATGTGTGCACATGCAGGTGAGACAGAGTAAGTGTGTGCATGTGAGTGTGCTCGTGTGGGTGTCAGGGTATGTGAAAAAGTATGTGTATTTGTGTGTGTAAGCTTGGTGAATGTGGTGTGGTATAAGCCTGTGAGAGGGTGCGTGCATGGGTATGAGTGCGGGAGGTGCGTGTGTGGGTACAAGAGAGAGACCTTGTATGTGTGTGTGAGTGTGTGTGTATCTGTGTGTCTGTCTGTGTCTGTGTGTGAGTCAGAGAGAGTGCATAGTGCAGTGAGATCACCTCTACTAGGACATGAACCCAACATCCCGGTTGAGGCCATTCCCATGGGTGCCGAACTTGGCTATCAGCTTCCGTTCAGCCACTCTGTGTTGTTGCTTGTCCTGAAGTCTGCCTTGCAGGATGGACACCTGATGGTTCGAGACTGAATGTTCTGGACCACTGAAGTGTTTCCCGAATGGGAGGGAACACGCCTGCCTGTTGATTGGTGCACAGTGTCCATTCATCCGTTGTCATAGCATCTGCTTTTCTCGCCAATGTACCATGCCTCGGGGCAACCTTACCTGTAGCATATGAGATAGACAACGTTGGCTGAGTCACATGAGTGCCTGCCACATTCATGGTGGAACGCATCCCCACGTGTAATGGTGGGAACCGTGTCGACACACTGACATGTCTTGCAGGGGCAGCTGGGAGAGGGTTGCGTGGTGCTGTGGTCGATGTTGTCCTATAGGCTGGGCAGTTTGATGCAAACAATGATCTGTTTGAGGTTTGATGGTTGTTTAAGGCGAGAAGTGGAGATGTGGGGAAAGTCTTAGCGCAGTGCTCACCCTCATCAATAATGTGTTGCAGGCTGTGAAGAATGTGGCCTATTACATGGCATTGTAACAAGGCAGCAGTTATTATTGGACTCTTTGACAAACAAGCCCCGTGATGTATTTCACAGACATATACACTTTGCAACAGAAATGAACAATAACATTCAGAAGTTAGTCAGTTTGATGATTTCCCTCCCTGGTCCATCGTCACACAGTAGTACCACAAGCAAAGTTTAATAATCAAGATGACCAAATGCAACATGACTGGGATCAATCATTAAATCAACCGAACAAGTAGGCACCATTCCAAATTCAATAAAAAATATCATTATTGTTAATCAGAGAGATTAAGCCTATGAATGAATTGTGCATTTCAATGTTGTAGAAAACATGTTCTACTCTTAGTCAGAGTTCAAGCTTCATATTAAAACTTGGGTTTTATATGCCAGACAGCTGCAATGATCAGTGCCCAATGGAAACACCTCATAAATATCTGACTTGATAAACAAAAATTCTTCCCACAGACATCTGTTCTAACTTATGAAACAACTAAAGAATTGAAGCAGTAATTATCTTGAAATTGTTGAACATATACTGTGATCTCATGAAATTTTCTCTATCTGCTTTCCTGTTTTATTTTACTTCTTAGTAAACACACATTACTACATGTAACTCGCAAGAGATTATTTGCAAATGTGCTATTTGGACACCAGTCAGACAGGTCTTTACAATTTTGGAGAGGATTTGTAGCTCAGGTTGTGGATCAGATTGTAAGGATGGACGTACACCTGCATGATGTATTCAGGAACAAAGGGTACCCAATAAGCACAATCCACCGACTCCTACACAATAGACCTAAACAAGAAGACACAACACGCCCAGAAACTCTAGCACCCTGCCATACCTTAAAGACATCTCCGAGACGATGACCAGACTACTCTGGCCCATAGGCATATGGTAGCCCACAAACCTACGAACACATTGAAACAGTTCCCGAGGAATTTAAAGGACCCTGTACCAACAAACTGCAGAAAGAATGTCATATACAAATTACTATACAAGGACCGCAACAAACATTACATTGGACAAGCAGGCAAGAAACTAGCCACCAGAATACATGAGCACCAACTAGCTACCAAAAGACATGACCAGCTATCACCTATCCAAAAACACTGATGAAGAGGGACACCAGTTCAACTGGGACAATACATCCATCCTGGGACAGGCTAAACAAAGACATGCATGGGAATTCCTAGAGGCCTGGCATTCAAACCAGAAACTCTATCAATAAACACATCGATTTCGACCCCATTTACCAACCTCACAGAAAAAGGCCTGGGAGTGATATCATCCACCACAATAGACCAAGACACATAAATAGCAAACGGGACAGAACACCAGCCTTCATTGGAAGCTTACTAATGATGCTACCTGGCATGGTGACGAAACATCTGAGAACAAATCAACCAGCTCACCGAGCAAACTTACAACCTGACAGATCTTTTTTCACTCTTACATGGTATGTGGGTAACACTGGCAAAGGCAGATTTGTTGCCCATCCTTAATTGCCGTTATGAAGCAGGTGATCTACTTTCTTCAATGACTGCAGTCATGAGGCATGGTTACACACACACCCATTCAGGATTTTGACACAGTGGCAATGAAGGTGACATTGTCCTAAGTCAGGATAATATGTATCTTGGAGAGGGTTTTGTCAGTAACAGTGTTCCCATGCACTTGCTAGATGACAAACATATGGATTTGGAAGGTGGCGTTAAAGGAACCACATGGACTTGCTGCAATGCCTCTTGAATAAAATGCACCCTGTATCAATTGTGCAATGTTGGAGGATAGTGAAGTTTAGATTGGTGGATGCTGATTGTATGGTTTAATTGTATGACAACTTTGAGTTTCCTGAGGGCTATTGGAACCACAAACACCCAAGTAAATATAGGGTATTCAATCATACCTTTCACTCCATACCTCCATAGCTTGTGGACAGGCTTTGAGGAATCAGAATTCTTTGAGATATCAGGAATCAGGGAATTACATGTCACAGCATTCCCAGTCTCTGCCTTCTTTTGTAGCCATAGCACTTATTTAGCTGGTTCAAATCAGTTTCGGCTAAAATGGTTACCCTCAGGATTCTGATAGTGCAGGAATCATCGCACATTTAATATTAAGGGGCAATGGTTGGATGCCTCATTTGTTGGGAACAGTCATTGCTTGGCAATTGTGTGGAATATTGCTAGGCACTTACCAATCCAAGACTCAATGTAAGTCCAAGTCTTACTGCAAATAGACACAGGTAGCTTCAATATCTGAGGAATTGAGGTTTATCCCCACTTCTGACTATATAATGGCAGGAAGGTCAGTGACGGCATAGCTGAAGATAATTGGTTCTGGTGCACAACCTTTTGCAACATTCTTGCACTGAGACAATTGATCTCCAGCAAACACAAATGTGCTAGTTATGGTTCAAAACATTTCAGAGTTTACATCAGCTTCCCATTGACTTCAATCTTCACAAAGGTCTGAGATGCTACACTCAGCCTAATGCTGTCTTGATGCCAAAGCTGTCACTGTCACCTCTCGTCAAGTTCAGCTTGGTTGTCCATATTTGGAACAAGGCAGTAATGAGGTCAGATGTCCAGGCCTGATGGAAACCAAACTGAGCATCACTGAATGTGTTATTGCTGAGCAATTGTCACTTGATGGAACAAGCGATGGTATATTCCGTCACTTTATTCATGATCAAGAGTAGACTGATTGGTCAGGTTGGATTTGTCATGCTGTTCATGGACAGGATATACCTGGGCAATTTTCCACAATGCCAGGTACATGATAGCACTATGAGTTGTATGGGAGCAGCTTGGCTAATGTTATGGCTGCTAATGCAGCGCAAGTACTCAATCCTAATACCAGAATGTTGTCAGGTGTTGTAGACTTTACAGATATCCAGTAGCTTCTGCTGCTTCTTGATATTACATAGAGTGAACTGAATAACCTGAAGATGTGATGCTGGAGATCTTGAAATGAGACTGAGATGGATCATTTGGCACTCCTTGCTGAAATATCAACAATTGTGGAGCTGGAAAAGCACAGCCGGTCAGGCAGTATCCGAGGAACAGGACAGTCAATGTTTCGAGCATAAACGTATCTGCAGTCTTTACTTTCTCCCTCCATGAAATATCAGGGAGTTGAGGGCTATGAGGAGCTTCAGGAAAGAGGAATTGAGGCCAACTTCAGATCAGCCATAATCTTTTAGAATTTATGGACAGGCTTGAGGGGGTGAAAAGCATATTCCTATTTTAATTTCATAGGAATGCTTCTCATGCTTGAGTGCTTCAGCCATGTCATCCTCACTGAGGTACTGGGCTCATTAAGGATGGGAATAGAGGAGGAGCCTCCTCCTCCTGTTCATCATTTCATTGTCTGCCACCATTCATGACTGGGTGCAACGCAATGGCAGACACTTACTTTGACCCGTTGGGACCTGTTCTCTTGGTGTGGTGTATTGCAAGCTACTTTCATTGTCTGGCATGTAAAAAAGGTCCAGTATCATAGCTTCAGTACATATCTTAGCTCTGCTTCATAAGTCCCCTGACATGCCCATCTGCACTCTCAATGAAGTGTGAATATTCAAAATAAGTAGGCATTTGTTTACATGGGGTACATTCTGCTTCTCTGTTAATTCTCTGCGCAAAGGCAGATCTGATCCAAAACATTGTGCTCTTCCGAAAACATGTCAACAGGGAATGAAGCCTGTGCTCTTGGCACCAAACTGATCCATATTGGCCGCCCAGCCAATTGAGCCAAGGATTTTGGGTTGTTGTGGCAGCATAATGTTTTAGATGAGTTTGGAGCCTGAATCTGCGGCTTTATTAATTGTAAAGGCTCTAATTTCTTTTTATCACATGGTTGACAAGAAACGATGGTTCAGTGTTTAACACTGCCACCTCTCAGTACTAGGAACCTGGGTTTGATTTGACCCTCTAGCTACTGTCTGTGTGGAGCTTACACATTCCCCATATGTCTAAGTAGGTTTCCTCTGGGTGCTCTGGTTTCCTCCCACAGTTCAAAGATGTGCTAGTTCGTGAAGAAGGATTTATGCCCAAAATGTTGATTCTCTTGCTTCTTAGATGCTGCCTGACTGACTGTCCTTTTTCCAGAACCACATTTTTCATGTCTGACTGTCCAGCAGCTGTAATCCTCACTTTCTCCAGATTAGGTGGATTGGCCATGCTAAATTGCCTATAGGTGAATTGAAATAGCCATGGGAAATGCAGGGTTACAGGGATAGGGTAGGGCTGGGGCTGGGTGGGTTACTCTTTGGAAGATTGATGTGAACTCGATGGGCTGAATGGCCTGCTTCCACATTGTAGGGATGCTATGAAATCGTTCCCATTCATAATGCCTGCTGTGGGTGCATATTGAAAAGATTTACAAGCTAACACCCAAACCTCTGCCCACGTTATGAGTGCATTTTCTTTGTCATTAAGTCCTTTTGAGGGACCTGAAACTGAGACGTCCAACCCGAGAGGCAGGTAGGAGATCCATTGCTTCACAACACCTTCTTAAGCTACTTTCCTTCTGATCATTTTGCACACGATATTCTGACTCAATTCTAAGGAGGTTTGGGCTTGCCTTGAAATACTGGAAACAAGAGGAAATATCAAGAAAGTACTTAAATCATAGTGGCAACTTTCAAAATAATTGAACCAAATTCTTAACAGCGATAAGTTAATAAGAGATATAATTGACTTCTGTCCACCTAATGACTCCATTATAAATCCCAAGGTGAGTTAATTAGAATATTGCCAAATGAGATGGAGACATAACTGTCACTGATCATTGCTTAGTTAGACCAGAAAATACATTTGGCGTGAGAGTAGTGGAAAAACTTGTGAAGATGCAGCTGCTGGATTTGAAGTTAGAATGTGTCTGAAGCTGAATGACCATGAAGTAAGTTTAAAACATAGCTGGAGGAGGAGTCTGCAAGAACACAGCTTCGAACAGATATTATGCGCAAGAGGAATGTTATAGTCAGAATACGTAGCAAGAGACTTGTCAATTAGCAGTCAGTACAATATAGAATGAAGCAATAGGTGGCACGGTGGCACAGTGGTTAGCACTGCTGCCTCACAGCGCCAGAGACCTGGGTTCATTTCCCGCCTCAGGCGACTGACTGTGTGGAGTTTGCACGTTCTCCCCGTGTCTGTGTGGGTTTCCTCTGGGTGCTCCGGTTTCCTCCCACAGTCCAAAGATGTGCGGGTCAGGTGAATTGGCCATGCTAAATTGCCCGTAGTGTTAGGTAGGGGGTAAATGTAGGGGTATGGGTGGGTTGCGCTTCGGCGGGTCGGTGTGGGCTTGTTGGGTCGAAGGGCCTGTTTCCACACTGTAAGTAATCTAATCTAATCTAATCAATATAGACTGATTGAGAATTCCCTAACACTTAGCACTCTCACTAGTACAGGCAGCTGTTTAGTGACCACATCAAGTTGGCAAAAACATAACTTGATCTTGAAATGTGAAAGACCATTATTAATAGTATAAGTACAGAAATGTAAGGCTGTAAACACATGATAGGCAAGTAACTGAAGACAGACTACTACACAATGAATAATTTTGTTCTAAATCATGAAAGAGTCCTGTAAAAGGTCACAGGCTCTCTGTAGATTTTCTTTTTCTTTTGGCAGGAACTCCATGAACTTTACAACTGTTTGGGCTGGAAAATGATAACCATCTGCTTCATGTCAGAGAAAATTGCTTTTGAGGGATGGGAGTGATCAACTGAAGGAGAAGAATCAGGGAAGATTCAGTCAAGAGTCCAATAGTAGCAATGGGCAAGGCCATTGAGTTAGACATCTCATTCAGTTCAGACAATAGGGAACAGAGATACACACTGCACCCTCTCCATCACTGGAACAAATGCTAAAGCTCAATGATCTCAGAACATTTGCTGCGATGTATGTTTTGAGGAGACCCTTCTAAAAGCAGATTGGCAAATAAATAGTGGAGAGGATGTGGTGTCAATGCATCTCCTCACATGATACAGATTGTAAGGTTCTCAGCACATATGTGTACATCTCTCTCTCTTTGAAGCTCAACTTACATTTCTTCAGGTGCAACGTTCCATAGGTCCACAAAGGACTTGTCTGACAGGGTTAGGGTTAGAATTACAAACTGAATTTACTATGCTTTTATCTGCAGCAGTCTTTAAAAACATATTTTGGAATGACAATGTTAAAAATGTTCAGTGTACCTTGTTATGATAATAGATCAGAATCCCAAAGTGTAATGTTTACTCAATCACCAACAGTAAATTCCATCAGTTTCCCTACTTTGGATGTCAGGTTTACTGTCCTATTGTTCTTTGTCTTTTTTTCTCTCTCTCCATTCTTGTATAGCCAGGTTATGTGCAATATCTTCCAATCCAAGAGGACAGTTCTTGATTCCAGGGAATGCTGAAAGTTCACAAGCAATGTATACACCATCTCTGTAGGTATGTCCTTTAAATTCTTAGGAATGCAGCCTGATAATTCTAGTGGATTTCTCATTTTCAGTCTTATTGATTTCATCATGGGTTTAAAGTACGTTTTTCACTCTCAGTAGACATTTGGCTGACTGTTACTTTCTACTATTTTGACTTCTAGTATGAAGCAAAATACAAAAAAATTGTTGAATACTTCTGCCATTTTTTTTATTCACCATTACAATTTCACTCTTATGCTTCTAGGAGACCAATGCTTATTTTGCTGATCCCTTCCTTTGTACATATTAATCACAGCTCTTACAAAGCAATTGTATTATTCATTTACTGTATGTTATTTTCTTCCACTTTAACAATTCATCCTTCAGTCTTGATTTTTCAAACTTCCTAAACAGACTAACTCAATTTTCAGGCAAAACTGGAAGCCTATTCTAACTAAACGCTATTATTAACTTCTTTACTTGGCCATCTTTTGATCAGATTCAATAGAATTTTTATTAAGTTGCTGAAAACAGGTATAAACATGTTTACTTCATCAGAATATTTGCTTATTTATCACTAATTTCCAAATTTATCATAGGAAACCCCCTCTTCAAAAATAGAAAAGTGGTTGAGTTTAAATTTAAGAGCCAATTACAGTGGTTAATGACAACAAATGATTTACTCACTCAATTGCCTTCTTCTGTGATAGATGTAATAAACTTGTCTGTCCCGCACGCAAATCTGGTCTTTTTACAGGTGTACTTGTTTAATACCACGTTTCCCTTGGGAATGAGTGTGTTAAAATATTAAAGCTCAGTATGACTTCCTGCAGCAAGGACTCTCATACTTCTTAATAAAAACCAAAAGAACTGCAGATGTTGGATCAAAAACAAAAGTTGAAATTGCTGGAAAAGCTCAGCCAGTCTGGCAGCATCTGTGGAGAGAAATCTGAGTTAACGTTTTGGTATTCTGTGGAAGGGTCACCAGACCTGAAATGTTAATTTGGATTTCTCTCCACAGATGCTGCCGGACCTGCTGAGCTTTTCCAGCAATTTCTAGTTTTGACTCTCATTTTTCTTGAAGTTTGCAGATCTCCCTGCAAGATGATACAAAGCTCTGGGAGCTTCTAGAAGCACAGCAACTTCCTTCGACAAAATGCGAGGCATGTATTCGATAACATTGTGTTGGTCTATGCATCCTGTTTTTAGGAGATCTCTCAGAGGGTCCCAGATTTCCCAAACCAAAATATCAGACCTGAGGATAATCTAAATTTATCTGGACACTCCAAAACAAGAAGGAAGAAAATCAAATAGTCACAAATAAACCAAGCTAAAATAAGATACCATTGAACATGGTTCATAGAACATAGAACATAAAAGAAAGTACAGCACAGAACAGGTCCTTTCGCCCATGATGTTGTGTCGAGGTTTAATCCTAATATAAAATATAGTAACTTAACCTACGCACCCCTCAACTCACTGCTATCCATGTACATGTTCAGGAGTCGCTCAAATGTCCCCAATGACTCTGCTTCCATCACCACAGCTGGCAACACATTTCATGCATTCACAACTCTCTGCGTAAAGAACCTGCCTCTGATGTCTCCTCTATACCTTACCCTTAATATCTTAAAACTATGACCCCTCATACCCCTGGGGAAGAGTCTCTAGTTATTGACTCTATCTATTCCTCTCATTATCTTGTATACCTCGATCAGTTCTCCTCTCTTCCTCCTTCTCCCCTGAGAGAAAAGTCCAAGCTTATTCAACCTTTCTTCATAAGGCAAGCCCTCCAGTCCAGGCAGCATCCTGGTAAACCTTCTTTGTACCCTCTCCAAAGCCTCTGTATCTTTCCTATAGTAAGGCGACCAGAACTGGACACAATATTCCAAGTGTGATCTCATCAGGCACTTGTAGAGCTGCAGCAAAACCTCACAGCTCTTAAACTCGATACCCCTGTTAATGAAAGCCAAAACACCATATGCTTTCTTAACAACCCTATCCACTTGGGTGGCAACTTTGAGGGATCTATATACTTGCACACCCAGATCCCACTGAGAATCCTGTCTTTAATCCTGTATTCAATATTTGAGTTCGACCTTCCAAAATGCAGCACTTCGCATTTATGCAGGTTGAACTCCATCTGCCCTTTCTCAGCCCAGCTCTGCATCCTGTCTATGTCGCGCTGCAGCCTGCAGTAGCCCTCTATACTATTGACAACACCTCCAATCTTTGTGTCATCTGCAAACTTTACTAACCCACCCCTCAACCTCCTCATCCAAGTCATTTATAAAAACTACAAAGAGCAGAGGCCCAAGAACAGAGCCCAGCGGGACCCCACTCAATACTGACCTCCAGGCAGAATACTTTCCATCTACAACTACTCTCTGCTTTCTCTCAGCCAGCCAATTCTGAATCCAGATAGCCAAATCTCTCTGTATCCCATATTTCCTAACTCTATGAATAAGCCTACCATGGAGAACCTTATCAAATGCCTTGCTGAAGTTCATATACACCACATCCACTGCTCGATCTGCATTGGCCTGTCTCGTCACCTCATCAAAGAACTCAATACGATTTGTGAGGCATGACCTGCCCCTCACAAAGCCATGCTGACTGCCTTTAATCATACTATGCTTTGCCAAATAGTCATAAATCCTACCCCTCAGAATTCTTTCCAAAGCTTTGCTGACCACAGACATAAGACTGACTGGTCTGTAATTGCCAGGGATTTATCTATTACCCTTCTTGAAAAGAGAAACAACATTTGCCTGCTTGCAATCCTCTGCTACAACTCCTGTGGAGAGTGAGGAGGTAAATATCCTCGCCAGCAGCTTAGCAACCTCCTTTCTTGCTTCCCGGAGCAACCTAGGATAAATCTGGTCTGACCCTGGGTCTTATCAATCTTATAGTTTTCCAAAATTTCCAGCACATCAACGTCATCAATCTCGATCTGGTCAAGACTATATCCCAGCTCCTCAAAATTTTCATTTACAACAAGCTCCCTTTCCTTGGTGAAAACCGAAGCAAAAATCTCATTTAGGGCTTCCCCTCTCTGCTCAGTCTCCACGTGCAAGTTCCCTCCACTATCCCTGATCGGCCCTACCTTCTCCCTGATCATTCTCTTAAGAGAAGGTTCCCTTCAAGACTGGAAGCATCAGTTTTTGTCAGTAGACAGGCAGGAGGCTGGAAGAACACAGCAAGCCAGGCAGCATCAGGAGGTGCAGAAGATGACGTTTCGGGTGTAACCCTTCTTCCTCAGTTTTCCTCAGCTGTAGTCTACATCACTTCAATTTTACACAAAAAGTACAGTAAGATTGAAATGTTGCAACAATGAAAAATGAAGTAACCTTGATATGAATTCCACTTCTGATTTTCTCACACATTTAAAGATTATATTTTGCCTAATTTTTATTGAGAATTTTATTACCGTACTACTGCTTATTGTAAGCTGTAGTAGTTAATAATACATGAAGCTATGTAGATATGTTATCTTAGTAAAAGTCCACTCATTCCACCAAATGTCAAGTTATTATTGTGCTATTTTGTTCTTAAAGTACATGATAAAAGATTTGCAGCAAGAGAGCCATTTAATCCATTCAATCCCATCCTTACAGAATCCCAGCTTTACAGTATTTAGCTGTTTGATTTATTTTTTTGCCACATGCATATTGTTACAAACTACGGTGAAAGATGTTGTATAGTGTTGCCACTCTCTGGCACGATCTTAAAACACAGAAAGGTAAACTAAAACAGATAGTATAAAAGCAGAAAAGTGAGGCAATACAGGGAGAGTCCAAGCTTCCAATCCTTCTTGTTATGTGGGCACCGGGTCCAGCCACGAAACCCATGCTGCTGCTGCTGGAATGCAAGTTGCCACACTCTTCTCACCTCCATAGATGCCCGAACCAGTGTGAGTCCTCGCTGGACCACGTCAATGCTGCCAGGCGCCACACCTGTCTAAACTTTCAAAATCAAGTCCAATCCCTTTTCCATTCTTCTAAGAAACCTGTCCCAGCTGTTGATTAGCCTTTACAAACAAACACACAGTTCCCCCTCCCTATCCCAAAATTGCCAGAGGCTGCACTTGCTTGCCTTCTCCATAATTTTGCTTCATTTCATTTCTCCTGCCTTTCAATTCCTCTCTTTAAATCCACGTGCATCTGCTGTCGTTTTATTAAGGTGCTCTTGTCAAACAACATCATGCCTTGCTGTGTGGTTTTTGTGGGGGATTTGACAACAGGTTTAAAACAAATCTGAATCTAGGTTTGTTGGATTATCAGAGAGCAGGGAGGCAGAATTCACTATCATTTTCCACTCACCAGTCTAATTACAATAACGCATTCACAGAAATGGATCCTGTTGTTGACAGTTTAGATTAGAAGATCAGAATACCTAGTCTGGAAAGTCCACACCGACCCTCTGAAGAGCAACCCACCCAGACCCATTCCCTTACGCTGTATTAACCCATGACTAATGCACTTAACACTACAGGAAATTCAGCATGGCAAATTCACCTAACCTGCACGTCTTTGGACTGTGGGAGGAAATTCACACAGACACGGGGAGAATGTGCAAACTCCACACAGACAGTTGCCCAAGGCAGGAGTTGAACCTGAATCTCTGGCGCTATGAGACAGCAGTGAGCCACCATGCCGCCCAATTGTATCCAGGAAACTTATATAACAGCCTGTGAAGGAGATTCAAGGGTGAAATCCAGTACATGGGACGAGTGCAGGAGTCAGACTTTATAGAACATGAAGACTGCACATTTATGGTGGGATGGTGCTTCGGTACTTAAGGGATATCCTTGTATTTGCTATTTTAAGAGAACCACATCTATTTGCAATACCATTTGTCATTAAATGCATGGCTAATGGTAAGTTGACATTTTAAAAACATTTATTTACCTTTCATTCATTCATCGGATGTGGGTATCTCTCGCATTTATTGCCCAAACAATAGTTAAGAGTCAATCACATTGCTGTAGGTTTGGAGTTACATGTAGATGGCAGATTTCCTTCTTTAAAATGAACCAGATGGGCTTTTGCAATAATCAACAGTGATGTAAGTGGAAGCAAATAGACAAGGAGAGAAAAATATATTGATTCAATGGGTCTGCCCCTCAGTCCTGTTTTGAAGATTTTGGGAAAGAGACGAAGTGAGACCTGTGAGGTTATTAGATTAGATTAATTACAGTGTGGAAACAGGCCCTTCGGCCCAACAAGTCCACACCGACCCGCCGAAGCGCAACCCACCCATACCCCTACATTTACCCCTTACCTAATACTACGGGCAATTTAGCACAGCCAATTCACCTGACCCGCACATCTTTGGACTGTGGGAGGAAACCGGAGCACCCGGAGGAAACCCACGCAGACACGGGGAGAACGTGCAAACTCCACACAGTCAGTCGCCTGAGTCGGGAAATGAACCCGGGTCTCAGGCGCTGTGAGACAGCAGTGCTAACCACTGTGCCACCGTGCCGCCCAGGTTGGGGTCTACGAGCTCATAGATTGGGGAGGGGAGATAGCCAGAGATTTGTGACTCTTGTGGACACAATCGCCTGGTATTCAGTGGTGGGGGTCATCATCCAGGGGACGATAGGCAGAGGTGTCTGAGAGCTGGTACTCATTCTCTGCAATGCACAGGTCAGTCTGCCAGACAACACCAGCACCACCCATGCAAGCAAACTTGGTTACCAAGTCAGGGTTGGATCTGAGAGCACAAATTACAGTCTGTTTAGACGCAAGTAGGTTTGTATGGGTGGATGGTGGGGGAGGCAAAATGAGGTGATCACTGTCACATCAACAGCTCTCAATGAACAGGTCAAGTATAGGTAAAAGGCCAGAGGGAGTGGTCCAGTGGAGACTATTGGAGCCAGTGAAGGTGTCTGTGGGACAGATAGAGAATTCTCGTCCAAAAAAAGCAGAGGCAATGGAAGAAGAGTTCAACAGGACTTCAGTAAGGTGTTCGACAAGGTTCCCCATGGGAGACGGATTAGCAAGGTTAGATCCCATGGCATACAGGGAGAACTAGCCATTTGGATACAGAACTGGCTCAAAGGTAGAAGACAGAAGGTGGTGGTGGAGGGTTGTTTTTCAGATTGGAGGCCTTTGATCAATGGAGTGCCACAAGGTTTGGTGCTGGGTCCTCTACTTTTTGTTATTTACATAAATGATTTGGTTGCGAGCATAAAAGGTACAGTTAGTAAGTTTGCAGATAACACCAACATTGTAGGTGCAGTGGACAGCGAAGAGGGTTACCTCAGATTACAACAGGATCTAGACCAGATGGACCAATGGGCTGAGAAGTGGCAGATGGAGTTTAATTCTGATAAATGTGAGGTGCTGCATTTTGGGAAAGCAAATCTTAGCAGGACTTATACACTTAATGGTAAGGTCCTAGGGAATATTGCTGAACAAAGAGACCTTGGAGTGCAGGTTCATAGTTCCTTGAAAGTGGAGTCGCAGGTTGATAGGATGGTGAAGAAGGCGTTTGGTATGCTTATTGGTCAGAGTATTGAGTACCGGAGTTGGGAGGTCATGTTGCGGCTGTACAGGACATTGGTTTGGCCACTGTTGGAATATTGCGTGCAATTCTGGTCTCCTTCCTATCGGAAAGATGTTGTGAAACTTGAAAGGGTTCAGAAAAGATTTACAAGGATGTTGCCAGGGTTGGAGGCTCTGACCTACAAGGAAATGCTGAACAGGCTGGGGCTGTTTTCCCTGGAGCGTCGGAGGCTCAGGGGTGACCTTATAGAGGTTTACAAAATTATGAAGGGCATGGATAGGATAAATAGACAAAGTCTTTTTTCCTGGGGTCAGGGAGCCCAGAACTAGAGGGCATAGGTTTAGGGTGAGAGGGGAAAGATATAAAAGACACCTAAGGGGCAACTTTTTCACGCAGAGGGTGGTACATGTATGGAATGAGCTGCCAGAGGATGTGGTGGAGGCTGGTACAATTGCAACATTTAAGAGGCATTTGGATGGGTATATGAAGAGGAAGGGTTTGGAGGGATATGGGCCGGGTGCTGGCAGGTGGGACTAGATTGGGTTGGGATATCTGGTCGGCATGGATGGGTTGGATCGAAGGGTCTGTTTCCATGCTGTACATCTCAGTGGCTCTACGACTCTATTTACTGAGTTCAGAGGGTTTGTACATACTTGACATGATGGGGAGTTAGGAGAATGGATGGAGTCAGAGGGAAGAGGAGGATAGGAAGGTACCAGGGGGATGTGGGTATCAAGCAATGTTTTTTGAATTTGTTCACATCTTTGCATTTTTGATATGCTTAGCAATGAACAGAAATGTCACCTATACTGATGATGGAAGCTTGATAATAAAGCTGGCGAGGATATCACATATCAGTGTGTTCAAATGTGATCTCTTCAACTGTTCTGAAACCAAATTGCAATGTTATTCAGTATTTGTTATCGGACTTAACAAGGCCAAAAGTGGATTTCAATCAACAATCTATTTCCAAAGTTTTCAGATTTCAAAACAAGTTTGTCATCTTTCTTTGGAAGATTCTATTTCATTTCTGCCTAAAGTCACCTTATGATTAAGGAAAAAAAATGCACGGGCAGGAGTAATTTTATTTGAATCAAAAGCAGAAAATCCAATATGAATATGAAGTCCATTTACTCACCTATTTGGGTGACTGGTCTATTGTTAAACTAGTTTGCACCAAAATTGATTCAAAATGTACCTGTTGATTACATTTCATTGGTATTGTCAGTGGACATGTTGCCTGCTATGAAGTGAAATAAGAAAATATTGCTCTTGGGTCATACCTCATATATTATTGAGATGTCCAAAGAAATTCACTAGCAAATGCAGACAAAAAATGATTGAGGCAAAAAAAAACATGCGAATCCCTTGGCATCATGGACTGGTGAGACCAAACATGGATGTGCCCCATTCTGGTTAGAATAACCGGTGGAAGAAGATTAACGACCACAAATTTATGAGAACAAAAGGAAAGTCAGAATGTAAAACATAGTCCTCACATGATCCTGATTGCAATCATTTAGAGTCATAGAGCTGCATATTATGGAAACAGAACCTTTAGCTCAACTCATCCATGATGACCAGATGTCTTGAAATAATCTTTTTCCAGCATGTGGCCCATATCCCTCTAAATCCTTCCCCTTCATGTACCCATCCAGATGCCTTTTAATGTAACTGTACCAGCCTCCATAACTTCCTTTGGCAGCTCATTACATACACACACCACACTCTGTGTGAAAACATTACCTCTTAGGTCCCTTTTAAATGTTTCTCCTTTCACCTTAAAACAACACTTCTAGTTTTGGAAACTAGAAATTTGCGGAAAAGACATTGGCTGTTCACTCTATCCATGCCTCCCGTGATTTTACAAACCTCTGTAAGATCACCCCTCAGCCTCCGATGCTCCAGGGAAAATAGCTCCAGCCTATTCAGCATCTCCTTATAGCTCAAACTGTCCAACTCTGGCAACAGCCTGATAAGATTTTTCTGCATTCTTTCAAGTTTAACAACACCTTTCCAATAGCTGGGAGACCAGAAGTGAATGCTGTATTCCATAAGTGATGTCACCAGTGCTCTGTACAGCCGCAACATGACAGAAGAGCAGCATTATCAAACACTGTGGGGCAGGGTACTTGCTTGTTTTCGGCAATAAAGAGTGAGAAATTCAAATATGTTGGAGAAGGAAGAATAGTCAACGAGACAAGAAACAAATGCTTGCATTTGCAGAGCATGTTTCCTGACTGCCAGATGTCCCAAAGCTCAGCAAATAAAGTAGTTTGATCTTCAATGCTAACATCCCACGTTACAGACCTACTTCTTTATTTTGCAGGCTCTGAAACTCAGCTGTCGGATCAGGATCCAAGTGAAGGCTGCAAAGTTCTCAAAGAGAGCCAAAGTGATATAAAAAAGGTGGCCATTTGGCCATTCTGTCTGCACCAACTCTTTGCTGGTGCAAAATGAATCAGGAGTTTAGACACTCACCTTTCAAAAGCTTGCCTTAAATATTCATTTACTTTTCCATTAAAATATGCAATAGCTTCTGCATTAACCATTCTCTTTCTCAAAGTACTTCATGTTCAAGAAGTTTCTCCTCCCCTCATGCAGGGAAATTTCAGATTGATGCATCCGTCCTACCTGACTCCCATCCAGAGGAAGTAAAATTGCCCTATCCACTTCATCAAATCTATATTTGTTTTGAAAAATCTATTTTTGGTTGGCCTTTTCCACCACAGTGAAAATGGTCTCAACTGTACAAAATTGCTTGCATAACTCTCAGCTACTCATTCCTGGCAGTGTATAAAAACAGCAACAACATAACAAAGAGATTAACAGATGAGGCAATGGCAAAATCTTCTGAAGCCAAAATAAAATGGTATAATTTGCTTCAGTTACAATAGAGTTGGGAGTTTCTCAAAAAGCTAAATAGCAGGTAGTGGAAATAGGAGACTGATTGTTGTTTGTGAAATTACTGCATCTCCAATCATTAAACTCTGCGATACAAGATGTGCTAACTGAAACCTGAAGATTGTAGACTAATCAAAAGAAATACAGAGAGAATGGTGACAAGCCTGGAATTCAATCAGCTGGTTTAGAAAATGTCATAAAACATGATTTTAAAAAAAACTCAGTTTGAATGCCATCAATGATGCAGCACTAGATCACAGGCTTTGCAATGCTCCTCAGCTGTCTTATACAATATACATAGTTATCGGGGACATGTACAAATTGCGACAATTTAGACAGGCTCAATGTTGGCTTTTGTTAAGCTAAACAATATTTGCAGTGTCAGATACAATTGCCAACAATAAAATATACTGTGTAATTCAGTACATTCTAATGTTAAAAACGATGCCTCACCTCTTTCTCTATTCAGACTTCAGCAAGCAATGCACTTGAATGAGAAGCTTGTCATGTGATAGTTCTGTAGTCAGTGTATTACTGCACAACTGTATAATGATCCAATAGCGTATATCATTGTAAAATGGTCCTTATTATCAATGAGGCAACTAAAGATCTGAGATTCAAAGGAAATCTGCAAATGTTGGGAATTTTGAATTTAAAAATGGCACATTGGAAAGATCTGATTCACACTCTCTGAATCAGTTTGTTTTTCATCCTTCAAAAATTGTGTTCGAAAATCGATCTTTCCTCTTTCCACATAGAATCCCGACAGTGTGGAAGCAGGCCAATCAGCCTACCGCAATGCTCCAAAGAGTATCTCACCCAGACTCAGTCCTTTACCCTATCCCTATGCTTATCCACCTAGCCTGGACACTATGGGCAATTCACCTGCACATCTTTGGACTGTGGGGGGAAACCATAGTATCTGGAGGAAGTGCACACAGACATAAGGAGAATGTGCAAACTCCACACAGTCAGCTGAGTTTGGAGTCAAACCCGGGTCCCTGGTACTGTGAGGCAACAGTGCTAACCACTGAGCCACCATGCTGTTTGACATATATCAAGCCAGTATTTGCTGATTTTATTTCCAAAGATGCTTGAAAGTTAATCATGGTGTGACAGGAATGATGTCAATGCTGTACTTTCTAACCCAGTCTACACTCTTTTAAATAGAATTCATTAGCTACAAATAGTTCTAAGCAGATCAGTTACTGATTGTGCCCAGGTTATCAGTCTATAATAAACACAATCCGTGAACACATCTACTTCTTACAGGAGCTCACATTTGAGACCCATGAAAATAGCTGACCTTGATTTTAGCTGCTCCTTTACTTGATCAAGTTACTGGATATGCAACTTACAACTTACAGTTTGTACTTGCTTTGACTTAAGTTATATTTACGGAAGCAACACATTACAGACATTAAGACAATGGTTGCCATATTTATGCTCTCTCATCAACTCCTTCCAACTGCCTCAAACTGCACCTTCTTCCAATTCAATGTCCAAATCTCCATCGGGGATGAGAGCAAAGGAGGATGACTCTGGTGGCAATACATTTGTGCAATTTTTTTTGTCAATATTTATAAAGTGATATTTTGAAAGCTATACTTTGCTTAAACTCCTGCTGAGTTATCAGGCACATTTTGAGATGTGTATTTAATTCCCAACACGCAATCTTTTTCTATATGTGTTACAGTGTGGCTTTTGAACAACATGCATTGAGAGGTACACTGTCAAATACTAATATTGGGTTTGTGGCTTCACTGCAGTGGACTTAAAGACAGATAATTTATTGGAAATAGGGAAATCATAAGTCAACTTCTTTTTCATTTGTACTCCTCCATGTATTTGAATCCATTTAACAGCAAATAGAGGAAAATCAGGAAAAAAAGACTATGTTACATCCAGACATTCCTCCAATCATACAAAGAATTTGATCATAGCACACCATTCAATGCAGTAAGTCTATGAATGAGAAGGCTCCATCCAAAAGGTTCCCCATTGTTTAAACTGTTGAAGTGGTTAAATCCAACTCAAGAAAGTGTAAAGAACACCATATGTGATGAGCAAATTATGCATGAAGAATGGAAATAAAAAAGCTTACCCTACTTGCTAAAGAACAGAATAATCGTGCAAGTTGCAATACATAAATTACTTCTTACACAATGCCACGCATCCACATAAGTTATGGCATGTTTGTAATTAAGACAGGACCATCTGTGCATTCTAACATACTTAAATTCCAGTAGTTCTTTGACTCTGTACAAATTTTGACAGTATAAAAACAAATTATAGTTTTATATTTGATGGGCCCAGTTTCAAAGATACCAAAATACTAAGCAATTAAGAAATGGAACACATTTTGAAAGTAAGTCATCACTCCAGGACTAAAGTTATTTCTAGTCTAATAGTAGCGTCTGATCAATCACACTGACAGTATTATCAAGCTGTTTTTATGTCTATTCAGTATGATGGTCCAAATACAGGAAAAAATTGCATAAAGCCCAAAGATATTCCTTGATAATGTCAATTTATCAAGTCAAGCAACTTGTATCAATAGAGGCCAGACCAATTATTGCCAGTATTCTATACTGGTGCCACACAACTCAAAATAAACCAGCTCTTGCACAATTCATGTCTGTACGGGTAAAATCTTCTTGCCGTGTAACATATGGAAAGACCACACACCTGCCATTGCAAAGAATATGGGTAGAAGATTATTTTGAGATTTGCTTCAACTGAGCTATGTTAGTAATATTGGAAAATTGACACATCACATTAACTTTTCTTCACAGCAGGAAGCCTAAATCTTCCTGTTTTCCTCAAAAGAAATGAATCACAGTGTGTCTCCAACTCAATTTGCAGGTATCTAAAATTTTGTTTCTCAAATATTAAAAAAATGAAGACAGACAAATATGATGTTACTGCCTGAAGTTATAAAAATTCTACCTGTACAGACACACGGATTACAATTGCTGCACATCACCCATCTGACCAAGTCATTTGCAGTCTTAGTCACTACTTGCATGTTCAAATTAAGCAAGTTTCCTTGAGACAGTAAATGATCAGGATGCAGAATTCTTGCTGCAAAAAAGGTGAAAAGAGCTTCTGCATAAAACATTAAAATTGTTTTTTCTCCCACTATTGTGGCCTTACTGATCCTTCCTGTGGAGTTATCAACCTTTTCCAATGCCTTACCCAACTGATACCCTCCCTTTAAAGGAAGGGATGGCACAGTGGTTAGCACTGTTGACTCACAGTGTCAGGAACCTGGGTTCGATTCCAGCCTGGGGCAACTGTCTGTATGCAGCTTATACATTCTCCCTGTGTCTGTGTGGGTTTCCTCCCATAGTCCAAAGATATGCAGGTTAGGTGGATTGGCAATGTTAAGTTGCCCATAGTCTTCAGGGGGTTGTAGGTTAGGTGCAATAGTCAGGAGAATGGAGAGTAAGAGGGTAGGGGAATGGGTCTGGGTAAAATACTCTTTGGATGGTCGGTATAGACATTTTGGGCCAAATGGCCCTTTCCATACCATAACGATTTGATGATAAATATGCTCATTTAATTGCTTGTTGTATCCTTCTGGGAGTGCAAAGCAGGGCTATTGCAGCACCATTCAGATTGCATAGCATTGGCCTCCCAATTGGCAGTGGTTTACCTTCCAGGAAGCCACTGTAAATACTAAACATATTTCTATCCTAGTTTCCTGGGTCAGGATTTCAAAGAGAACAGGCATGAACAGGAATCCCATCCTACTGAACGCAGAGTCACAGTTAAATTAATTGGAACATTTTCTCTTCCATCAATACTGACGACAATCCTTTGAAAACAATGGGATTATTTTCTTATTTTGAATTATCAAAAATAGAAAACATCAACAATACATTTTGTAGTGCTTGATTTGTGACCTTCCTGTTCTCAGTTACAGCCTTGAAACCTACCCACGTGTGGTGAAGACATATTCTCCTGCATTTAATGCTGTTCAAACCTCTACCTTTTCCATCACCCGATTGCTGAGTTTAAGATTCTTCTTTGTTTACAAATCCTTCCATAGCCTCCTGCCAGCCTATTGCCTTACAAATATTCAGCTCGACATGATGCATGTGTCTAATGCTCTTTTAGCTGAGGAAAATGGTCTAAAATAGACTTAAGGATCAATCCAAAGCTAATTATTGCTTGTTGTTGTGAACGTCTCTGCATTGCTACCTGCATGGCTCCTCTCTTTGTTATATGAACACCTTTACAATTCATTTCAAGGTCAGCAAAGAACAGAAACTGAGTACATCTGAGCACCTTTTTGTACACTTACTTCCTTCATCTAATTGCCTTTGTGAAACTACATTCTCAGTTCTGCATATCAGGAGTGAAATTATGATTCATTTTAAGTAAGCTTTCTAATCGTCAATGAAGAACAATATGAAGTATGAAGTGGCCAATTGAAAATTTGCTGTGATGAGTCAATGTCTCCTTTCTGAAATGAAAGTGCTATGTTTAGTTTGAAATTATTGCATCTGATGTGCCACAGGGGAACTGTACCACAGATATTGAAAAGAAAATTATTTCAGTGTCAGGGTAAGGAGTTTTCATCTTTCAAAATGGCTGGCAGTGTAGCCTTAGTCTCTGCAGGCTGAGAATAATTACACCTCGGAAAATACTATTTACGTTCAGGCTCCAACAAAATAAAAAAAGTCCCAATATATTACATGAACAGAAAAATCTAATTTTCTACACCAAATTATACAGTAGCACAGAACAGTACTGTTTTCACAAAGTAATCCTGTTCTAGTAAACAATGCTAACTGAAATCTTATGGCCCAGTACCCACAGTACAACATAAAAATGATTAAACTGTTCAAAAGGTTGGTGGAAATGTAGTTCCAGAATTCATCACAGCTAAGAGATGGAAAATGTTTTGAAGTAGTGCAAAACGATACCTATTACTCAAATGTAAGTTTTTTTCATGTTTACAAGTGAGCTTGATGCATTGCTATGTACATAGTTTGAGAAAGAGGGGAAGAAATGTTGCCAAAGACTATCCAGGGCTACAATCATTCTGCAGTTTATGCTGGTCATGTGAAGGGAACAATTGATTCTGCAGCATTTTGTAAAGATACTGAGCTCTGCAAAATGTGTTCTGGGTCTGGCCTGACAGCTAACATATTAGCCTCAAAATACGGTCCTGGAGAATAGAGGAGCCAATCTGGAATGCCTGATACAACTTTCAATCTGATCATAATGTACTTGCAAGTGAACTTTCTCCATTTGTCTTTTGAACAAAAGCAGCTGTTTCAACACTATCAGAGGCTCCACCAGCATCTTGGGTTTGATCTCACTCAAACATTTCACAATGATGAATAACAATACCAAATACTTCCTTGTGCTTATCCTTGAGGTGATGAAGGCATACACTATGATTGAAGCAATAATCTATCACTTGGAGTTGGAGGTGGAAGAATATGATCTTACCTGGGCTTCTATTTGAACAAAACTTGAAGTTAACAGGACTGACAAAGTTGAAATTAATGGTAGTTGTAGAGAAGCTGAGATAAATTCAAGGAATGCCTATGTGTAATATATGTGCCTATATGTAACATATGTGCCTATATGTAACATATATGCCTATATGTAAAGTAGCCAAGTATTTGCAGACAAAGTGTTCAAGTAGGACCAGTGTAAATGATGATTGGAAGAAACACAAGGTCAGATGTACAGGCACTCCAGAAAATTACTGGAGGCAATTTAATGACTACACCAGATTGATAGATGGATAGGAGCTGAACTAAAAGGTGCTACAAAGACAAACTGCATTAAAGTCAACAGAGGCAATTAGAATGTTCAACAACATCATAGTCAGCAACCAAACCAAGATGGATAAGGATAGACAGTGAGACACAGGCACATTCAATGATTAGTTTATGTTTCCATAGTGATAATGAAATCAATAACCTTTTAAAGTAACGGCAAACTGGCAAAAGAGTTTTTATTTAGGAAATATAAATTTTAGTATATGAGAAGGCTATTATGACCCTTTTGCATGCACTGATAATATGACACTCAAGGGGTTTTGCCATCATAGCCTTTTTTAAACTACTGTCAGTTTGGATCAGTTGGTAACCCTCTCAGCTTATTAAAGATGTTATAGCTGCAAGACTTATTGCAGAAGTTAAGCATGTCATTCAGGTTGACACCAAATGAGGTACTGAGGAAATACTATTTGATAAAAGGTATCATCCTACAAATTTGGTGTAGGACTACATGGTCCTTTCTTCCTGCTTCACTGGACAGAAAAGAACCAAAGGCACCATTTGAAAGTGGAGCAAGGAGTTCAACTGTTCAATAACATCTTGATATACATCATGTTTTTTATCCTATTCGCTTAATGGGATTCCTATTTAATGAGCCATAGCCTGCAATGAGTTTTCTCAATTAAAATAAAGATACTTTGCAAGCCTTCTTGACTAGAAATGCAAATCTAATCACTGTCAGCTTCATCATTCTCAGTTAGTAGTATATCTTCACATATTTGTTACTTAAGGAACCAAAGATTTACAGTAAAACTAATTAACATTGATGACACTGAATGCAATGAGAGAAAGTAAAGATAATTACAGACCTGCAAATAAAAGAGCTTAAATACTGAGGAAAGGTGCAAAAATGATGGGTTTCATCATGTTAAAAATGCTGGGGAAGAGCAAGTGGAAGACGGCAATGTCAGAATAAAGGTAGAGGGTGAAGGAGATTAGAGACCAAAGGTGCCAATCCGAAAGGCAAAGGCAATAGTGCACATTGAGTGGTGATTGTAACATACTAAGAAGCTGATGGGTCTTGACTGGGTGGATATGGAAACGATGTGGACAAATCTACAGCGGTGGAGGTGGTGGTGGCGGGGGGGGGGGGGGGGCAGGGTGTCACTATATATATTTTTAGAAATCAGAGGTTGCCTCTTTAAAATTATGATTGAGGCAATTTTCTTTCCTTGGCGACTGGGATACTCCTAAAAAAAAGGTGGTGAAAATAAAATCTTTGCACGTTTTTAAAACAGAGGCTTTAAATTCTTGTTAAACAAGGGGGCAAAAAAAAGGTTATCGGGCTGAACAGGAATGCAGATCTGAAGCTGCAATCAGAAACTATCTAACTGAATGTCAGAACAGGCTCGAGGGCTGAATGGCCGAGCTTTATTTGAAGCATACGTCCAGGCAGTAATAATGAGAAAAGCCAGACTCAGAGTTGATATTAGGGACAGGCATTAAATTGCAGGATATAGCTGAGCTGTGTTGAATGCATTATCATAAAAAAAGGCAATGGGAGAATGATTGTAGGGGAACATAATGGAGAACAAAATTTATTACAATAAGTTCAACATATATTGGTCAGAGTATTGAGTACAGGAGTTGGGAGGTCATGTTGCGGTTGTACAGAACATTGGTTAGGCCACTGTTGGAATATTGCATGAATTCTGGTCTCCTTCCTATCGGAAAGATGTTGTGAAACTTGAAAGGGTTCAGAAAAGATTGACAGAGATGTTGCTCGGGTTGGAAGATCTGAGCTACAGGGAGAGGCTGAACAGACTGGAGCGTCGGAGGCTGAGGGGTGACCTTTTCAGGTTTGCAAAATTATGAGGGGCATAGGCAAAGTCTTTTCCCTGGGGTCGGGGAGTCCAGAACTAGAGGGCATAGGTTTAGGGTGAGAGGGGAAAGATATAAAAGAGACCTAAGTGGCAACTTTTTCATGCAGAGGGTGGTATGTGTATGGAATGAGCTGCCAGAGGATGTGGTGGAGGCTGGTATAATTGCAACATTTAAGAGGCATTTGGATGGGTATATGAAGAGGAAGAGTTTGGAGGGATAGGGGCCAGGTGCTGGCAGGTGGGACTAGATTGGTTTGGGATATCTGGTCGGCATGGACGGGTTGGACCGAAGGATCTGTTTCCATGCTGTACATCTCTATGACTCTATATAAAGTTTGACTCCAAAAGCTGTAAAGTGCCTGGGTGGGAAATGAAGCACTGCTCCTTTCGATTTGCATTGAGCTTCACAGAGAGAAAAAAAAACTGGAGCAGTTCAAAGGCAGAAATATCAGTATGGAAGCAATATGGTGTATTAACATGGCCAACAAGCACACGTGGGTTTCCTCCGGGTGCTCCGGTTTCCTCCCACAGTCCAAAGATGTGCGGGTCAGGTGAATTGGCCATGCTAAATTGCCCGTAGTGTTAGGTAAGGGGTAAATGTAGGGGTATGGGTGGGTTGCGCTTCGCGCGGGTCGGTGTGGACTTGTTGGGCCGAAGGGCCTGTTTCCACACTGTAAGTAATCTAATCTAATCTAAAAAAAAAGATTGGGATCATTTTGTCAGACTGACTGTAAAGAGTCATCCAGTCTTCATGTGGCTTCTGTAATGAGGAGGAGACTGCATTATGAGTAACTAGTACAGTACATGAGCTCAAAGGAAACAGAAGTAGATCATGACCAGAAAGACGAATAGCGCTGAAAATGTGTTGCTGGAAAAGCGCAGCAGGTCAGGCAGCATCCAAGGAGCAGGAGATTCGACGATTCTGGCATAAGCCCTTCTTCAGGAAAGATTCCTGAAGAAGGGCTTATGCCCGAAACGTCGAATCTCCTGCTCCTTGGATGCTGCCTGACCTGCTGCGCTTTTCTAGCAACACATTTTCAGCTCTGATCTCCAGCATCTGCAGTCCTCACTTTCTTCCAGAAAGAAGAATATTTGGGCAATTAGACAGTGAAGGTAGAGGAGTGGGTCACGCTATCATGGAGGAAATATAGAGGAACCTTGATTATCTGAACGAGCTGGGCGGGCACTATTTGGTTTGGATAATTGATTATTCGGTTAATTGATTCAATGCCTCCCCTCTGGGACTCGGAATTTTCTGAAGTTTCCTTTTTCCTCGGTCTGCCTGCCTTGCTCCCTCTCTCTGTCTCAGGGACTGTTTCTGAGCAGTCACACACTTGTGTGTAAAGGACCTGCAGCATTGCTGAAGCCTCCTGTCCCCTCCTCCCCCTCCCACCATCAGTTCAATGGGATTGACACAGCAAGGACTTGCTCAGTTCGCTCTCTGTTCAGGAGATAAGGCAGCAACACACTGTGCATGAGACCCCACCCGCTCCCCCACCCTGCTCCCTGTCCACCCCCACTCCCACCCCGTGTCTGCCTGCACCCCCACCCCCCTTGCACACCCCAAACCCGTCAAACCCCGCCCTGTCCGCGCCCACCCCCCATGGGGTCCTCAATTCGCCCCCACCCACATTCCGCCCCACCATCCACACTGCCGCCCCCGTCCAACCCGTCCATCTTGTCTGCCCCACCCCATTGTTCCTCCGCCCCCTGTGCTCCACCCTGCTCTGGGGCAGCCAAACTGGACACCAGCAGTAAGATTGCTGGTGCCTTTGCGGGATGAGTCTCCAAATAGTGCACATGTGTGCGTACACACACACCTTTTTACTGTAACCTTTTCACAGGTTCCACCTTATCCCTGTACACGACAATGTTGGAGAGATTATCTGGGGAAGTGGGTTTAGGGTACACCCTGTGTAGAACTCCAGGGAAAGTGTGGTGAGAGAGAGAGAGATAGAGAGAGAGGGCAGGCTGTCAGTCATTTGGAGACAGTGTTGGGCTCCCATCGATGTCCAGGACTGTTCTCAGCAGCATTTCAGTAAGTAGAGTTTGTTTTTAATCATTGTAAACAAAAGATGCGATCAATGTTAGATACACCTCTTTGATGTAATGTTTCTTTCGGCACCTCGAGATCTCCTTCGGATAATCCGATATTCGGATAATTGATATTTGGATAAGCGAGGTTCCTCTGTACCCCTTTGGAATGCTGAACATTTGTCCAATGGTGGGATCATACTAGAGGTGATGGAAATGGTCAAAGTGATTTTTGTGTATAAAAGTTTGAGAAAGGGGTAAGATACTGCCCACCATTTGGTGAAGCTTTCTTTCCGATTTTACACAAGCTTTGAGTTTATTATGTTCTGAGCTTGGCTGCTGGGTAAACAACGACATTACAATGTACAATATCATTCCAGGGACAGTGAACTACACGTTGCGAGAAACCGATTATCTACCTCTCAATGCAGTTTGACATCAATAACAAGAAGGATGGAGATTGGGAGCGGGGTAAGTAGGGCAAGGTGGTGGGTTTATGATTTTTAATATATTGGTCCATGTAACAAACAAAGAGAACCAGATTCTTATTGAGATGGGTGTGTTGAGGTTTAGTAACAACATTAACTATTTACATGGCCACAATATCACAGTCTTACACACATGATCTGGGTTCTATGCTTATTGATGTCAATAAGCATTATATACAGAGCTGATTGAAGACACAACAGTAATGCCATTACATGGAGTGTGACTGAAGATGCAGCCGGTACTTTAGAGAAGAACGCAACATGATGAGATGTCATGTAACTGTCTTTAAAAAAGTACAGGCCTGAGAGATCTGCAAATTATAACAAAGGGAGCCCTGTCTCGGTTCTACCAGGAAGGGCGAGGGTAAAAGTTTGAGAAAGGGGTAAGATACTGCCCACCATTTGGTGAAGCTTTCTTTCTGATTTTACACAAGCTTTGAGTTTATTATGTTCTGAGCTTGGCTGCTGGGTAAACAACGACATTACAATGTACAATATCACTCCAGGGACAGTGAATTACACGGTGTGAGAGACCGATTATCTACCTCTCAATGCAGTTTGACATCAATAACAAGAAGGATGGAGATTGGGAACGGGGTAAGTAGGGCAAGGTGGTGATGGCTCAATGAGCAAACGTCAGGCCTGCCATCGCTCCTGGACAAAGGGAGACAGCAGGGGGCAGAGTTTGAGGACAAGTGAGAAACAGGCTTGATGTAAAGTTTAAAACATGACCTTTGAAACAGATATTTAATTGGACAGATTGCAGAGTCACATCAGGCATTGAACCCAGCTCCTGAAATAGAACAGCGTTCTGCTGAGATTAAACAGACCTGCTGGAAGTGCTCCCAATTTGTTTGCGTATTTCAAATAAATATCTCCCATCCGCAATGTCTGCTTTACGGCAGATTTCAAAAGTCCAATGCTCAGGAATGCTTGGGAGAAATGGCAATTACACAAAATCAGATGACAGAAGATGATGGTGATGTCATTTAATGTAATCCCTGATGATGGCCTGAAATGTTGTGAAGTTCTTTTATCTGCACTCAGAGATAAAGGGCAACAATGTACTGCTGACACTGAAGGTGAACCAAGAACATGGCCTGTGCCTTGCTCAATTTCAATCAAGTCAAACCATTCTCTTTTATATTGGAAGTGGGGGGTGTTGTGAGGAAGTGAGGATGAAGTGACAATGTAGGAAATGACAGTGTCTGGCTTCTTAGTAAGCTGAAGAATACACAAGTGAAGACATTGGCATTTTAATTTGATGACTTATAAAAGGATGTTCAACCGAAGTTTACTTTTGCAAAATGCAATTAAAAAGGATTACAGCAGTTTATATAGTGATATAACTTAGATTTAATGGGATTTCACAGCTGGAAGACTTCTTGAAACAGACAGTTTAAGGACAAATCAATTAATCTTTAGATGGACAGTCCTTTGCACATGTGAGATACTGCAAAAACAAAACCTTGTTTGGGTTACTGTCACATTAGAGAGTAAGTGTTCGACTGAACACACATTCTGGTCCAGTCACAGTGTTGCACAAGCAAGGTGCACTCCAACCAGAAAACTCAGCAATCACTGGAAGTTGACAGACTCAGAGTAAGTTACCAGTGCTGGGTACCCTGCCGCAGGAAGCTTCCTCGAGGGGAGACATGCTGGGGCAACCTTCAATCAGTTTTGCTACAACATGATAGTTCCATTCTCATGCAATCCCATGTTATAAGAAAATCAAACAGTAGCAGCACTATTTAAACTAATGGCATGGGAATTGCATTATAACCAATATACTCTTTAAAGTTTGTGCCGAAGAAACATTGTCCCCAATTTGTCAATCGCATTATAGCGAATTCACACTGTAGCAGAACGAACTGTACCTTGTATTCATAGGCAAGTACCAGGTAGTAGTGTTGAAATTGAATGAGGTGCAAGCAGAATCATGACACCTTTAGAATGCTTGTTCCCCTTGCCTTAACTTGTACCTACAGCTGGAAGCCACAGGAGACCAGTGAATTTTTGTTTTGCAGCACTGCATTTTAGTTCATAAGCTTTCTCCTATCATTTAATCTCCTTCGCTATCCATTCCCAATGCCATTTGAACATGTACCTGGACATGAAAAGTCCTTCACAAAGCTGGTTGATGCATGTTATGGGCATCCTTCAGTAATTTCACCAAGAAGAATCTTCAGCAAGACATTAGGACTGACATATTTATCAGTCATACATTGGTATATCTTTCAAAAGTCAAGTTGTGTGCATGCAGGAGGATTGAAATTCAGCTCTGGGTTTCGCACTTATTTCAAACCTCTCAGTGCTGGCAGTCATGCAAAGCAAAAGAATCTGACCCCAGGAAACACTGAGGAATGGCACACCATGAGTGGGGGAGGGCGCATATGGTACAAAGGCTGACAGTTGGCTGCAGATGTAGGAATGAGCAGCTCGAGGTGATCCTCCAGATACATATTCAAGTGGCACTAGGAATCCAACAGGAGGTTAAATGGCAGGAGTCAAGGCCAATCAAGTAAAATGCAGTGCTGCAAAAAAAAATTCAATGACTTCCTGTGACTGATTATGGTCAGTGAATACATCTTCAATTGCCCTATAGTCCTCAGATACTGCATATCAGAACTCCATCACTCACATGGAATAATCAATATCAATCTGGACTTCTCCCACTCATCATAGATGTAGCAATGTTGTAAGCCTCATGTTCACACTTGACAGCTTACACATAATGTCAACAATTCAACAGCCACAACCAGAGGGAAAAGGAACTAATTGCAGTGGAAACAAACACACTCAGATATTCTACCCCATAGATAAGGCTAGGCTGGTGATGATTGGAATGCCCATGGATGAGGCAGCGGTTGTCACTATGACAGAAACAAGTGCAGTCTGTTCTTGAACAGTCCTCATGCCTAATCCATCTTTACATATTTATGAATTGAACAGAGTGTAAGCATACACCTTTTACTTTCTCCCACTCCTATC
The DNA here is from genome assembly GCF_020745735.1 of Hemiscyllium ocellatum. Classification (NCBI taxonomy): domain Eukaryota; kingdom Metazoa; phylum Chordata; class Chondrichthyes; order Orectolobiformes; family Hemiscylliidae; genus Hemiscyllium; species Hemiscyllium ocellatum. The sequence continues at coordinate 32,709,815 of NC_083421.1, read as the reverse complement.
ACAACTTTGTACTTCCACTTTTCACTTTTTAGATGAACAATGACTGCAGCCTGGCCAAAATGATTGGAAGAACGGCAAGATGACCAATATTAACATTCCTCACCAAAGTCCATATGTAATATAGATTGTGTTGGCAAAACAAGAGAAGCAGTGCTAATTTTCATAAAAGTACTTAGAATTGCCAAGTTAGAAATTAAACATTAAATTGCTTTAGATGCAAATTGATGCAATTTATTTTACCCAAGATTTAATCTATTCATTTGGGTGTAAAAGTATGTATTAAAAATGTGATAAACAAACTTTTACCATCTGTTATGATTGGGTGAGATGGGGTGAATTCTAAATTCCCTTGATTGTTGCAAAGACTTATTTTTTGCACACTGCTATATCTCATGTCAATTAAAGTCATGATGTGGAGATGCCGAAGTTGGACTGGGATGAGCAAAGTTAAAAATCACACAACACCAGGTTATAGTCCAACAGGTTTATTTGAAAGCAAAACCTTTGGAGCGCTGCTCCTTCATCTAGCTTCCTGACAAAGGAGCAACGGCCTGAACATTTGTACTTTCAAATAAACCTGTTGGACTATAACCTGGTATTGTGTGATTTTAACTTCAATTAAAGTGTAATTCACTTATTCACTGAGATCAAATTAAGAAGCCAATTACAAGATTTTCTCGAGTGAAAGAAAGTACTAAAGAAATTACATCAAACAAGCACACCAATACCAGTGTAAAGTTTTAAGAAGATCTAGAAAGCATAGATAAAAGTCGGTGCAGTTCAAAAGTCCTGAGAATCCTTAAGGTATTAGGTTTTCATCTCAGTCCTTGATTATTTCATTGATCTTGTATCCACAGCAGTAACAAATATTTCAGATAGCTTTGTATTCTCGCTGAATTGAGATGCCTCCAAGTTGCTTTATCACTGTCTTTCAAAGGGCTAAGAGAAAATGAGGAAAGAGAAGGTCTTCTGGTTCAGCTGTTACAAATCCACTTTTCTTCTCTGCACTGTGTGGAAAGCTGTTGCTTGAACACAGCTCCTCTGTGTAGTCACATATCTAGTTTTGTTGTTTTCCAAGATGGACAATTTGTAAGCCTAGCTTTTATTCTCCAATATTCATAAAGGTGCAGAGCAAACAGGAGAGTCACAGTTCCAATGTCTTATGATTGATTGCTAATTTCAGCACAGACTGTTGTTTGTTGATGATTTCATGAGCTGACTCAACCTGTGACCAGCATATTACTACATGCATTTCATATCAGTGTTTCGTTGAATTTAGTTACAATTTTAATCCATGAAGGTCCCGGTAATAACAATCAGATGTGAAGGGTAAAAGATTGATAGTCTACATTGTAGCACTATTGCAACACATGTCTACATATTTAGAAATCTATGGTCATAGTTCATCTGACTCACCAGAACAATCAAATATCAATTTCAAAATGCAGGAAATCTATTTTTCTCTATCATATGGCAATCCTCTGTGTGTGCAACCATCTTCAGCTACTAGGAAAAGTTTAAAATGGTTTATGTTTACTCCACTATGATAGGCATTGTATTTGTTATGAACTAGGGCAGACCTCTTCAAAACATTGTAAGAAGGTAGACTAGACTTGAACATTTTCTTATTTTAAAGGTAGATGTGAAGTGGATATTCCAGATGTGATGCAGCTGGTCAAACCACTCAGTTTGAAGCAAAACAGAATTTACTTAAACACTACAGTTGAAACACTAACAAAAGAAAACGGTATTTAGAATAACTTAACTACTGCAAAACTGAACCAACCCGATGCAGCAACCTAACTGAGGGACTGTTCCAAACCAGTGACATCCCATAAACACACATCTTGGCAAAAAGGTAAATTCAAACACAGATTCTTAGAGGCAGGAGGGAACAACACCCAGAGAAATTTCAGAGCAAGTCCATACAGAATCACTTACTGAAGCTTACAACCTTCTGGATTCAAGCATCTTGTGACTGCTACAGCTAAAAAAAACTCAGAAAATCTGAACTTGGCAGACTGGCCACTTCCCTCCATTGTTAAACCGGTTTTAAAAAACTCAAGGCTCTTAAAAGATTGATTCAGGCTAGATCCCCAGCCACTTCAGCACATCTGCCTTTACACTCCTGTCTTCAAAAAAACCCATGGCAACATAACCTTTTTTTAACTAACAGCATCATCATATACCTAACTACAGTGTAACTTCAAATCAAGCCAAATTATTGTCAAACTATCAAGAGGAGTGGGCTGGCTTGTTAGTTTCTAAACCTCAGTCCAGCAACCTGACTGGACAATAATTAACAAAAATGACTAAAATAGAAAGCTAAAATATTCAATTAGCCTGTCACCATATATGTTGTAAAGAAAAACAAATACATTTTTGAAAGCATAATTGCAGACTGTCTCCAGCTTTTTGCAAACATGAAAATATTTACAGACTTTGAAATTGAATCAGGGGCGACATGTGGGCGGCACGGTGGCGCAGTGGTTAGCACTGCTGCCTCACAGCACCTGAGACCCGGGTTCAATTCCCGACTCAGGTGACAGACTGTGTGGAGTTTGCACGTTCTCCCCGTGTCTGCGTGGGTTTCCTCCGGGTGCTCCGGTTTCCTCCCACAGTCCAAAGATGTGCGGGTCAGGTGAATTGGCCATGCTAAATTGCCCGTAGTGTTAGGTAAGGGGTAAATGTAGGGATATGGGTGGGTTGCGCTTCGGCGGGTCGTTATGGACTCGTTGGGCCGAAGGGCCTGTTTCCACACTATAAGTAATCTAATCTAATAACTTTCATTCTAGGAAATGCATAACACCACAAATTTGAATGTAGTTTTTCTCAAGACCCATTCTGGCCTCACAACACAGTCCTGCCATAGCAATGGAACCACTGAAGTTTTCTTTAGTTCATGAAAATATCAAATGTGGAATGTTTCACACACACCCTGTTACACTGCATGAAGTTCACATTTTGTTGAAGCTGCAGTGCGATTTGTATGTTATTACATATGAACAAGTTTGATGAAAATAATTTACTATATGTAATAGATAAGCCCATCCCAAAGCAATTTCCAGTTTGGTTTGTGATGGATACGACCTTAGTTGTGTGAGCATATGATTTAGGAGCAGAGTTCAATTGGCTCTTTAAGTGCCATTCAATAATAGCACGATAGGTCTGGTTGTATTTGATTCCATTTTCACTATCACATCTACTCCCAATAACTTTTGACCCAAGAATCCATATGCCTCCAACTTAAGAATATACATAGATCCCACTTCCACCACCGTCTGAAGCAGAGAGTTCCAAAGCTGCATAATCCTCTGAGGGAAAAAAAATGTCTTCCTCAAATCAAGATAAGCGTGATATCAAACTCAAAGTGTTAGCTGTTTCTCTCTACAAAGATGTTGCTAGAACTGTTGCATTGCTCAAGCACTTGGTTTTTATTTCAGATTTCCAGATTCCACAGAATTGTGCTTTTACATTTATTTTTACATTCAATTCTCCATGTCATAAAGGATCATTTTCCATTTGCCTTCTTAATTACTTGGTATGTTTGCACTCAATGTCATTTATACTAGAAAATCTAGATCCCTCTGCATCTCTTCTCTGCCAAAGTAATATCTTGCTCTTTGACCCTTCCTGCCAGTGAACATTATATTCCATCCATCAGGGATTTTCCACTTGGTCAGCCTATCCATATTGGTATTCAAACTCCTTACATCTTCTTCACAACATACTTTCATACATATCTTTGTGTTATCTTCAAACTTAGCTTTTTCTAGAAAATGCCTTTTCTTCACTCGACCAAGTCATTTATAGAAGAGGTCCCAAGAGTTTTGAGAGTTCAGCTTCATAGGTCTTTAGAATTTATGAATAGGTGCAGAGAATAATCAAGATAGTGAATGACTGCTGGTCTTTATATCGCAAGGACTGGAGTAGAAGGACATAGAGGTTATGTTGCAGTTAAACCAATCCCTGGATTGACCCCAGTTGGATTACTTTGTGCACCACACATTAAGAAGACCAAATTGTCCTTGGAGGGAGTACAAATTTGGTTGACAGGGATGGTATTTGGACTTCAGGTGTTGTTATGAAAAGAAATGACACATAGTAGGCCTATTTTTTAGAATTTCGAAGGTTAAGGGTGATCTGATCAAAGCCTTCTTGATATTAACAGGAAAAGACAAGGCAGAGAAAGATAAACTATTTCCACTGGTTGGGGATTCTGGAACTGGGGAAGAAATTGAGAATTAAGGCCAGACCATTCATGTGGGGAGACATTAGAAAACACATCTACACATGAAGGATGGTAGATGTTTGAAACTCTTCCACAAAAGGCAGTGGATGCATGATTATGTTGTTAAGTTTAAGTCTAAGAAAGATAAACTGCTGTTCAACAAAGGTATTTAAGGGCTGTGGGCCCAAAGTAGCTACATGGAATTAGGGCACAGATCAGCCATGACCTCATTGAACAGTGGAATTGGCTTAAGAGGCTGAATAGCCTATTGCTGTTCCCATGTGATTGTGAAAGGTTGAGGCCACAGCACTAACCCCTGCAAGATGCCCTTGTGACATCCTGCAATCATGTGCTGTCAGCTATGCATTTTCCCATGCTGACTGGCATAAAACAATTTTCTATTTGTTCTATTTATTTATCCCTTATACCATGTACTTCAAATTTGCACAATAACTTTCGATATGGCATCTTTTCAAATACCTTCTGGGAATCCAAGTCCAATGCGTCAAGTAGCACTGAGTAATCTACTCCTCTACCATTTAGGTAAAAACAATGACTGCAGATGCTGGAAAACAGATTCTGGATTAGTGGTGCTGGAAGAGCACAGCAGTTCAGGCAGCATCCAAGGAGCAGCGAAATCGACGTTTCCGGCAAAAGCCCTTCATCAGGAATAAAGGCAGAGAGCCTGAAGCGTGGAGAGATAAGCTAGAGGAGGGTGGGAGTGGGGAGAAAGTAGCATAGAGTACAATAGGTGAGTGGGGGAGGGGATGAAGGTGATAGGTCAGGGAGGAGAGGGTGGAGTGGATAGGTGGAAAAGGAGATCGGCAGGTCAGACAAGTCCAGACAAGTCATGGGGACAGTGCTGAGCTGGAAGTTTGGAATGAGGGTGAGGTGGGTGAAGGGGAAATGAAGAAACTGTTGAAGTCCACATTGATGCCCTGGGGTTGAAGTGTTCCGAGGTGGAAGATGAGGCGTTCTTCCTCCAGGCGTCTGGTGGTGAGGGAGCGGCGGTGAAGGAGGCCCAGGACCTCCATGTCCTCGGCAGAGTGGGAGGGGGTGTTGAAATGTTGGGCTAAGGGGCGGTGTGGTTGATTGTGCGGGTGTCCTGGAGATGTTCCCTAAAGCGCTCTGCTAGGAGGCGCCCACTCTCCCCAATGTAGAGGAGACCGGATCTGGGAGCAACGGATACAATAAATGATATTAGTGGATGTGCAGGTAAAATTTCTCCACGCTTCAGGCTCTCTGCCTTTATTCCTGATGAAGGGCTTTTGCTGAAACGTCGATTTCGCTGCTCCTTGGATGCTGCGTGAACTGCTGTGCTCTGTCAGCACCACTAATCCAGAATTGTCTACCATTTATGTGGACTAGTGAGCAGAGGTATGCACTAATTTAATACCCAATAACAATGGAGACGAATGAGTGCATACCTCTGCTCACTGGTCCACATAAAGTCTCCATTGTTATTGGATATTAAATAATTTAATCTCTAGCACATTGCTAAAAGCGGTATATAAATGAAAATTCTTCCAATATATCTTCTGTACATCGTGATATGTTTCTTTCAAGCAAAGAAACCAATGAATTTTATAGATATTCTAATCCAATCTCTCAAATCTCTCAATAATTCATGCTATGATGAATATCTCAACGTGCATTAGCAAGATTCCACAAATAACACGATGAATCATGGAGGTGAGTTGGATTGACAGCGAGAGATATTAGCCGGATTACTGGAAGACCTCTGCAGTTATGGCAATTAGCGAGATATGAATGACATGTTGAGCTAATAAGTATTTTTTTCTACAAATTATCCTTTGAAAATAGATAATGATATTTTAAATGCTGGCACATTAATACAAAATGAACTCTCACTTTTAATCGACAGATATTTTTCAGAACAGAAATCTTAAGGCAATCTTAGAACATATTTTTTAATTATTTTGTGTAACACTGTTTGAATAATTCAGAATTAGATACCTACAGTTATTCTTTGGTGGGTGCCTGTGTAGTATTAATAAATTCATTAGCAAATTAAGTTCACTTTTTATTCCCTGCTCCATGTCTTCCAGCTTTTATCATCTGCTATTCATTTACAAATCACAATCCACTTACTGTAATGCATTGCAATGCATTCGTTGGTGCAAATAAATGACTATATTTTGTTTTGCAAACTGTTTTTGAATGTAAATGTTGAAATATATTATACCAAGTTAGTTTATCTATAGGTGTTTAGATTCTGACACCAGTCTGAAAGATAGAATTTGCACTGAGGAACCTCTGAGCACATGGGTAGAGCAGCCAGTTTACTGAGGTCAATGCTGTGTGCAAAGACCACTGCCCAGTTTAGAGAACTTGCCTCTGTCACCATGCAATAGGTGTTAGTGCAGCTGTAGTGGTATTCTGAACATAGCTGTACTCATTGGCAAGGGACCAGCAGTATCAGAGAATGACGAGAGTAAGATTAGGGGCAATCAAGGATTGTAGTGGGAAGTTGTGTGTGGAGTCAGAGAAGATAGGGCAAGAACTGAATGCATATTTTTCGACAGTATTCACTCTAGAAAATGACAATGTTGTCGAGGAGAATATTGAGATACAGGCTACTAGACTAGGTGGGAGTGAGGTTCACAAGGAAGAGCTTTTAGAAATCCTGCAGAGTGTGAAAATAGATAAGTCCCCTGTGCCGGATGGGATTTATCCTAGAATTCTCTGGGAAGCCAGGGAGGAGATTGCCGAGTCTTTGGCATTGATCTTTAAATCATCATTGTCTACAGGAATAGTGCCAGAAGACTGGAGGATAGCAAATGTGGTTCCCCTGTTTAAGAAGGGGAGTAGAGACAGCCCTGGTTATTATAGACCAGTGAACCTTATTTCAGTTGTTGGTAAAGTGTTGGAAAAGGTATAAGAGATAGGATTTATAATTATCAAGAAAATAATAATTTGACTAGGGACAGCATGGTTTTGTGAAGGGTAGGTTGTGCCTCACAAACCTTATTGAATTCTTTGAGAAGGTGACCAAACAGGTAGATGAGAGTAAACCGGTTGATGTGGTGTATATGGATTTCAGCAAGGCGTTCCATAAGGTTCCCCACAGTAGGCTATTGTACAAAATGCGGAGGAATGGGATTGTGGGAGATGTAGCAGTTTGGATCAGTAATTGGCTTGCTGAAAGAAGACAGAGGGTGGTGGTTGATGGGAAATGTTCATCCTGGAGTCCAGTTACTAGTGATGTACCGCACGGGTCGGTGTTGGGTCCACTGTTGTTCGTCATTTTTATAAACGACCTGGATGAGGGCGTAGAAGGGTGGGTTAGTAAATTTGCAGACGACACTAAGGTCGGTAGAGTTGTGGATAGTGACAAAGGATGCTGTAGGTTACAGAGAGACATAGATAAGCTGCAGAGCTGGGCTGAGAGGTGGCAAATGAAGTTTAATGCGGACAAGTGTGAAGTGATTCACTTTGGGCAGAGTAACCGGATGCAAAGTATTGGGTTAATGGTAAGATTCTTGGTAATGTAGATGAGCAGAGAGATCTCGGTGTCCATGTGCACAGATCCTTGAAAGTTGCCACCCAGGTTTACAGGGTTGTTAAGAAGGCATACAGTGTTTTAACTTTTATTAATAGAGGGATCGAGTTCCGGAACCATGAGATTATGCTGCAGCTGTACAAAACTCTGGTGCAGCCGCACTTGGAGTATTGTGTACAGTTCTGGTCACTGCATTATAAGAAGGATGTGGAAGCTTTGGAAAGGGTGCAGAGGAGATTTACTAGGATGTTGCCTGATATGGAGGGAAGGTCTTACGAAGAAAGGCTGAGGGACTTGAGGCTGTCTTCATTAGAGAGAAGAAGGTTAAGAGGTGACTTAATAGAGACATATAAGATAATCAGAGGGTTAGATAGGGAGGACAGGGAGAGCCTTTTTCCAAGAATGGTGACGGCGAGCACGAGGGGGCATTGCTTTAAATTGAGGGGTGATAGATATAGAACAGATGTCAGAGGTAGTTCCTTTACTCAGAGAGTAGTAAGGGTATGAAATGCTTTGCCTGCAACGGTAGTAGATTCGCCAACTTTAAGTACATTTAAGTCGTCATTGGACAAGCAAATGGACATACATGGAATAGTGTAGGTTAGATGAGCTTCAGATTGGTATGACAGGTTGGCGCAACATCGAGGGCCGAAGGGCCTGTACTACGCTGTTATGTTCTATGTTCTAATACATTTCTACAGGCAGGTGGTGATCTCAGTGGAGATGTCAACTTGAAGGCAGCTAGTGAGACCTCACGTAGAGGTTTTGGGGAATACCAGCAGGAAACATTGAGGATGCAATCGGCCTGAAACAATGGTTTTAAATAAAATGGAAATATTGATTAAAAACAATATTTTTTAAATAAGACAAAATGATGCCTATTTTTGTTCATTTAATCCAATGCGTGGTGGTGAATATCTCTGTTAAAGAAAGAGATTCAGACACTGAAAAATATGTTGAAGGCAAGGGATAAGGGCCCAAGATAATATTGCTACAAAAAATTAACTTCATTTTCCATTGCTTTACAAAGCAACAGTGCAATAGCAATATGAGGTCTTTAAAAAAATCTTAAATAAACCATTACCAGTTTCACTATTGAGTTGGAATGTAAAATGGCCAAAGAGAAGCTTTGAGTGTTTTGGTCTTATCAAAATCCCAAAGTGACGGAGAGGGTTTTTCAGGAAATAGGAGAATGATAAGCACAAGGTGGAGCAGAAGGTACATTTAGAATCGACTCCAGCTGTCTGTCAGTACAACATTATTTGTATCACTGGCACAGATAGATGGAACAGAATTACAAAGAAAAGCAGAAGTAATTTCAGGACCATCTACTTGAAATTCCAGGTGCAGTGGAAGATGTTTTTGATACAGCTAGGCTGGCTGATTGAGGAGTTGCAATGGGGTCATTCAAGATCTGATAGTCTTAACAGAATAGCCAGCTTAATTGAAGGAAGTGAGATAACCATGAATGTGAGTGAGAGAGACACCAAGAATGGGTGGTTTGATCAATGGGGAAGTTTATACATTTGATGTTATATAAAAAAGATGAAAAAAGTTGCAAGATTGGGAAAATGAGAGACAATTTACAAGAAATCAAAGAAGGTTGAAGCTTAAAGAACTGTTGGATTTATTGGTGCCACTGTATATTTTTCTTCGTCAAATCTCCCTTTTGCTCTCTCACTCATTTATACGCCATTGTTTCCTTTTTTGCTTTTAAAAAAAATTGTCAATCACCTATGTTACTTCTTATTTCTCAGACAAATAGTCTCCAACAAAATACATTCTTTCCAATCAATTGGAAATATGAAGCAATCAGACATTATCTATTTTCTTCATTAAAGGGGGTGAGCAACATGAGGACCTTAAGCCAGTTAGTCAACATTACCAAAGGGGAAGTGGTCTAAGAGCTATTTAGAACAGAGTGAGTGTAGTTTTAGAGAATTAAAAGCAGCTCAAGTGGGGAGTCTACACTAGGAGCTCCTGTATTCCTAGCCATTAACATTCAAGAATGTTTAATGAGTACATTAAGAGCAACAGGATGACTAAGGAAATGGTTGTGCCTCTCAGTTGTACATAGTAACTTGTTCATGGATTTAGAATATATGAACAGGACTCTAAAAGAGCAATTTATTTCTGTCTTCATAAAAGTAATCATGCAGTGGAGGAGGAGTTTAAATTCATTACATAAATGTTACTCTCTCCACACTTCGCTCCAGCTCTGATGAAGAGTCATCCACACTTGAAACATTAGTGTGCCTCCTCTCCATGCATGCTGCCTGACCCGCTGTGATTTCCAGCAGTTTTTTTTCTGTTTCTAGTCTTGCAGTGGATGCTGCCTATGTAGATTTTAATAAGGTTTCATGACAAGCTTCTACATGGCAGGTTATTATCAAAAACTAAAGCTCATGGGATATAGGAGAATGTGGCAAGTTAGGGTCCAAATTGGCTCAGTGACTGGAAACAAATAGTGACAATCGATGGATATTTTAATGTATGCAAAGTGGTTTTCAATGGTGTTCCATAGGGCTCTTGCCTTTTGTGTTTCTTGCTTTTGTGGCAAATAATGATTTAGAATTAAATATGGGAAGGGTTTGACAAAATTGGAGACATGTTTTGGCCACGTACATGATACTGAAGAGATGGTTGCTGACTGGAGGAAGATTTCAATGATTTGTTGTGTGGGTGGAAGAATGACAAGTGGTTTCAAATCCAGAGAAGTGAACCGTTATGCTTTGGAAGGGGCAAACAAATCAAGGTAATACACAACAAACAGGAAAATGTTGAGCAGAGTATAGGAAGACCATGAAGAATAGCTATATGTTGCTGGAACTATGCAAATACACTGGTTGGGCCACAACGTGAGCTTGAGTTCTGGTCACATCACATGAAAGCTTAATTGCTCCACAGAGAAGATTTATAAGAATGCTGTCAGAGATTGAAAATTGCAGTTATGAGGAACAAATGGATAGGATAGAGTTGTTTTCCTTAAAACAGAGGAGTTTGAGGAGTGTGATGTACAAAGTAATGAGTGGTTGGATAGATAGAGCGGACAGGGCAAATCAGTAATGAGGGGCTTTGATAGATAGAGTGGACAGGGGAAATCAGTAATGAGGGGCTTGGATAGATAGAGCGGACAGGGAAAATCAGTAATGAGGGGCTTGGATAGATAGAGCGGACAGGGGAAATCAGTAATGAGGGGCTTGGATAGATAGAGCGGACAGGGGAAATCAGTAATGAGGGGCTTGGATAGATAGAGGAGACAGGAGAAATCAGTAATGAGGGACTTGGATAGATAGAGCGGATAGGGAAAATCAGTAACGAGGGGCTTGGAAAGATAGAGGAGACAGGAGAAATCAGTAATGAGGGGCTTGGAAAGATAGAGGAGACAGGAGAAATCAGTAATGAGGGGCTTGGATAGATAGAGGAGACAGGAGAAATCAGTAATGAGGGGCTTGGATAGATAGAGGAGACAGGAGAAATCAGTAATGAGGGGCTTGGATAGATAGAGGAGACAGGAGAAATCAGTCATGAGGGGCTTGGATAGATAGAGGAGACAGGGGAAATCAGTAACGAGGGGCTTGGATAGATAGAGCGGACAGGGGAAATCAGTAATGAGGGGCTTGGATAGAGTGGACGAGGAGATCTGAGCTGAAAATGTGTTGCTGGAAAAGCGCAGCAGGTCAGGCAGCATCCAAAGAACAGGAAATTCGACGTTTCGGGCACAAGCCCTTCATCAGGATTCCTGATGAAGGGCTTGTGCCCGAAACGTCGAATTTCCTGTTCCTTGGATGATGCCTGACCTGCTGCGCTTTTCTAGCAACACATTTTCAGCTCTGATCTCCAGCATCTGCAGTCCTCACTTTCTCCTCCTGGACGAGGAAATCTGTCAATTGCAAGGCTTGGTAGAAGAATGAATAGAGACACAAGTAAAAACCTTTTTCACCCAGAGAGTGGGGGTTCTCTGGTATTCACTGTCACTGTGTTTATTTGAGGCGGAAACACTCATTTAAAATGGAACCTGGATCTGAACCTGGACTGTTCTAACCTGCCAAGCTGTGAACCAAGTGCTGGGAAGTGGGATTAAACTGGGTGCTTGTTTCTCTTGTCAGCACAGACATTAGGCTGAATGGCTTTTTGTAACTTTTCTCTGGATTTTATGGTTTACAAGTATATACTTTATACCACTTTTTCATTTATTTATACAAAGGTGAGTGTGCATTTGTAATGTCACTGAGCTAATAATCCAGAACCCCAGGCTAAAGTCTATAAGTTCAAATCCCATCAGGGCAGACGATGAAATTTGAATTCATTTTTTTAAGCTGGAAGAAAAGGCAAGTCTAATGGCAACTGTGGAACTATTGTTAATTGTCATAAAATCCCATCAGGTTTACTAATGTCCTTTAAGAAGGCAATCTGCCATCATTATCTTGTCTGGCTTATATACAACTCTTGACCTGGAGAAATGTGGCTGACTTAACTGGTCTCTGGATAATTAGGGATGCACAATAATTGCTGTCCTAACAAGTGATGCAACATCCCATAATTATTATTTTCAAAAATTCCATGCCCTTGTCTTCCTATTTCCCATCTTGAGTTTTCTTTCTTTAATTACATGTTATTTTCTTTAATGGCATCCTGTTTTTTTTCTTAGCATAGCTTTTTAAAGATTTTCTTTTTCAAATGCTTAATAATGTGTTTTTTCACATTTTTTTTCTTTAACACTTTCTTGACTGTGCAAGCTTTTAAAATACAGATAATGTTCTAATGTCTTTGTTTAACATATTTTGGAGTTCTCAATTTTCTACCTTACCATGACAGATTCAAGATGGTGTTGACACCGGGTGACTCCTTGCAAGTTCCCAATAGCAGATTTAATTCTATTATGTCTTTCACCATTCTTTTCACCCAACAATCCGCACTTCCTTGCTGACTATGGTCTGTTTATGGCTTGCAAGCAAAGCTTTTCGCTAGATGTAGGTATACATGACAATAAATCATATCAAATCAAATCAGTCTTTTGCCTTCCAAGTCCTAACCAGCTTTCTAAAAAAAATGGTTATTCTGTCCTGCATGTTCTCCAGGCTTTATGCTACTTTGTCATTTCAGTCTGTTTTGCCCTCCTGACTTGTCTTTCCCTCTTTCTCTTCTCTTTCTATTCTGCAATACTGCGGAGGATTTATTAGTATTGGATAACCGCAAGGTTTGATCGTAATTGAAATCGTGTGTAGAACATGATTAATATGAGCTTAGGGGAAAAAAAACAACTAGTCAAAATATTTGTAAGACTCAATTATGTTAGTGTAACCTCAAACTTGATACTACAGTCTCTTAATAATTTGCAAAGAAAACAAGATTGTTGTCAGGTGCTCTGAGGTCAAACTACCACTTTTTGCTCACATACAACCTTGATTGATTGTATTTTTGGGATTTGTATACACATTTTCCTGCTGCAGACTTAGAGGAAGCAAGTTGCTTAGCAACATAGAGCACCATACACACTTTATACGCTTCTTGTAAAGGTGCTTCAAATTTCAAATCTGGTCTTAAGTTTCAAACTTACCTCATCACCAGAAAAGATAGCACTTGATTCCACAGTAATTCTGTTCCAGGACAGTTTTCAACTAAGACACATGATGATCATAAAGTTCTTCCACCACACAACAAGATATTAAAATCAGTCCATGAGTAACTTTACTGTTCCAACTCATTTTTTGGAGACATGTAAACCATTCATTGAGTTCTGCTAATGGTCAGTACATTGCGTCTTGCTCATTGTGTTGCTTATAAATGAAAAGTCAGCATAAATGGTTCCCTTTACCATTTCCCCACCTCCACTGCTTCTACAGCTGTTAGTGTAACGATTGAAAAATATATCCTGTCTGTTAGAGCAACACCTCTGATGAGAGAAGCAGCGCCTTCTGTACTTTAACAGCTAGGAAAGAAAAAACAGAGATTGCTGGAAAAGCTCAGCAGATCTGGCAGCTTCTGTGGAGAGAAATCAGAGTTAACGTTTTGGGTCAAGTCACCCTTCCTCTGAGATGACTGTAGTTCTGAAAATACTACTTGATCTGAAACGTTAACTCTGATTTCTCTCCACAGATTCTGCCAGACCTGCTGTACTCTTCCAGCAATCTCTATTTTTGTTTCTGATTTACAACATCTGTAGTTCATAGAATCATAGCATCCCTAAAGTGTGGAAGCAGGCCATTTGGCCCAACAAGTCCACAGTGACCCTTCAGAGAGCAACCGACCCAGACCCATTCCCCTACCCTGTTACTCTACATTTATCTTTGACTAATGCCCCTACCTACACATCCCTTAACACGTCCAAAGATGTGCAGGTCAGGTGAATTGGCCATGCTAAATTGCCCATAGAGTTAGGTGCATTAGTCAGAGGGAAATGGGTCTGGGTGGGTTACTCTTCAGACGGTCGGTGTGGACTTGTTGGGCCAAAGGTACTGTTTCCACATTGTAGGGAGTCTAAAAAAAATCTCATTGACAATCATGATCTTGAAAGTGAACTTGGATTAAAAAAATAGTTAAGTTTAAAGGGGAGAAGAATAACAAAAGACCACAAGATATTGGAGTAGAAGGAGGCTATTCCACCCATCAAGTCTGCCTTTTAATTCTTTCCCAAAAGATCCTGGCTGATCTGATAATCCTCCATTCCATTTTCCTGTCTTTTCCACAAATCATCAATTCTCTGACTGATTAAATATTTGTCCATCTCAGCCTCAAACATAATTAAACACAGCCTCTACACTTGAAAATTCCATAGATTTGCTACCCACTGATAAGAAATTCCTCATCTGTCTTGAATGTGGAATTTCTTATTCCGCTATGATGCTCTCTGATTCTAGACTTTTACACAAATGTGTGATGATGCTGTGGTTTTAAGAGGTTTCTTTGTCCTGGTTTGGTTTCGAAAGACTTGTGGGGATGGGGGGGGGGCGGGGGGGGGGGGGGGGGGTGCAGGTACTGAGCAGTCTTTGAGAAGAATAATTTGTGATGCCCTGGGTGTTCTAGTTTTTAAAAAAAAGTTGGAACAATAGAAGCAGGCTGAATGGGTGTGGTCAAGCGCCCACCCCAGAAGCAGGATTTTTAGTTTTAGCATTCAGCAGTTGTAGTTGAGGTCTCAGCAGGGTTGGAAAGCAGTGAATCTCTCCTCTGTGCTATGCTCTCCCTCTCAGAATTGTCTTTTGATACTCTTTCCTCTTGGATTGGAGACAATCTATCTTCTGAACTTGCCTTTTGCCAAGGGTGTGTGTTTGTGGGATGTTACAATTTTGGAACATTTATTATATAGTAGTAAAATAATTAATCAGTCTATTAAGGTTTCCAATATAGTTAAGTTATTCCAAGTTCCTCTTTCTTTTGTTATGTTTAAACTATAGTGTCTGAATAAATTATTTTCCTTAATGCCGAGTAGCTTGACCAATCCAATTGCATCTGAAACACATCACCTCACATTTGTCACTAAATTAAGAAAATGTTAGGGTCTAGACCAACTTCTTATTGTATTTTGACAGAGTCTGGTCTGGTTGATAATGAATGGAAGCAACCTCTCTGTATCTACTCTGTCAACTCTAAAAATCGTCAGTCTTTCAGCAAGGGCACGTATCATTCAATCAAAATCAAATTGGAACATGTGATCTGGGCTACCACCAATGACAGTATATCTTCGATAGATAATGGAAGAGAATTGTTAGTAATATGGAAGGTGTGGTGTAATAAGCGCTTGATAAAGTTTTAGCAAGGCTTCCATATTTTTATACTCCAAGCCCTTTGGAATAAAGTCTAACATTCCATCCCTATCGTTTTTTGAACTGAATGAAAGTTTTCTTCGCAAGTTGTGCATGGGGGCACCCAAATCCCTCTGAGCTGCAGAGTTTTGGTGTTTCTCTGTTTAAATAATGTTCAAGTTCTCTATTCTTCCTGCAACAGCACGTAATTTCACATTATCCCACATGAAAGAGTCATAGAGTCAGTCATTTAGCATAACCCTTCAGTCTACCTTGTCCATGCTGATCAGGTATCCTAAACTAAGCTAGTCTTATTTTCCTGCTTTTGACCCATATCTTCAAAACCTTTCCTATCCATGGAGCTGTCCAAATGTCTTTTAAATGTTGCAATTGTACTTCCTCTGGCAGCTCGTTCCATGCACACACTGCCCTTAACTCTTTTCCCTCTCACCTTAAACTCTAGTTTTGATCTCCCCTACCCTGGGAGAAAGACCTTAGCTATTCACCCTACCCAGGCCCGTCATGATTTTATAAGCCTCTATAAGGCCTCAGCCTTTGATGTTTGATCAGCCAACTTGAACAGTCAAGAGAGGGATAGAACTGAAATACCAAAATGAACTGAGACACTGAAAGGTGTGATAGATAAAAGCAAATCACTGAGAAATGGTGAGGAGTTGAATGGGGTGTAGAGCTCCTGGACTAGGGAGAGGGAGAATGCTACCGCAGATTTGGATGGGGAAAGAGCTGAACATGGGACAATCTCCACTGAGGTAACTACCTTGCATTTGTTTCTGCTTATACTAATCTGCAGGATTTGTTGGTTAAACTCAATTACTCTTCAAATTCTATAATTTCTTCTGTCCACTTGTTAACCAACAAGCACTCTCATTCCATATACAATAGAAAATGTTGTGCCACCTTTACATTGTTATTCTTGTGAAGATCTTCATGCGCACACGATGGAAACCTTCAATAAAATGCATCTTTTTCAGCAATATTCAAGTTAAGATTTACAATTTGTCCTTATCGCTGACGTTGCTTTTGATCTGAGGCAGTTCAGCTATCAATACGATCTTTACCATGAGTCAAAAAGACAAACTCCACATCAGGAACTATTTCTGCCGACCCACTCAGAGAACCAGAAGAAGTTTGTTGTTTGGGAAGAGGGCACATGACCTATCATGTTTAGGTCCAATCTTTGGAGGCATACATTCACCTTGCAGGGGTTACAACTTGATTGATTGAAAAAAAGAGCAAGTTTGAAGCTAGAATATATTTGTGCTAAATTTGTGCTTCCTTTCATGTAAAAGGTTAAAGGATGATCCAATGAGGTGCTTAAGGTTGATAAAGGATTTACCAAGGCAAAAAGAAAGAGAGGGTGATGGAGAGACTGGGTGGGAGTGGGGTAGGGGGAATCTGTCATTGGAAGAACAAGAAAGCACAACTTTAAGATTTGAACAAGGCCATTGAGAAAGCACTTCTTCACTCAGAAGGTATGGAAATCACAGAAGTCATTTAATGTTTGGTTGACATGACTTTAATGAGTTTAATGATGTACCCATGTTGCTACGATCCTTCAAATGTTACAAGACCAATCTAAAGAATCCTAACATCCTGCAATTTCTTCACCATGTTGTAACTTCCTCCTCTTCATGTTTTTGTTTTTAGCCCTAAGATTCCCTGTCTTAAACACTTCCTGTGACAAAGCAATCCATGCTGAACCAATTGTCTGCTTAAGAGAATGGCTAGGCCTGCGTCACAACCTGCCCAAACAGTTGAAAGAATACTTCACTATTCACTTCATTAAAATCATCAAATTAAAAACTGGTGCTCAAACCTCATTTAGTCTTCTCTGCTGAAATGAAAACTGTCGGAATATCTCAAGCCTCTCTGCTACAATTTCCGATTCCTTCCGTCATCTTTATGAATCCTTGTTCAATACTGCCTATGGTTTTATCAGGTTTTCATTAATTAACAAGACTTGGAGGTGCCAGTGTTGGACTGGGGTGTACAAAGTTAAAAATCACACAACACCTGGTTATAGTCCAACAAATTTATTTGGAAGCACTAGTTTTCAGAGTGCTGCTCCTTCATCAGCTCAGTGTATCCAATTCAATGTGTTAGTTTCAGGTTGTTCTCACCCTTGAACTGAAGGGAACTGCAGCCACCGTTTTGCACAGAACAAGGTTTTACAAGCAGAATGGAATGACAAACAACAAAGGGATAGACACATAGGTTATGTGTTTTGATTATGTTATTTGAGTCAATGAAATCAGAAAATCTCTATTTCTCCGCTTCAAATAGTTGCACAGGGATCTTTCATATTCAACTTAAAAAGGAGAACAAAATTAATAAGACTCAAAATAAAAGTGGAGAATTGAATCAAATGCAATATCTTTCCAGCTGAAGTGTTGCCAGGTTTTGCGTTTGTAGCAGATTGGGCATGCACAGGGTCAGCATTTGAATCCCAAATGCAACTTGCTCATAGAGCATAGAACATAGAACAGTACAGCAGAATACAGGCCCTTCAGCCCTTGATGTTGTGCCAACCTTTTATCCTACTCTAAGATCAAACTAACCTACATATCATACATTTTACTGTCATCCATGAGTCTCTCCAAAAGTCACATAAATGTCCCTAATGTATCTGATTCTACTACCAGTGCATTCTACGCAACTATCACTCACTGTGTAAAGAACCTACTTCTGACATCTCACCTTCTTCCAATCACCTGAAAATTACGCTATGATAGCTATTTCCAACCCCAGGAAAAAAAAATCTCTGCAATCTACTTTATCTATGCTTCTCAACATCTTTTACGCTTCCATCAAGTCACCTCTCATCCTTCTTCGCTCAGTGAGAAAAGCCCTAACTCCTTCAACCTTTCTTCATAAGATGTGCCCTCCAGTCCAGGCAGCATCCTGGTAAATCTCCTCTGGACCCACTCTAAAGCTTCTACATCTTTCCTATAATGAGCGGACCAGAACTGAAAATAATATTCCAAGTGTGGGCTAACCAGGGCTCTATAGAACTGCAGCATAACTTCATGACTCTTAAACTCAATCCCCCGCTAATGCAAGCTAACACACCATACGCCTTCTCAACAATCTTGTCAATTTACTTTGAGGGATCAATGGACATGGACCCCAAGATCCCCCTGTTCTTCCACACATCTAAGAATCTTGCCTTTAACCCCGTAATCTGCATTTGAATTCAACCTTCCAAAACGAATCATTTCACACTTTTCCAGATTGAACTCCACATTCCGTCAATGTACTGTTGCAATCTCCAACAGTCCTCGACACAATCCACAACTTCATCAATCTTTGTGTGCCACCAGAATCTTAATACCCCACCCTTACACTTCCTCATCCTAGTTATTTATAAAAATCAGAAAGGGCAGAGGCCTCAGAACAGATCCCTGCAGAACACCACTGGTCACCGAGCTCCAATTTGAACACTTTTCATCAGCTACCACCCTCTGTCTTCTATGGACCAGCCAATTTTGTATCCAGACAGCCAGATTTCCCTGTATCCCATGCCTCCTTACTTTCTGTATGAGCCTACCATGGGGAGGTTTATCAAACACCTTGCTAAAATCCATGTAAATCAAACCCGCTACTCTACTTTCATCACATCCTGAGAGAATTCAACAAGGTTTGTAAGGCATAAGTTGTCCCTCACAAAGCCATGCTGACTATCTCTAATTAAGATTTGGAGATGCTGGTGTTGGACTGGGGTGTACAAAGTTAAAAATCACACAACACCAGGTTATAGTCCAACAGGTTTAATTGGAAGCATATTAGCTTTCGGAGCGACGCTCCTTCATCAGGTGATGACCTGATGAAGCAGCGTCACTCCAAAAGCTAGTGTGCTTCCAATTAAACCTGTTGGACTAAAATCTCTAATTAAGCTATGCTTTTCCAAATAATCATAAATCTTGTCTCCCAGAATCCTCTCCCATAATTTGTCCACTACTGACATTGAGTCATAGAGTCATAGAGATGTACAGCATGGAAACAGATCCTTCAGTCCAACCTGTCCATGCCGACCAGATATCCCAACCCAATCTAGTCCCACCTGCCAGGACCCAGCCCATATCCCTCCAAACCCTTCCTATTCATATACCCATCCAAATGCCTCTTACATGTTGCAATTGTACCAGCCTCCACCACATCCTCTGGCAGCTCTTTCCATACACGTACCACCCTCTGCGTGAAAAAGTTGCCCCTTAGGTGTCTTTTGTATCTTTCCGCTCTCACCCTAAACCTATGCCCTCTAGTTCTGGACTCCCCGACCCCAGGAAAAAAACTTTGTCTATTTATCCTATCCATGCCCCTCATAATTTTGTAAACTTCAATAAGGTCACCCCTGAGCCTCCAACGCTCCAGGGAAAACAACCCCAGCTTGTTCAGCCTCTCCCTACAGCTCAGATCCTCCAACCCTGGCAACATCCTTGTAAATCTTTTCTGAACCCTTTCAAGTTTCACAACATCTTTCTGATAGGAAGGAGACCAGAATTGCACACAATATTCCAACAGTGGCCTAACCAGTGTCCTGTACAACCACAACATGACCTCCCAACTCCTGTACTCAATACTCTGACCAATAAGCATACCAAACGCCTTCTTCACTATCCTACCTACCTGCGACTCCACTTTCAAGGAACTATGAACCTGCACTCCAAGGTCTCTTTGTTCAGCAACACTCCACACACATCATCTATTGCATCCGCTGCACCCGATGTGGCCTCCTCTATATTGGTGAGACAGGCCGCTTACTTGCGGAACGCTTCAGAGAACACCTCCGGGCCGCCCGAACCAACCAACCCAATCACCCCGTGGCTCAACACTTTAACTCTCCCTCCCACTCCACCGAGGACATGCAGGTCCTTGGACTCCTCCACCGGCAGAACACAACAACATGACGGCTGGAGGAGGAGCGCCTCATCTTCCGCCTGGGAACCCTCCAACCACAAGGTATGAATTCAGATTTCTCCAGTTTCCTCATTTCCCCTCCCCCACCTTGTCTCAGTCGGTTCCCTCAACTCAGCACCGCCCTCCTAACCTGCAATCCTCTTCCTGACCTCTCCGCCCCCACCCCACTCCGGCCTATCACCCTCACCTTGACCTCCTTCCACCTATCCCACCTCCATCGCCCCTCCCCCTAGTCCCTCCTCCCTACCTTTTATCTTAGCCTGCTTGGCTCTCTCTCTTATTCCTGATGAAGGGCTTATGCTCGAAACGTCGAATTCTCCATTCCTGAGATGCTGCCTGGCCTGCTGTGCTTTGACCAGCAACACATTTGCAGCTGTGATCTCCAGCATCTGCAGACCTCATTTTTAACACTCCCTAGGACCTTACCATTAAGTGTATAAGTCCTGCTAAGATTTGCTTTCCCAAAAAGCAGCACCTCACATTTATCAGAATTAAACTCCATCTGCCACTTCTCAGCCCATTGGCCCATCTGGTCCAGATCCTGTTGTAATCTGAGGTAACCCTCTTCGCTGTCCACTACACCTCCAATTTTGGTGTCATCTGCAAACTTACTAACTGTACCTCTTATATTCGCATACAAATCATTTATGTAAACGACAAAAAGTAGAGGGCCCAGCACCAATCCTTGTGGCACTCCACTGGTCACAGGCCTCCAATCTGAAATACTGACTGATGTGTAGTTACCAGGGTTGTCCCTATGTACTTTCTTGAACAAGGCAATAACATTTGCCACCCTCCAATCATCTCGTATTACTCCAAGGGACAGTGAGGACGCAAAGATTATCACCAAAGGCGCAGCAATCTCTTCCTTCGCTCCCTATGGTAATCTAGGGTATATCTTGTTGGCCCACGGAACTTACCTATCCCCATGTTTTCAAAATTTCCAACACATCCTCCTTCTTAACATCAACCTGTTTGAGCAGATCAGCCTATTTCACAGTGTCCTCACAAATAACAAGGTCCCTCTCACTCATGAATACTGAAGCAAAGTATTAATTCAGGACCTTCCTACCTCCTCCAACTGCAGCTCTGATGAAGAGTCATTTAGACTCAAAACGTGGGCTTGTTTTCTCTCTCCATGGATGCTGTCTCACCTGCTGTGACCTCCAGCATTTATTGTTGGCATGAGAATTACGCATCTCTGGATCCAAAATGTCTGCAGTGCTTTTCTTTAAAAAAAAACTAGTTAATCTGAAATTAACTCCCAAACAAGATCCTCTCAACTCAAAAAAAATAAAAACAACTAGGGTTCTAACACCACTTTCTTGTCATATTGATGGTCCAAAACATTGTGGGCGGCACAGTTGCACAGTGGTTAGCACTGCTGTCTCACAGCGCCAGAGTCCAGCGTTCAGTTCCCGCCTCAGGCGACTGACTGTGTGGAGTTTGCACATTCTCCCCGTGTCTGCGTGGGTTTCCTCCGGGTACTCCGGTTTCCTCCCACAGTCACAAAGATGTGCAGATTAGGGTGAATTGGCCATGCTAAATTGCCTGTAGTGTTAGATAAGGAGTAAATGTACGGGTATGCGTGGGGTGCGCTTCGGCGGGTCGGTGTGGACTTGTTGGGCCGAAGGCCCTGTTTCCACACTGAAAGTAATCTAAAAATGATCTAAAAGATACATAGCATTGGTGCACTCTGCACAAAGCTAATTAATACAATAACCAAATTCTTCATTAATAAAATATGAAGCTGACCAGGAAGACCCCTTTGAAAAAAATAGATCAATGCAAATAAATGTATTCATTTTTGCCATTTTGTCTTGCAATTTCTGTGATGTTCTCGGCTTAAGCAGTGGACCACAGAGCTCTTCCGTCTGATAAACTAACAAAATATTCATTGACGTTAAGTGAACTGAATTAACAGAAGCAGGCTATTGTCAGCTCATAATGCTTCACTGATCTCACCTCTTTAGTGATGTTTATGCATTCAGCTTCCCCCCTGCTGTGGGCAGACAGTCACTCCTTAGAGCTACACCATCAACAATATCATGAGTACTCACAGCTGAAATGAAACTACTTACAGACTTATTTTTAAAAAAGCATTAAATTAGTATTCTTTCTGCAAAAATTCTTGTTCCGTAAATAAAGCCAAAATTGAAATCTGATTTTCTCAGCGTTCCTTCTTCAAAAAAAAAGTTTGCCAAAGGAACACTTGACATAGCCAACTTCATCCCTTGCAAGATTCTAAGGTGAGAAAAGAAATAAAGCTGATCTAAAACCATGTAACATCAGCGACCATTTATACTCTCAAAATTGCTGATTCCATGAATCGGTGATAAACAGTATTTAGCTAACTGTCTGAAAATGAGTATGCCCATACTCATTGTATTTTTTCCTGAATCTGCAGGAACTCAGGCATTTTACCATCAATTGGAAGAGTATTCAATGAAAGATTTAAAAAAAACAAGATTTCAGAAAATCACCTGCAGGATGCAATAATAAGGTGAACACGATTTCAAGTAAACAGGAGAAGTAGATTAGGGACTGGGAATCGAAATGAATGATGACAGGGTTAAATGAAAAGGGGTGAGATCAGGCTCAGTCACCACATCACTGGCTGAGTTTATAATGAAGGATTCTCGTTCTCAACCCATCCCTTGCCTGAAGCACACTGACCCTCAGGTTAAGCCACCATCAGTGGTCTCCCTCTAATGAGAACATGTAAGACTATCTTGACTTTTCACCACAAATGAAGCACAGTTAATGCACTGTGCCTATGCCAAATCCTTGAAAATCAATAACCGTCAAAACTCTAATCTTCTCCACAGCCTTATGACATACACTCTGCTGCCTAGCAAATGTTGTGGGATCAGATGGTTGCGGAGGCAGGCACTGAGGAAGCAGGCGTGGCTGTGGTAGTGGGTCTGTTTCAGGACATGGTTGAAGAGCTTCAGGGCATAGGAGATGACCTGGGGGTTGCAGTGAGAGAGAGAGAGACTCACTGAAATTCTTGTAGAGAGCAGAGGAGAACCTCTTCAAGGTAGGCTTTCTTGCAAGAGGCTTCGCAGTAAGATTAAAATCAACTAGGCAAAAGGGAGGACTACAGGTGCTAGAGATCAGAGTCTAGCTTAGAGTAGTGCTGGAAAAGCACAACAGATCAGGCAGCACGCGAGGTGCAGGAAAATTGATGTTTCGGGCAAAAGCCCTTCATCATTCATTCCCACGTCCCTACACATGCCACATAGCTCAGCTTTCAATCCACTATTCCACCTGGTTTAATACATCAATCCTCTTTCAAACTCTCATACTTCCCCCATTCCATATATCCGCAATTTTGAATTGCCAATCTCATAACCCCAACCACTCTTCCCCCCAATTCAATACTTTCTAATCTCTTATCACAAGAGATTGTTTAATTCATTCCTCATACATGGACATTAAAGACTGGGCTGGCATTCTTAAATAGCCAGGCAAAGGTGGTGGTGAGCATTTTTTTTATGTATTGCTGCAGTCCATGGTTGCTGGGACACTATGGTTCTATTAGGGAGGGAGTTCCAAGATTTTGACCCAGTGACAATGAAGGACAGGCAATATAGTTTCAAGTCAGGATGAGACGCTGCTTGGAGGAGAACTTGCAGGTGGTGATAGCCATACATCTAATGTTTTTCTTCTTCTCACTGTTACAGCTTATGGGTTTGGGAGGTCCAGTGAATGGAACGAGATCAGCCAGGGGGGCCTCATAGAATATGAGTTCCTAATTGGGGATGATAACCTGGTCCAATCAGGGATTCCTGGCTGACATATAAAAAGGGGAATGCCAGAGGAACTGACACTTAAGAGCTGACTCTGAATGAGGCAATACTAAAGTCAAGGACTGTTCATGTGTAAATGAAGGGTGATTTAGTGACTGGATCCTGCCCTCTAGAGAGTTATTTCGGAAGATGCTGGAGGAGCCTCAGTGAGTTGC
This sequence comes from Hemiscyllium ocellatum, assembly GCF_020745735.1. Lineage (NCBI taxonomy): Eukaryota > Metazoa > Chordata > Chondrichthyes > Orectolobiformes > Hemiscylliidae > Hemiscyllium > Hemiscyllium ocellatum. The sequence continues at coordinate 32,685,414 of NC_083421.1, read as the reverse complement.
TGCAGTCCATTTGTAGATGGCTAATATTACTGCCGCTGTGCAGCAGTTCAGAAGGGAATGTGTGTTCTGGTGGGAGATTGGGTCCTAAGAAAGCCAGCTACATTGCCCTGAGTGATGTGAATCTTCTTGAATGTTGTTGGAGTTGCACTCATCCAAACATGTGGAGAATATTCCACCACTCCTGACTTGTGCCATGTAGATAGTGGACAGGATTTGGGGAAGTCAAGCGGTGAGTTACTTATCACAGAATTAAGCATCTGAATTGTTCTTATAGCCACAGGATTTGTATAGCTGGGTCAATTCATTTTCTGGGCAATGGTAAAGTTGGAATGTTGACAGTGGGAAAGGTGGTAATGGCATTGTACATCAAGAGGCAATGGTTAAATTCTCTCTTGATGGAGATGGTCATTGCCTGGCACTTGTGTGGCATGAATATCATTTTTCACTGATCGGCCCAAGCCTGGATGTGCTATAGATCTTGCAGCAGATGGACACAGTTTCCACGTGTCCTAAATGGTCGTGAACATTGTGCAAACATCCCAATCTTGTGATGAAGAGAAGATCACTGATCAAGTACCCAAAGATGGGTTGGGTCATATCCTTAACCCCACACCATAATCTCTTACTCCTATTGCACCCTCTTTCCTCTAGCTCTCACCATTACCATGTTGTGTTTGGCAGTCAATCAGAGCAGAGCAGAGCAGAGCAGTTGAGTTAATAGCCAGATCCTGTGTTGTAAAATCTATGCAATCTGACTTGAACTTTTGAATGAAGGGTGGGGAGTGGGAAAGACAAGATAATCATTTATTGCACAATGTTGGCGTCAACCAGAACATGGCAGACAAAGTTGAATCAGAGAGAAAGAGAAATGGCACATTTTAAAAGTAAAGGGCACCTAAATTTCAATCTCAAGCAAATAATTGCAAGGCAGCAGAGAGGAAACAAGATATTGGAAAGTGTCAGTGCTATGTTCAGACCCCAAAGAAGCTGAGAGCTGGAAAATAAAGCTCACAACTAAAACTAATAAGCTAAGCATTGAATGTCTCTTAGCCATGACAAATGCTGTCCTAACTGCAAATGTTAAAAAAAACTTCTTGAATGAACCTTAGATTGCCCTACAATATTAAACACTACACCATGTTTGTGAGTTTTGAGAAGATTTGTACCTCAGGTTGAGGTCTGGATGTAGGTTTCCTCGCTGAGCTGGAAGGTTCGTTTTCAGATGCTTTGTTACCATACCAGGTAAGCCTCCAGATGGACAAAAAGCAAAACTAATGTCATTCACAAAATACATTGCAAGAACTGTAAAAAAAACTACATTGGACAAAACAGGCAGAAAACTAGCCACCAGGATAAATGAACATCAACCAGCTACAAAAAGACAGGACCCACATTCACTAGTATCCTTACATATGGATGAGGAAGGGCACCACATCCAGCCAAGGACAAACCAAACAGAGACATGCACGAAAATTCCTCGAAGCATGACATCCCAACCAGAACTCTATCAACAAGCACACTGACTTGGATCCTATTTACACTCCCTGAAAAAAAACTGGAAATGACATCACCATAGGAAGTGATATCATCACAGGAAATGACATCACCAACCCAAGGAAACCCAAACACATAAATAGAACATCATTACAGATGTTACCTAGTATGGTGACGAAACATCTGAAAATGAACCTTCCAGTCAGCGAGCAAACCTACATCAACTACACCATGTTACTTGGATATGGCTCTAACACTGGAAAATTATGCTTAAGCTGGTTTCCTTGAATGGTAACATTAGAATTTAGGTCTCCTTTATATTCAGGAAGTTATTTTGGCAAGCTGTGTGCAACAATAGCACCAGGGAGCCAGGTTCGATTCTAACCTCAGGCGACTGTCTGTATGGAGTTAGCACATTCTCCCCGTGTCTGCATTGGTTTCCTCTGGGTGCTCCAGTTTCCTCCCACACTCCAAAGATGTGCAGACTGTGTAGATTGGCAATGCTAAATTGCTGAAAATGTGTTGCTGGTTAAAGCACAGCAGGTTAGGCAGCATCCAAGGAACAGGAAATTCGGAATTTCGGGCCAGAGCCCTTCATCAGGAATGAGGAGAGGGTGCCAGGCAGGCTAAGATAAAAGGTAGGGAGGATGGACTTGGGGAGGGGCGATGGAGATGTGATAGGTGGAAGGAGGTCAAGGTGAGGGTGATAGGCCGGAGTGGGGTGGGGCCGGAGAGGTCAGGAAGAGGATTGCAGGTTAGGAGGGTGGTGCTGAGTTCAAGGGAATCAACTGTGACAAGGTGGGGGGAGGGGAAATGAGGAAACTGGAGAAATCTGAGTTCATCCCTTGTGGTTGGAGGGTTCCCAGGCGGAAGATGAGGCGCTCTTCCTCCAACCGTCGTGTTGTTATGTTCTGGCGATGGAGGAGTCCAAGGAGCTGCATGTCTTCAGTGGAGTGGGAGAGAGAGTTAAAGTGTTGAGCCACGGGGTGGTTGGGTTGGTCGGTCCGGGCGTCCCAGAGGTGTTCCCTGAAGCGTTCTGCAAGTAGGCGGCCTCTCTCCCCAATATAGAGGAGGCCACATCGGGTGCAGCGGATGCAATAGATGATGTGTGAGGAGGTGCAGGTGAATTTGTGGCGGATATGGAAGGATCCCTTGGGGCCTTGGAGAGAAGTAAGGGAGGAGGTGTGGGCGCAAGTTTTGCATTTCCTGCGGTTGCAGGGGAAGGTGCCGGGAGTGGAGGTTGAGTTGGTGGGGGGGTGTGGACCTGACGAGGGAGTCACGAAGGGAGTGGTCTTTGCGGAACGCTGATAGGGGAGGGGAGGGAAATATATCCTTGGTGGTGGCGTCCGTTTGGAGTTGGCGTAAATGACGGCGGATGATACGCTGTATACGGAGGTTGGTGGGGTGGTAGGTGAGAACCAGTGGGGTTCTATCTTGGTGGCGGTTGGAGGGGCGGGGCTCAAGGGCGGAGAAGCAGGAAGTGGAGGAAATGCGGTGGAGGGCATCGTCGATCACGCCTGGGGGGAAACTGCGGTCCTTGAAGAAGGAGGCCATCTGGGCTGTACGGTATTGGAACTGGTCCTCCTGGCAGCAGATGCGGCGGAGACGAAGGAATTGGGAATATGGGATGGAGTTTTTACAGGGGGCAGGGTGGGAGGAGGTGTAGTCCAGGTAGCTGTGGGAGTCAGTCGGTTTATGGTAGATGTCTGTGTTGAGTTGGTCGCCCGAGATAGAAATGGAAAGGTCTAGGAAGGGGAGGGAGGAGTCTGAGACAGTCCAGGTGAATTTGAGGTCAGGATGGAAGATGTTGGTAAAGTTGATGAACTGTTCAACCTCCTCGTGGGAGCACGAGGCAGCACCGATACAGTCATCGATGTAGCGGAGGAAAAGGTGGGGGGTGGTGCCAGTGTAGTTGCGGAAGATGGACTGTTCCACATATCCTACAAAGAGACAGGCATAGCTGGGGCCCATGCGGGTGCCCATGGCAACTCCTTTAGTTTGGAGGAAGTAGGAAGATTGGAAAGAGAAGTTGTTCAGGGTGAGGACCAGTTCAGTCAGTCGAAGGAGGGTGTCAGTGGAAGGGTACTGGTTGGTGCAGCGGGAAAGGAAGAAGCGGAGGGCTTTGAGTCCTTCATGATGGGGGATGGAGGTGTACAGGGACTGGATGTCCATCGTGAAAATAAGGCGTTGGGGAACGGGGAAGCGAAAATCCTGGAGGAGGTGGAGGGCGTGGGTGGTGTCCCGGACGTAGGTGGGGAGTTCTTGGACTAAAGAGGACAGAATCGTGTCGAGGTACGCGGAGATGAGTTCGGTGGGGCAGGAGCAGGCTGAGACAATGGGTCGGCCGGGGCAGTCAGGTTTGTGGATTTTGGGAAGGAGGTAGAAATGGGCGGTGCGGGGTTGTGGGACTATGAGGTTGGAGGCGGTGGATGGGAGATCCCCTGAGGTGATGAGGTTATGGATGGTCTGGGAGATGATGGTTTGGTGGTGGGAGGTGGGGTCATGGTCAAGGGGGCAATAGGAGGAGGCGTCCGCGAGCTGGCGTTTGGCCTCAGCGGTATAAAGGTCGGTGCGTCAAACTACTACCGCGCCTCCCTTGTCTGCCGGTTTGATGGAGGGACTAGGGGGAGGGGCGATGGAGGTGGGATAGGTGGAAGGAGGTCAAGGTGAGGGTGATAGGCCGGAGTGGGGTGGGGGCGGAGAGGTCAGGAAGAGGATTGCAGGTTAGGAGGGCGGTGCTGAGTTGAGGGAACCGACTGAGACAAGGTGGGGGGAGGGGAAATGAGGAAGCTGGAGAAATCTGAATTCATACCTTGTGGTTGGAGGGTTCCCAGGCGGAAGATGAGGCGCTCCTCCTCCAGCCGTCGTGTAGTTGTGTACTACACGACGGCTGGAGGAGGAGCGCCTCATCTTCCGCCTGGGAACCCTCCAACCACAAGGTATGAATTCAGATTTCTCCAGCTTCCTCATTTCCCCTCCCCCCACCTTGTCTCAGTCGGTTCCCTCAACTCAGCACCGCCCTCCTAACCTGCAATCCTCTTCCTGACCTCTCCGCCCCCACCCCACTCCGGCCTATCACCCTCACCTTGACCTCCTTCCACCTATCCCACCTCCATCGCCCCTCCCCCTAGTCCCTCCTCCCTACCTTTTATCTCAGCCTGCTTGGCTCTCTCTCTCTTATTCCTGATGAAGGGCTTATGCTCGAAACGTTGAATTCTCTATTCCTGAGATGCTGCCTAACCTGCTGTGCTTTGACCAGCAACACATTTGCAGCTGTGATCTCCAGCATCTGCAGACCTCATTTTTTACTTGCCGGTTTGATGGTGAGGTTGGGTTGGAGCGGAGGGGGTGGAGGGCTGCACGTTCTGAGGGTGAGAGGTTGGAGTGGGTGAGAGGGGTGGACAGGTCGAGTCGGTTAATGTCGCGGCGGCAGTTGGCTATAAATAGATCGAGGGTGGGTAAGAGGCCAGCACGGGGTGTCCAGGTGGATGGGGTGTGTTGGAGGCGGGAGAAGGGGTCGTCAGAGGGTGGGCGGGAGTCTTGGTTGTAAAAGTAGGCACGGAGGCGAAGGCGGCGGAAGAATTGTTCAATATCTCGCCGCGTGTTGAACTCATTAATCCGAGGGCGTAGGGGAATGAAGGTGAGGCCTCTGCTGAGGACTGATCTTTCATCCTCAGAGAGGGGGAGATCTGGAGGGATGGTGAAGATCCGGCAAGGTTGGGAGCTAGGACCTGGTGTGGGACTGGAGCTGGGAGTGGGGGCGGGGGCAGAGATCGGCATAGGGGCGGGGTTAGACATGGTGACGAAACTTGGTGTGGGAGCGGGGTTAAGCGTGGGGGTGGGGTTACGCGTGGTGACAAAATTCGGCGTGGGGGCGGGGTTACGCGTGATGACGGAAGTGAGCATGGGGGCGGGGTTACGCGTGGTGACGAAATTCGGCGTGGGGGCGGGGTTACGCGTGATGACGGAAGTGAGCATGGGGGCGGGGTTACGCGTGGTGACGAAATTCGGCGTGGGGGCGGGGTTACGCGTGATGACGGAAGTGAGCATGGGGGCGGGGTTACGCGTGGTGACGAAATGCGGCGTGAGGGCGGGGTTACGCGTGGTGGCGCAAGTCGGCGTGGGGGCGGAGACACCTGAGGCGTTGCTGTCGTGCAGGTTAGTGATGTCAGTGGGGGTGGAAGTGGCTGCGGCGACGGCAACTGAGGGGGCGGAAATGGTTGTGGCAACGAAAGAGCTGTTGTCATTCCCGGTAGCCGCGGGGGTCGCGAGTCCGTCGGCGATCTTCCTGGCGATCGTGGAAGCGGTAGTCTGTGCGGTGATCGTCCGGCCGGTTGTTTGGGCGGCGATCGCGGAGGCTGCGAGGTCGGTGGGGGCGGAAGTGACGTCACGGTCGGCGGCGGCGTTGGTGCCGCGGGCACTGTCACGGCCGCATGTGTAATGACGTCCGACAGGCCGATAGAAGATTCTGGAACAGTTGAGGAACCACGAGTGTGGGGGTAAGTACATGAAAGTTTTCGGTACTTACTGTCTTTAATTATTGATATGGCTAGGAAGAACTGTTTGTTTAGTGTGTGGATTTTTCTGTAGATGAAGAACAGTAGAGGTCCTTTGCAGGTCTGTGAGAGTGTTGTCCTGAGTTGGGGTAGGACTAATTGCAGGGAATGTAGGTAGCGGCGCATGGCTGCAAGGGTGGAGCGGAGGATCCGGAGGGGGGATCTGTTGCTGGAGGCTTCGGATTTGTTGTAGGTACTGGTTGTCCTGGTTGGGTCCAAATTTTGTTGGTTGGAATGTAGTTCGGAGTCCGTGTGGGATCAGTCGGTTCCGTAGGCAGGTACTGAGGAAGGAGATGTGGCTGTGGTAACGAGTCTGTTTGAGAACGTGGCTGAAGAGCTTCTGTGCTCACAGTATCCAGGGATGTGCAGGCTAGGTGGATTAGCCATGGGAAATGCAGGGTTACAAGGATAGGTTGGGCGTGGGGAGGGGGGTGAGTCTGGCTGTGCTGCTCTTCAGAGAGTCATTGTAGACTTGTGGAGCCGAATAGCCTGTTTACACACTTTCGGGCTTCTATTTAATACCTCTTAAAGGTGTATCACATAAGGAGCAATTCTCTCCCCAAGGAAAATCAGTTTTTTAAAAAAGGTTATACATGGTAATCAACGTAGAAGTTGTGCTGGACCTCCAGTTCGGAGAATACAGTCAGACTATTCAATCTGATTTATCTGTTTTACTATTTCTTTAAATAAAATAGAATGCAATCAAATTGTCCAACCTAACAATTAGTGTCATTGTTCTGCATGCTTCCAATATCTCTAAACTATACTTTGACTTGCATGACAAGAAGGACATTAATTATACACCCTTTGTAGGAAGTGGCCCAAAGGAACTCATGTCATCAACTACTTTCAAAAGGCCACTATTTAAATAATTAGCTGTGGGGTTATCACAGAAGTAGAAAATGATGAGACTGCAGGTCACCTCTGGACTCATTACTGTCACATAAATGATATCTTACTCAACATAATTTCAATACCGATGATAAATCCAGAAAGGATTTCAAGAGAAATTACATTTCCCCGGAGGGTTGAGAATGAAGTTACCACAATGAGTAGTTGAAACTACGGACAAAGATGCATTTAAGGGGCAGTTAGACAAACACAATGAGGGAGAAAGGATCATACTGACACAGTGAGATGAGGGGCTGGGATGCAGCTCATATGAAACATGGTCCAGTTGGGTTGAATCACCTGTTCCTGTGCTTATTCTATGTAATTCTATATAAATGACTTGCCACAGAAGGACAAGTTAAATTTCAATTGTGTTACGCAGAGCCTCATGCTGTGGGCTCCAAGTTCTGAGAAATTATTTTAAAATATCTGGCAATAATAAACTGGCATGCTCTTTACAGGTCTACGTTCTTACAGATAAACATTTCAGTGCAAGTGGATTTGGTGTTCTTGTAAAGTTATTACTTCAATAGTAATGTTTAGTTTCATGACAGACATTTCTAATAGCAGCCATTGGCTTCATCGGAAGGATAATTAACAGCTTTATTCATTTGGCAATGATGCTCATTGGGCAACTGCTACTTGACGACCTGTAAGATCAGGCCAAGATTTTTTAGGTCTTCCAAAAGGATTCCGTCTAATGAAGTGCATCATTATTAATGTAACAGTGTCCCCTATTTTAGCACAAAGAAAAATGTTAATTTTAATGATACCTTCCAATACAGGAATTTCCTGTTGGTATGCATAAATGAGAGAGATTCATAAGCAACTGAAGGTTTCGATAAACTGCAATTTGTAAATTCCCTCAAAATGTTTCTTCAAGTTGATTGAATTCTGAAGCTGCACACCCTGTTGTCAGTCTGAGGGAGTTGAGATGGTAATTATAGATTTAGAACTTGCAATAATAGCGAAGATTTTTTCAATTTCTGATCACTTTTCTGAAGACTTTGCATGTCAGGAAGTATCCCTTATCTGAAAGGATGATCAGCAGCTGGCATGAATTGCTAGAAAAAGATTGGTTGAAGTCAAGACACTGGAGCCATTTTGAGCAACAATTGGATGTTGTCAGGGAAAGAGGGCAGAGTGGGATCTCTGGAGAGAAGGTTGAATGCATGCTTTGTTTTGAGGAACGAGTTTAATTTTCAATGAAACTTACCGCAATTAACAAGGTTCAAATGAAATATAAAGATTAACATTTGAGAGCATTTAATACTGAGCCAAATACAGCACTGCCATTTACTTCAGGAACTAGGCAAACCTGCTGTGCTTTTCCAGCACCACTCTAATCCAGACTCTGGTTTCTAGCATCTGCAGTCCTTGTTTTTGCCGAGGCAAACAGACAGACAGGCAGGTAGGAAAAGAGGTACCACTTTGATAATCTTTACCTCGATCAATAAATGCACTTTCCTGCTTGCAGAGGTCAAGTTAGATTGAGGTCTGTGATGTTGGCAATGGGAGTCTTTAAGTGTTGGATATGTCTCCAAACTATGTAAGTGTCTTTACAATGAGGACGATACCTACGACAGGATAACTATAGACTTTTCTCTGTACTTGCACTATCAACTGTGGAAAATTAACCATGGAAAAGATTTTGCAAACCTCAAGTGTCATCATGTTACAGAGAAATTGTAATGTCAGAATTTCCTCCACGGTTCATGGTGACCAAGTCTTGCACTAAAACATATCTTGATCCAGGGTAATGATTACAGATTTACATGCACTAGTTTCTTAATTCAAAATACATGTAGATATAAAAAATAAGGCTCACTAATTATGCAAGCGGTATTTTTTTCTGGTGATTCACGGTTTTTTATTTGCAATGATTTATTCATTGCTCCTCAGTGAGAACTGCTCTATATTCTCCGTTCCTGTGAATTTTCTCTTATAGTTAAAACATTAGTCTCACCACAAATTTAAATGATTTGGAGATGCCGGTGTTGGACTGGGGTGTACAAAGTTAAAAATCACACAACACCAGGTTATAGTCCAACAGGTTTAATTGGAAGCACACTAGCTTTCGGAGCGACGCTTCTTCATCAGGTGATGAAAAAGATTGGTTGAAGTCAAGAAACTGGAGCCATTTTAATCAACAATTGGATGTTGTCAGGGATGTTGTCACTATCACCTGATGAAGGAGCGTCACTCCGAAAGCTCATGTGCTTCCAATTAAACCTGTTGGACTACAACCTGGTGTTGTGTGATTTTTAACTTTACAAATTGAAATGTTTCCATAATTGCAGGTCTCAAACATGCAGCTCATAATGAATTAATGATGATTAGCTAATTTCAAACTTTAATCTCCATTCTTAACAGAAAAATATAAATGTGTTCCATGCTATCTCTGAGCCCCTATTAAGCTGAATTCTTACATTTACATTAGTAATGTGATTGGCAAACAAATTTAAAAGCAAATTGAAAGCACTCAAGTGGATGCAAAGGTGTAAAAAAATTGGGGGAACGTTGAATTACATCCTCACAAAAATTCCATTCTCTCATGTCTTTAAATGCAGTTTCTAAAATAGAAAGCAAATCCTAAGTTTGTTCACCTAAAACCAAGTCATTTTCTCCCCCAATTATTTCTGTCTCGTGGGATGTGAAGGTTCAACTATGAATGGCACGAATGAATTTTCATCAGCAGTAAACATTACAATTCAAATAATTTCCACACTCTGCTGTTTCCATGTCTTGCCCTTTCTCAAAAGGTGATGGCCTTGTGCTATGAACAGAACAACAGTGAAAAATAAACATCAGAACAACTACTGAGTGGATTTGCAATTTTTTTGTTTTTTATGAACTGACGTGTTGCATAGATTCCTACCATTTTACTGACCTTCTGTTCTGGGTCAGTTTATAACTGAACAATCGTCGTCACGAAGAATGTCTCCTTCCATCGCTGACTTGAATGAAATCTTGTTGTCAACTCAAATTTTCGGACTGAGAAATGTAATAATGAGGATGTGCAAACAATAAAAGTGCCACTTCATTACAATGCAAGTTCTTCTCCAAGGAACATGCACATCAAGCTATTCAGCAACAAATTCTCTGAAGACCATAGTCATTTTCTACTGTGTCTGTTACTTGAAGGCTATAGAAACTTGGGTGATGGTTGCCATAGGCACTTCGCATCTGATGGATTTGACAAGTAAATGAGACACTAACTGAAGTAAAACGGTGTGCTGATGGGTTGGGATGGAAAGTAGAGAAGAATAAATGGAGACTTAATGAATTAAAATTGAGATGGGAAGGTCTCTCTTAACAAACAAACTGGAGCACACACAATAAGAAGCAACTTGTTTGAACATAAAAGATCTGGAGCGGCCTTTGCAGGATTCATGCGTAAAGAATTCACTCTTGTGGGTAAATCTAGAACTAGGGGTTATCATTAGGGGTAACTCTCTGAAGACAAACAGAACAATAAGAACACAAGAAATAGGAACAGGAGTAGGCTGTTTGGCCCCTTGAACCTGTGCTAACATTCACCAGGATCATGGCCAATCCGACATTCCTCACCTTTACTTTCTTGCCCTTGGGTATAGAGCATTCAATGTGAAGGGATTTTAGACAAACAGTAAATGACTCCTCTAGGCTACAAGGTGTATGACACTTGTATTACACAATCTCTAAAACTCGGTATAAAGTTAGTTTAATAAATTAGTCTTAATTTTTAGTGAATAGGTAGTTGCTCCATTGACTTTGCTTTTACTGAAACACATTTGGCAATTGGATTCAGCTAGCTCATGTAATGCAGAGGCAACAGTAAAATTTAGTACTTCTGGAGATCACCCATCATGTTGTAACTATCAGAATTATCTATAAAACATGCCACAATATCTTTGTACAAAAACACATCAAGTATACTAAGCCTCATTTAATAAAATATGTAACTAATTTGGATTTCCTCATCTGGTAGGTGATATTAAGGCTTGTAAAAAAAGTCATGGGAAGACCACATGGTTAAAAATCGCAGCTTTAAAATCCATTACTACCCACGTAGGTTCAGAAGAGTGGGAACCATAAGATTTCAGAGAAGCCAAACTCAGGGCAATTTGATTAGTCTCCATAAAACCATGGAGGGAGAATATTGTGTACATCAACTGACCAGTTATTTAACTTGGAGAATCAGAGGATAAAACTTATAAATGACATAAGATGAAAGCGAGGTTGAATGCGAGGCAATGCTTCTTGTCCTGTGAATAGTTCTAGTCTCCTTCCTATTGGAAAGATGTTGTGAAACTTGAAAGGGTTCAGAAAAGATTTACAAGGATATTGCCAGGGTTGGAGGATCGGAGCTACAGGAAGAGACTGAACCGGCTGGGGCTGTTTTCCATGGAGTGTCAGAGGCTCAGGGGTGACCTTATTGAGGTTTACAAAATTATGAGGGACATGGATAGGATAAATAGACAAAGTCTTTTCCCTGGGGTCGGGGAGTCCAGAACTAGAGGGCATAGGTTTAGGGTGAGAGGGGAAAGATATAAAAGAGACCTAAGGGGCAACTTTTTCACGCAGAGGGTGGTACATGTATGGAATGAGCTGCCAGAGGGTGTGGTGGAGACTGATACAATTGCAAGATTTAAGAGGCATTTGGATGGGTAAATGATTAGGAAGGGTTTGGAGGGTTATGGGCCGGGTGCTGACAGGTGGGACTAGATTGGGTTGGGATATCTGGTCGGCATGGACAGGTTGGACTGAAGGGTCTGTTTCCATGCTGTACATCTCTATGACTCTATAATGGTAGGCCCATTCTACAAGTTTTTTAGGAGAAAGTGAGGACTGCAGATGCTGGAGGTCAGAGCTGAAAATGTGTTGCTGAAAAAGCGCTGCAGGTCAGGCAGCATCCAAGGAGCAGGAGAATCCGACGTTTCGAACATGAGCCTGAAGAAGGGCTCATGTCCGAAACGCCAATTCTCCTGCTCCTTAGATGCTGATTGACCTGCTGCGCTTTTCCAGCAACACATTTCCATTCTACAAGTTGGCAAAAGGTGAATGCAGTTTCACCATACATCTGACCCCTGACTGAGGCACAGATTATATCAAAGAGGTAAAGCCTAAATAAAATATTGCAGTCAAGGTGATCTGCTGGACTAGTTTTGAAAAGCTAGAAATGATCAGAGTAATTTTTCAGATTTTCCTTCTCTTATAATTGACCTTGGGCTATTTGATCTGCTCAATCAGAAGACTGCAAATGCCTACAGAATAGAATTGACTTTAGGGATGTTTCCCACATTACTAATGGCACTGGGAGATGCACTAACTCGTTTTTCACTATCCAAAATTGGGTTATGCTCATAACTTCACAGGAGGCACGTGGTTGTGTCAAGCTGTGAGCTGCAAGGTGACAACACCTGTAGTTTAATAAACACTGAATTTACTTCAGGTGAAAAAGCCCTCTCACCATTACTTTGAAATTTTCAGATAAAGTCAAATTGAGTGATACATTTCAAAATTGTTTCTTTTTCTCACTTGCTTACTATTTCTACCTTTAAATGGTATACTTACTAAAATAAATTGTGATGAGAGACATCATGAAGGAAATCAGTGAGTCCCAACTAGTAACAATTGAAATCATAAGCACCCACTCATCCTCCCTTCCCCATTGGGGTTGCAGATTTCCTAATCAACATGTTCACAGATATTTTTATTCACCTCTGGAGCAAGTGAGAGCTAGGTCCCCCGGCTCAGAGGTAGGAACACAATCATAAGACTCTCCCATTGGGATTACAAGGAATAACTGCTCATTAAACAGTTTAAGCAATTCCTACCTACCATCTTGAATTGCATCATGTGAGGCATATGGTAAAGTCAATGCTTCAACAGTTGCATTCCCACTCATCCTCTCCTCCTGCGGATTTAACTTTAAACAAAACTTAAATTATTCTTTAATTAGAACTGCCAGCAATAATGCCTTTGCCCCCACTGTAACAACAACAACTTCCTTTCACCTACTGCCTGTCGGAAAATGAAGGACACTTACTGAGCATCACATGTTCTTACCAGATCATTTTAATTTCAATTTCGCTTGTCTTACAAGTTGACTTTTGTGCTGCAATTCCAGACTCTGGTACATCAATCTTTATTGACCATGTTACTGTTCTCAAGGCCATGTCTCTCCTGGGCAATGGAAAGTAAAATTGAGAAATGCTTGGAGCTACTCAGTGTTGCCCCTCTGGCAAAGCACTTCTGGATATTACACTTTTGGATGCAACTGATTTCCCTTTCAGAATTAAACGTGGCAACTAGAATCTCTTAGGCAAGCATGTTTACAGGAAAAAAGAGGAAGAAGGAAAAGCAGGGAAATTTTTAAAAAGTAATACAAAATAGGAGGCAATTTCAAAGCTTCCTTATACAATAAACATCTGGCATCAACAATTTTCTTTGAGCCCTCCATTGTATTAGATAAGTATCATTTATTCTTGAGGTTTACAATGATATGGGCCAGGAACTGCTTACTGGGAAATGGCATTTGTTAACCGGTATCCCAGTATTCAATGGTTTTTGTTTCCAACATTTTTTTCCATCATAAAATTAACAGTTTCACTAATGTGGTTTCAGTGCTTGTAATGCGACTGTTCATCTTGCAAAAGTTGGCAGGATAATCACTTAATTCAGAGGGAAAAAGGCTCCTGTGGCACAGTGGTAGTGTCCCTACCTCTGAGCAAAGACGCTCAAGTCCTGCCTTCTCCAGAGGTGTTGTGAAAACATCTCGGAACAGAGTGTTCAGAAAATATCTTCAGCACGAGGGTTTTACAGAAACTCTGGGTGACACTTTCAGATGTCAGACTGATTTACCAGTCGCAATCAGAAGACAGCCATTATTGTAGGTGAATTGTTCCCCCAAACAAAAGTGTGTTGTGACATGAACAAGAATCTTGCAGAAGAGCACTGAATACAATTGGAATTAGAATAATTAAGTTTCTCATGCTTCTCTGTCTTGAGCCAGCCTCTGCTGTTGTTGCAATATTACTGTCATATGTGGTAACTTCTGCCCTGCTGTGCACCAACATTATTTACCACACTGCATACATTTATATCCATGAACTGCAAACTTGCATATAGGAAATGGGAATAGTAGGTCATTCAGCCATTGAGTCAATTCCACGTTCAACATGTTCAGGGCAGTTCTGACTGTGCCCTTCACTCCATTTTGCTGCTCAACCCCCTTTTTCCAGGATTTTTTTGTCAAAAATCAATTCAACTAAGTCTTGAATGCATTGAATGACCTAGCCTCCTCTGCTGCATGGAGAAAAATTCCAAGACTGCCTCATACCTGCCTTCTTGTTTGATCCTTCCTATTTCTGAACTAGCTAAACCCCTTATACTGTCACCATTACATTATTTAATTGGAAAAACATTGGGGCCATGTCTATTGAGGTGCAATAGGTCCATCCCATCCACAAACTGGTCTCAAAGAATACGAGGCATGATGTTTTCCCTCCTGCACAATTTATTCAGCCACATGTGAATTCGCCTTATTTTAGCATGATTTGATAATAACATAATAGTATGTCATAGGGGTGTTTCTTTCTCTCTCACACACGCACATTAATACACACACACACACACACACACACACACACACACACACACACACACACACACACACACACACACACACACACACACACACACACACACACAGAACTAACATGCAGAGATAGAGGAATAGAGAGCCATTCATCTGAACGTTTTAATCAAATAAAAGGCCCGGAATCCAGAAGACAGAAGAAAATACTGTTTTACTGAGAACTGAAATTTGGGATTTTTTGCTGTTCCACTTTGAACTAGTTCTGATCAGTTCTTGGAAATTCTTCATACTGCCTCCTCTTGTTCACTGCTGATCTGTTGCTCCTTACTTCCAACACATGTTTCTGCCTGAATTACACAAGGTCTTGTTGAGGAAATGCCAACAAGTTAAATGACTGAAGTAATTCCACATTCAGAACAATCCTTGTTATGAGCAAAATGCACAAAGACATTCAGTAACAGGAAGTAGTTGACAGAATTATTATCATTTCACAGCAACTCCTGACAGGTGATTAAATCTCAGAGAAAAGGATTGTTGACTTGGCTGGAACGAAGATGAAATAGTGACTGGAAGTTCTGGAGGATAGCAGAGCTGGGAATTTAGGCGGATTTCATGGAGTGGCATGGTCAATAGATTTCGGATGCAGTTCCGATATGCTGTGATTTTTGGAAAGCATTTGGGAAATGACAAGTTGCCTGACAACAGCAAGTCTGTAATGAAGCATATAAATTAGGTCTTTCTTAGCTCACTGAAAGGCAGTTTGCAATTTTCATGATGAGGCAGAGTTTCAGGTCCATCTGTGAGTGGGAGGCAGAATCGCAGCAGAGAGCAAACACTAAAAACAGTGATCACTCTAGACAGAGACCAAGTTGCAGTTACATGACCAGTTCACCCAGAAAGTTTGATCAAAGTCAGAAGTCACACAACACCAGATTATAATCCAACTGGTTTATTTGAAATTACAAGCTTTCAGGTCATTGTTCTTCTGTCAGGTTACCTGATGCTCTGAAAGCTTGTGATTTCAAATAAACCTGTTGGACTATAACCTGGTGTCATGTGACCTCTGACTTTGTCCACCCCAGTCCAACACTGGCACCTCCAAATCAGAGTTTGATCAGTATGCTTGGACCTTAGGATGGGAAGTGAACCTACATGGAACATAGTCATAGAGTCACAAAGTTATACAGCACGGAATCAGATCCTTCATTCCAACTCATCCAGAAACCCTAAACTGATCTAATCCCACATGCCAGCATTTGGCCATGTCCCTCTAAACTCTTCCTATTCATGTACCCATCCAGATGCCTTTTAAATGCTGCAATTGTACCAGCCTCCACCAGTTCTTCTGACAACTCATTCCATACATGCACCACCCTTTGCAGGAAAATGTTACCCCTCCATCCTTTTTAAATCTTTTCCCTCTCACCTTCAACCTATGTTCTCTAGTTTTGGACTCCCCTACCCTGGTAAAAAAGCCTTTTGTATTTACCCTATTCATGCCCCACATGATTTTATAAACCTCTATAAAGTCACCCTTCAGCCTCCAAGCTGGTTGGGGTGGGAAGTGGCCTGGCAAGTACAGTTGGAGGTAAGAAAGGCCATTGGTGGACATGGGGATTAGTTAGACCTGGAGACAAATACTGAGGAGGAGCAGACTCTGTAGCAGCCATTATAGATCCTTAGCCACAAGGCTTGCATAGATACAGAGCCAGGGATGAGAATCAATGAAACAATTAAATCCCTGGCAATCAATTGGGATCAATGGAGAAAACAGTTTTGAGTAACATCAAAGCATCAGTCCACAGAATTGGGTTTGTGGCCTCTGTTCTCATGGAAGATCACCTGGAGCCTCAAATATCTTGCACGCATGGCCCGCTTGTAGTTGTAAAAGACAACTGGTTGTGAACGTCTTCAGCGTTAAACTATTCCAGGCAGCAGCTGATGATCTGGGTGGCATTTCTCAAATGATAGCCCATCACTGGATAAGGAAGGTCATAGTTGCACTGCTCGAGGATCACGTATTATGTGGAGTTGCAAAATGAATAGCACAGAGAATGCACAGACAGCACAGAGAGCAATAGGATCCTTCTCCTCCTCTAAATGTAGAAGGTCAGATTGTAGCATAAGGTTAACAGGGCATCAACTGAGCAACCAGGAAGGTATCTGAATAGGACTGGATTTCACTCTGATTGTCCAGCTGGTAAGTAATGCATGCAAGTTGGCACATTATCTTGGCAACTCACACGGTTCCTGCATCTCCTGGCAATCACACATGTCACAGATTTTTATGGCACCCATGAGACCTCTCAGATGGCTATTCTGGATTTTCCCAGAAGACGTGGCCATCAACAGCCTGCAACAGAAGCACAGAGGCTCTGAGACTGCTGTCATCTCAACACAAAGACTGCCATCAAACAGATCTTCAGACATCTGAAGGTGCAGTTCTGATGCCTTGACCAGTACCTTCTCCCACCAGGATCTCTCATGTCATGGTGGTCCGCTCTGCTCCCCATAGCATGGCCTTCCAGTGAGGTCTGAACCTTGAAGCAGAAGAACCAGACAAAGCGACAGGGCAGGACCAAATCCTTGTTTTACAGGGACTTCCACATAATCTAAATCAGACATCAAGGCATACAGCAAGTTGGCAAGGAAACTCAGGCAAAGCTGGCATCCTGAAACATTTTTCTTGAGGGCACCTTAATCTTGAGAGTTTGACTCACACCCTCAACAATATAACACAGTGCCCCCACCATAAAGATAGTTGGCTTCCCTCCCCATAAGGTTACAGGAAGTTTCACCATTCAGCCCAAACATAAATCCTTCACATCACTTCCCATTCTTCTTTCCATCTCTCAATGTCAAAGGCTGGAAATGTACAAGTTTGGTTATACTTTTATAGTTCAATTGAATCCTCAACAGTTCACAAAGTGAAATAGCCCATGTAGTGCCTGTATGTGATGGTGCCTATAAGGTGCTCAATGGGGAAATTGGAAGCTGCCGACTCACTGTAAAATCTCATCCATCTATAGCATGGCATCCATCTTGTTGCCAGGCCTAAGAAGGTCATTGATGTTTCCAGCACTGAACCGACTTCCTCCTGCCAACACTGCAGACACACTTCCTGAGTCAGTACCAGGTATGCTTGCTTAGTCTGGCTGGCTGTTCTTCTCTTACCACTCTCTGGAAATAGTGCCAAATGTCATCACCTCCAAAAGAACCTCAAGGTAGACATTGGTGAACTGTAGGGCTGTTTTTGCAAGGCTGCTTTTTCTTACTGCTGGGCTGCTGATCTCTTCTGTCTACCACAACAATGGTGGCTATTTTTCTTTTAAATTGGACCCACAACTTTCCTCTCCCGTCTACTCTCCACCTCCTCTGTTCTTAAAACAAGGCTGACCATGCCATCTGGCCACTGACTGACTTGTTCTTTGAAAATCACCCTGACGTGATGTTGCCTCTGGACCTGGAAACACTGGGAACATCAATTACCTTCTTAGGTCTGGCAACCCAGAAATGAAAGCGCAGCCTGCTGTTTCAAACACACAACTTACTGTTTGAAGTCAACACATCTTTGTGCGAAAAGGGCATCACACAAAAATAAAAACAAATCCATTAAAACTCAAGTGGAAAAACAAAAGTGAAATTAATATTAAATGAAGTGCAATTTCCACTAAAGACTGGTTATCGAATTCTCCATAAAATTCAGGCAACTTTCCTTCATGCTCTCAGTGATTTACACATTAACCTTTAATTAGATTATCTTACATTTGCTAATTGGAAACATGCCTCCTTTGACACAAAGCTTGATTGAAAGTCAACAGTTCACTGGATAAAAGCACAATTTTCCTGTGTTTATGCAATCAAAAGAATTCTGGACTTTTTCTTGGATAACCATTTTGTTATGAAGATTAAGATAATGCCATGTGGTAACTTAAACAACCGAGTACCAGCTGCTTGGCTTAGTGCTTCATCCACCCTCTGGTAATTGTTTTCACTTTTCCTTAGGCAGGGAACCTCCCTTGCCAAAGCTGTTGGTTCCTGCTGAGTAATTGGTATTACACTGTTCCAGCTCACTTGAATGACTATTAACCATGTGCGAACATCAACTGCAAATGTTAGCAATATAGCCAACATCACAGCTGAGTGCCAGTCTACCCCTCTTTGACCTTGACAAGTTTCTTTCCAATAAAAGTTATTGGCTTTCATTCAGAGGAATCTTAGCTATTATTTTCATACTTTCATGGTTTCCTTTATTGGCTGGCAACCAACCTGAATACAAACCAAACGATACATACATGTCTCCTTCCAAGGAACATAGAATTGGAAATTGGAAGGAGACCATTTGATCTAAACGTTTGATAGCTTTAGAAGAGTAATCCAGTCTTCTTACACCTTCCATTTCTTGGTCCATCAGTGTTTTTGCCTTTACCACCCTTTCAGGAAGTGAATTCAAGGATTCCAACACTGCTCGAACCTTCCTAGCAATTGCTTAATCTTAAAATCGCTCTTTTGTTTTTAACCTTGCTGTTAAATGTATCGAGTATGAACTATCTATTCTACCTTTTTCCAAATATTTGATTCCAGGAGTTGGGTTATGGATTTGCCTTGCAGTGGTCCATGCTTACGGGCTAAGTATGCAGAACTTTACAATTGCTTTCAACAGGATGGTTGACCTAGAGATGCTCCTGCTCCTACTGCCTGCCACGAGCTGTACTGGAAGGAATTATGGGCTTACAATCAACTTGTCTGACCATGTTACAAATACACCTTCCATGATCAACAAGTGATTCAAAACCAGAGCTTGTGCTCAAGAGGTAGGGATACTACCACCGTGCCATCAGACTTTCCTCTAATCTCTATTAAGGCCCGTCATTGTTTGGTAAACTTCAATTAAATCTCTCCCCACCTCACTTTGCTACAAAGTAAACCATCTGATATTGTCCAGCTTTCATTCCCTTTTGCTAAAACTTACCACTCCAGACACTATCCTTGCAAGTCTCCTCTGCACCTGTTCAGAGTGTGATCACACCCTTTCTGTAATGTGGCAACCAGAACTGTGTGCAGTATTCAAGTGCTTTCCAATTGGCTTTTTATACTGTTCCATTGTAACCTCCCTGTTCTCAGCGCCTTGACCTTCACCAACAATGGAAAGCAGTTCAAAACCTTACTTAAATTCCTCATCAACAGTGCTGCTTCTTTCAGGAATATGTGGGAATGTAATCTAATGTCCCATTGTTCCTCACCACTTCTCAGAATGTCTGTATTAATTGGACACTCCTGTGTTTTGGTCTCATGCTGCCTTGTACTTCTTTATAATTAATTGAGTTTAGCACTTTCTGCCTACCTGATCAGACAATTGGTCTCTTCCTGCTATCCACAGCTTTCTTTCCCCCACTATCAATCACACAATCAATTTTGTATCATGTACAAATTGCTGATTTGCATTCTCTACATGTAAATGTGAATTACTAATGTGTAATCACACCCAAAGTGATGGTCTGATTGTCTCATGGTCTAATACAAATAGCAAATGACCCAGTATTGAAGCATTCAGAACCTCAGTTGAAACTGTCACCCAATCATGAAGACACCAGTCAACCATTAATCTGTGCTTCTATCACAATTCTTGATCTAACTTCCCACTTTTCCTGGAACACGAGTTCTTTTTCCCTACCAGTTTCCACGTGCAATCTTGCCAAAAGCTTTACTAAAATCCACAAACTATATCTTTTGTTTTCACTTTCTTTGTTCAGCCTCAAAAATTCATATCAAGTTAGTTGGACTTGCTTTTTGTTTTATAAAAATCGATGCTGACTGTCCCTGCTTCACGTGTGCCACTAGAATTTTCATTTATAATGTTCGTCAGAAACTTTTCCAACCTGACTGCGGGACGGTTGTCATGGCTTAACACATCCCTTGCTTACATTTGAATTGACAGTACAATACTAGTGGGTCCTCCAGTTCTATACCTATTGCCAGAAAATGATGTTCAAAGCCTCCTCTATTTCCTTCCTTTGCAGTTGGAAGTACATTTTCTCTAACCTGGTGAGCTTTCCATTTTCTAGGATGTTGTGTAAATTACAATTTCCTTTCTTCCTGAGCTTAGCCTGGTGAAGATTTATCACTCCTCCTCAACTGCAGTGTCTACTTTGCGCCCCATATTTCATCAAATTATTAGCTTAAACTAATCCAGGCACAGAGTTGCAGAATAAAAGGGAGTCCATGTAGGCTCCACAATTAATAATATAAGCTTTGCCCATTTCTTGTGACTCAGTTGGTTGTAATCTTATTTCTGAATCTGAGGGTGATAATTAAAACCCCATTCCAGGGCCTTACATAGAAAATTATAGGCTGACACTGCCATAATGGAATACTACTGAAATGCTACACTGTTGGAGGTGCCTTCATTTATTGAGATGTTAAGGTTTGTGTAAAGGTTTGTAGCTTGGATGCTGGTAGTTGTGGTTGAATTAATGGGAATTCCGGTCCCATTAATTCAAATAATGCTGCTATTAAACAATATTCTTAAAACGTGGGATTGCATGGGAACTGAAATATCATGTTATGTCAGACCAGACTGTATCATGTTGTGGTTTGTGTAAGCTTCTTCGGTGAAAATTATCTAATTTATTTCTTACAGTTACGATTCTGGCTACACTTCAAAATACTGTACTGGAAAATGGGTCTGCTGAGGTTGTAAAAATTGCCAAAGAAATTTATACTTTTCTTTATCTTTCAAATGCCATGAGATGACACCATTAAAAAGGGGACCATTTAATTAGTACAGGTAGACAATCTTTTATCCGAAATTCCGAAATCTGAGAAGCTGCAAAGTCTGAAGGTTTCTTTGTGAAGTTTTTTTTCATTAACCATGTTGTTTGGCATGCAAACAGTTAACCCAAGTCAACACCCACTTGATCACTCAGATGCGATGGGGGAGGCGTGGCCAAACACTGGCAGGCCTCAATTCTCTCTCAAAGCCCGTTTTCCTGAGTCAGTCTGCTCCTCCGGTAAGATTCTTAAAAATTTCACCATCAAACTGTGACTTATTCTGAAATTCAAAAAATTCTAAATTCCGAAAACCAGCTGGTCTCAAGCATTTCAGATAAAGGATTGTGCACCTGTACTTTAAATATTGTTGTATTCCAGTCAAAAGCACACAGATTTATTATCAGCAGAGGCCAACTGTGCAATCATCAGGATGAGAAACATTTATCAGTCAATCCATTTCCTGCAAGAGAAAATTATCTGAAATGGTCACCACTTGCGCTATACTTGCTTCTGTATTGAGTTACCAGCAGCAATACCAGTATAAAAGGAGAGGCACAATGAGAGTAAAAAATAAACATTATCCTTACCAATCCCCACAACAATGTTAACAAAGAATAATTTGAATATTAATCCAATAGTTTCTGAAAAGTGAAGAGTATAACTGGTCACTGAGGACATCTATAGTGGTTCAAGAAAAATACAGATTTCAATTTATCAAAGTGACTACACAAGCTCAGAATGTCTTAAAATGCATCAGAATTAAAATGAGCTAGTTCCACAAACAGCATATCATACTCAAGGTTAGAGTAGTGCTGGAAAAACACAGCAGGTCAGGCAGTATTCAAGGAGCAGAAAAATCATCAGGAAGAAGGGCTTTTGACCGAAATGTCGACTTTCCTGCTCCTCGGATTCTGCCTAACCTGCTGAGTTTTTCCAGCACTGTGCTAATCTTGACTCTGATCTCCAGCATCTGCATCACCCAATTTTGCCGAGCATATAATACTGTCTAAATAAACAATTTTAATAATGCTGGAGGTTCACTATCCTCTGGCAAAAAAAATTCTTCCACATCTCAGTTCTAAAGTTCCGTACTCTCTGAGGTTGTGCCCTCAGTTCCTAGTCACTGCTTTAGTGAAAACATATTCTCCATGTGCACTCTATCCCAGGGTTCTTAGTATTCTCTAAATTTCAATCAGATTCCTCCCTCAAACCTTCTGAACCTAGGATCCTTGACTGCTCCTCATAAGATAAGCCTTTTATAGAACATAGAACATTACAGCGCAGTACAGGCCCAGCGATGTTGTGCCGACCTGTCATACCAATCTCAAGCCCATCTGACCTACATTATTCCATGTACGTTCATATGCTTGTCCAATGACAACTTAAATGTACTTAAAGTTGGCGAATCTATTACCGTTGCAGGCAAAGCATTCCATACCCTTACTACTCTGAGTAAAGAAACTACCTCTGACATCTGTCCTATATCTATCATCCCTCAATTTAAAGCTATGCTCCCTCATGCTCACTGTCACCATACTTGAAAAAAGGGTCTCCCTGTTCACCCTATCTTGCCCTCTGATTATCTTATATGTCTCTATTAAGTCACCTCTCAACCTTCCTCTCTCTAGCAAAAACAGCCTCAAGTCCCTCAGCCTTTCATCATAAGACCTTCCCTCCATACCAGGCAACATCCTAGTAAATCTCCTCTGCACTCTTTCCAAAGCTTCCATATCCTTCTTATAATGCGGTGACCAAAACTGTACACAATACTCCAAGTGCGGCCGCACCAGAGTTTTGTACAGCTGCAGCATAATCTCATGGTTCTAAAACTTGATCCATCTATTAATAAAAGTTAAAACATTGTATGCCCTCTTGACAACCCTGTCAACCTGGGTGACAACTTTCAAGGATCTGTGTACCTGGACACCGAGATCTCTCTGCTCATCTACACTACCAAGAATCTTACCATTAGCCCAGTACTTTGTATTCCGGTTATACCAACCAAAGTGAATCACCTCCACTTGTCCTCATTAAACTCCATTTGCCACCTCTCAGCCCATCTCTGCAGCTTATCTATGTCTCTCTGTAACCTATAACATCCTTCATCATTATCCACAACTCTGCCGACCTTATGCCTGGGATCATTCTTGTCAACCTCCTCTGGACCCCTTCAGCACAATGTTCCTGAGACATAGTTCACAAAACTGCTCACAATATTCCAAATATGGTCTGACTACAGCCTCAGCTCTTTGCTCTTCTATTTTAGCTCTCTTCAAATGAATGACAAAAGTGTATTTGCCTTTCTAACTGCCAAACGAACCTAAATCGTTCAAGATACTCTTAAGTCCCTTTGAGCTTCAGATTTCCTAAGTCTTTCCCCATTTGGAAAATAGCCTATGTCCTTATACTTTCTGTTGAAGTGTATAGTCTCACACTTTCCCACAGTGTATTCTGCCTGCAACTCTGTTACCCACTCTCTTAACCTGTCCAGGTCCTTCTGCAGCTTCCCTGCTTTGTCAACATTGCTGGACCCTCCACCTATCTTTGCATCACTGCAAAGTTAGCAATAATGCCCTCAGATCCTTTATCCAGAATCACTAACGGACAAGATGAATAGTTGTGATCACAACATGGACCCCTGCAGAACTCCACTAGTCACCAGCTGCCATCCTGAAAAAAGGCCCTTGATCCCCATTCTGTTCCTCTGTTAATGAGACAATCCTCTAGCCATGCCCGTACCTGTCTGCTAATATCATGGACTCTTATTTTATTTAGCAGACGCCAGCAGCACTTCGCGAAAGGCTTTCTGGAACACCAAACAAATCATGTCCACTGGCTCTCCTTTGTCGAACTTGCTCATTACCGCTTCAAAGAATTCAGAAACTAGGAACGAACAGAGAAAACTGTAGGAAGCAGATCTGGCAGTATCTCTGGAGTGAGAAACAGAGTTAACATTTCCAGTCTAGTTTGACTCTTTGGAACTGGAGTTCAAGAGTCAAATCAGATTTTAAAAAGTAAATTAATGGGTTCGCGCTCTCTGCTGCCAGACCTGCTGAATTTCTCCAGCATTCTGTTTGTTTCAGATTTCCAGCTTCACAATTTCATAGAATGACTACAGTGTGGAAGCAGGCCATTTAGCTCATCAAGTTCATACCGACCCTCTGAAGAGCATCTCACCCACACCTGTTACCTTGCATTCCCTGTGGCCAAACCATCTGACCTGCACATCTTTGGAGTGTGAGAGGAAACTCTGCAGACACAGGGATAATGTGCAAACTCTACAGAGACAGTCACCTGAGGGTGGAAGTGAACCTGGGTCCCTGTCACTGTCAGGCAGCAGCATTAACCACTGAGCCACCTTGCTGCCCAATTTATCAAGAGACTAGACATTTTGTTCTAAGTAACTTACTTCTCAACTCTCCAAAGCTTGTCCATCAGCTACAAGGCACAAATCAGGAGTGTAATAGAATACCATCCACTCGCCTGGATGTGTGCAGCTCAAACTACAGTCAACAAGCTGTCTGTGACCCTTTTCTCTATTTTAAGTTTCCATTCCTTCACCATGGTGGCTGTGATGTGTGTCATCCAGAAAATGCACTGTACCAAATCACCAAGGTATCCTTCAATAGCCCCTCCTAAACACATCATCACTATTACTTTGAGTAAAAGCGACAGTTGCATTGGAATACCATCATTTTAAATTCTCAGCCAAGGCTACCATCCTAACATGGAAATCCATCATTGTTGCAGCGTCAAATTAATTGAAGACCATAAGTAGCAGCAATGTGGGTGGTACTACTTTCACCACACAGACAGCAGGAGATCAAAAAAGGCAGCTCGCCATGACCTTGGTCAGGCTACTTCATGGTGGACTGTAAATGACAACCTTACTAGCAACTCCCACATGCCAAGACTGAATAAATAAAAGAAAAGTTTCCAACTCCAGTATATTCTTCCTCAACTCCTGAGAAATGGACTCGAGGTGAAAAAAACACTCGTTCGACTCTTACTTTATGGCGAGGTGCGACAAGAAATTACAGTGGTTGTGTATGATAGCCTGGTGAACATTTTAAACAGCTCACTAAGAACAAGAGTAATAATGATAAATGCAAGGTTAATAATACAATAGAGAACCAAGCTGAATATCAATTGGACAGAGGAAAGGAATTAGAATTAGAATTAGATTTATTGTCACATGTACTCACATAAACACAGTGAAAAATTTACAAAGTCACCATTTATGGCGCCATCTCAGGTTTAAAGTTGCCTAGGTACAGAATCTTTGGAATAAGTTCAGGCCTTTGTCACAAGATGACAATATTAAACCCAAACCACTCCCACAACCTTCCTTTATGGTCATTCGTCGTTCCTTTCTTGGATTTAAACATGCAGTTAATTTTATTAAAAAGATGCAGTAAATTGTTTCAATCAGTCCATGAAACACACCATTCCAGAGTCTGACTGTAAAGTTATTTTACTAAACCTTTTCCTCAGTTAAAAACAATTTGAAATCAGCACCAGCTTCTCAAACAATGTCTATTAGTCTTCATCTGGCCTTATTTACTGGTACTTTCTTTCAGGTAGCACTGTTTTTGCACCATTTCCAATATCTTTTCATTGAGTATCTAATTTCATTCCTTCTTGTATGAGTGCCCCTTCAACAACACTCAAGACACTTGACACCATCCAGGACTAAGCAGCCCAATTTATTGTTATCACATCCACAAACATCCACTGTCTCTACCATCAATGCTCAATAACAGCAGTGTGTATGATCCATAAGAGGCATTGCAGAAATTCATCAAAGATCCTTAGACAGCACCTTCCGAACCCATGAACCACTTGCATCTAGAAGGTCAATGGCAGCAGATACTTGGGACACTACGACCTGTAAGTTCTCCTCCAAGCCACTCATGATCCTGACTTGGAAATATACCGCCGTTCATTCACTGTTGCTGGGTCAAAACCCTGAACTGAAAGGCATTGCAGGTATACATTCAGCACAAGAACTGCAGCAGTTCAAGGCAGTAGCTGACCACCATCCATCCTCCTGGGAACACCGTGGTTGGGCAATAAATACTGCCCTAGACTGCAATGTCTACTCCCATGAATGAACAAAAAAAAAACTCAGCACCACCATATTTTCAAAGCCACTAACAGACTGACTACAGAGTACAATGAAGGAGCACGGACTGAGCAATGCTAAACTGCAGTTGAGAAGCTGAAGGCTATTTCAGAAAGTGAGCCTGTGCTTGCAACTTCAAAAAAACTTTGACCAAACAGCTAAAGCAGCCACTGAAACCCATGACATTAAGTAGGGCTGTCCTTCTTCAGGAAGAAGATTCCAGAAGAGAGAGGCCAGTTGGGTACTTCTCCAATTAAAAATAAGCAGGCATCAAGAACAGGAACCACATTGTAGAGAAGGAGACCCCTAGTTTATAACTAGCTCTCAAAATACTTAAGAGGTGCAGAATAGACTGAACACAATGCGTTAACTTGTGAAACAATTGTAAGACCCAGAATGCCAGATTATTTCTTGAGTATGTTCCATCAACCACACAACTTCACCAACATGTACATTGCTGGAAAATCAAGTATGTTTGCAGGCATTTTGTCTTAAATCTAGCAAGATCTAATCAGAACTGAAGAGATATAGTTGATCAGGACTAGAGGAATGAATGTTTGTGTGAGTGTGTATGTATGTTTAAAAATTGTTTTATTGCTGTTCTCTGTAATTAAGTGAAAATGTGTTGGTGTGGTGAAACATTGTATTTAAATTGTCGCCAGTGACTGCCTGAAGACAAGAAGAGGCACTCTGGGATGTCATGTCTGATAAAAAGCTGTCAATAAAGCATGAGATGGAGAAAATGCACACAAACCAAATTTGTAATCTCCCAGGATTACCTCAGGCATTAAACATGATGGGGGAAAGTAGATGGGCAATAGACATTTGTATTTTCCCCTTTCAAGATGCAGATGGGGTAAACGCGTGCGTGCATGTGTGTTGACATTCTAGCCTGTAGACCTGTGTACTTTGGGGGTTACAGCTCTGAGACCATTCATTGAAACACACCAAAACTGCAGATAAAAGCAAGAAAACCTCCTCCCTTTTACTCAGTGCTTCCAGTCAACCAATTCCCAAAACCAAACGGAATCAGAACAAAAAAAGATGTTTCAATCAATCCAAAAAGCCAAGACCCTCAACATCAATTGTTCATCAATTTCAACACTTCCAGCCACTGCAATGGCTATTACATTCAACTATCCAATTCAAGAACAATTTTGTTAAACTCTTTTTTGCATGCATTAGAAATACAGTCAAGAGTACTCTTGGCCAAGAGAACTTTGAGTTGAGCAGAAGATTAAGATCTGTTCAATCTGGGCAGATGAATCCACACAACTGTAGCATTTGTACTGCTACAGAGCACATGGAAAGCAGTTTCTTCTCTGGAATATATACCAGAAAGGTTAGATACTGACTTGCTGCTTGTTTGCTGTTATTTCAAAGTCACTTGTGCCCATTTGTAGATCTTCACCACTGCTGTTGCTTCCTCCTGAGACTGTGATTTAATCTCAGGACTTCCAGCTGCAGCTGCACATTGCTCCTGACCAAAGATTCATTTGATGTACCTTTCTCAACCACTTTCAGATCTTATACTGATCTTCAAATTTTTGTCACCTTTCTTTGCTACAACCATTTCTGAACATCATTTGAGTCATCAGTCTCATGGAAATATCTCCAACAGCATGTCCTCTGATAATCTACTCTTCAAATAACTTCTGGTCTTGAACTTGCACAATGGTTCACTGTCCTATATCAACACCACTCCACTAATGTTAACTTTACCAAATCAAACAACCTCTGATTGTGACTGTGGCTCACTCCCCCATTCCAGTAACTGTTACATAACTCGAGTTGTCTCTGTTCTAGTCACTTCTTCTCCAACTCCATCTCACACTTACTTGAATTCTTCTCTCTTCTTTGGAACTTCTCTCATCTTCCCCTCTCTACTATACTCCATCTTCTCAAATACCAACCCAATGTTTCCTACCTCACTTGGTGTTAGGGTTAGCGTTAGGGATATCGCAGATGTGGCTCCAAATGTGCTTCCTTTGGCATTCTCCAATGGGTCTACGGTGATAGTGCTGGCTCCTTCACAGCAGCAAACAACAATCATCTCATGCTAATGTCTTCCTAATCATCCCACTGTGGATTAATCTTGCCTTTTTCCTTCCTGTCTACATTGGCCCTCTCTTTGTGGACTCTACTGCACTGAAAAAAAACCCATCTATCCTTTTGCTGTCTATTCACCTCGGCATTCTACAGCTATTCATTGGGTAAAACATGCCCTCACCTCCACACTTGATGCTCTCATCTTCAGTTGAAGACTATGTTTTCTGTCCTGACACAGTCCTCATTTCCACACCTGTCAATCCAAAATAAATAGGCTTGAGTGGATTTGGCAGATATCTGGTTTAGTCATTTACTGTCAAATTTGTCTGCTATTGCTCCTGCTTTCATTTACTAAAACTGCTCAATATTTTAGAATAAATTCAGCTTTTCTCCCTACTCAAAATGGACTTTGTTAACCCCTCCGTACTGTTTTTTCTTTTCAGTGGTGAACAATGGATTCTCCTCCAATGCCTGAATGGGCCAGCACCAGTTTGCCGTTCCAGGCTTCTCTGCCAAATTGCAACCAGAGGGTTAGCCTTAGTTCAACTGGGAGTACTCTTGCTGATTCAGAATGTTGTTGATCCAAGTATCATTTCAAAAATTAAGATTGCCACTCCAGCACGATGCTGAGAAAGATTGAGGTGTTGACTTTTGATGAGATGCTAACCTGCGACCCATATCAAGTAGCTATGAAAGATCCTTGCCTCCATTACAAAGAACAGCAGGACAGCTATCCCTGTTGTTTGGAAAGCATTTATTCTTCAATCTGCAAAACCAAGTAATGTTGATGTTACAGGTCAGATCTCCTTTATCTGCATGTCTGAAAACTGAAAAGGCCGAGAAAACAAAGGTCTTTTGAAAGTGGATCCAAACCGATCAGGAGAAATGCTGAGATTGGGGCTTTCTGGGGAAAAAAAACTTTGCTTTGAAAGCAACTTTATTTCCCTCAAAGGACCCAAAATGATCTATAACAGTAAGTGCATCCAAAAGTTGAATATATCTTTTATCCGACAAGGATTAGGTCCTGAAGTTTTCAGATGAAAGGATTCCCAACCTATATCATCACATTGCTAATATATTGAAGAAGTGACTACACTTGAAATGTACTTCATTGGCATAAAAGCTTGTTTGGAATAAAAGCACTTTTTAAAAAAAAATGGTTTCTCTCCCTGCTCCTACTTTTTATCTTGTGTTACCAAGAGTCTTTCCTGGACAACCCCTTGCTTCTCAACTATGTGGGGTCCCTTGGCAACTGTATTGGAAAACATAGCACTGTATTCACATGTATATCAATGACATCAATTCTACTTCACCACCCTACTCTCAAGATTCTTAAACTGCTTGCCTGACAAGCCCTGAATGGCAAACAATTATTTCAATTAAGTATTGTGGGCGGCACGGTGGCACAGTGGTTAGCACTGCTGCCTCACAGCGCCTGTAGACCCGGGTTCATTTCCCGACTCAGGCGACTGACTGTGTGGAGTTTGCACGTTCTCCCCGTGTCTGCGTGGGTTTCCTCCGGGTGCTCCGGTTTCCTCCCACAGTCCAAAGATGTGCGGGTCAGGTGAATTGGCCAAGCTAAATTGCCCGTAGTGTTAGGTAAGGGGTAAATGTAGGGGTATGGGTGGGTTGCGCTTCGGCGGGTCGGTGTGCACTTGTTGGGCCGAAGGGCCTGTTTCCACACTGTAAGTCTAATCTAATCTACTGGCAAAACAAAACTTTTTATCTTCGAACTCGATTCCATTCCACATATTCCTGATTTTAATTGTTCCACTATAAATGGCTGTTCCTTCAGCTGTCCAGGCCCTCTACTGTGAAAAACCACGCATTGAATCTTGACAGCTCCCTCATCTACCTGTTAAGCTCTATGACCAAGCCACACTAATCATTGACCAGCAACTTACATTTATAAAGCACCTTTCATGCAGAACACAATATGGTCCATTGGAATGACCTAAAACAATGACTCTGAGCCACATAAGGAGATTTTGCATCAGGTTATTAGAAGCTTAGTCAAGGTGGTAGACATCAGAACCATCTTTAAAAGGAAGGAGAAAGGTCAGATAGAAAGATGTAGGGAAGAAATTCCAGAACTTGGGGATTGGGTACCTCAAGGCACAACCAACAGAGCTGGTAAAAAAGTGCTTGGGAAATCACAGGAAGCCAGAATTCAAGGAATGCAGATATCTCAGAAGGTTGTGCAGTTGGAATAGATCACAGATACAGGAAGGAGAAAAGCCAAGGAGTGATCTGAAATAAAGGATGACAAAAATCAAGACATTGCTCACATGGGAGCCAATAATTCAGAAGGAAGGAAAGATCAGTCAAACAAGATCAATTAAGATTAAGACATACTGGTTTAACCCAACTTGTGTACTTCAAAATAGAGAACGAGTATGACCAGCACACTCATTTCTAAACATCAGAGTTTTAGCTTTTGTTTGGGTTTCCCCTCGAAGAAAATCTAGAAAATACAGGGGTGATTGCTAACAAGACACAGGCAACAGAAGTGTAGATGACCAAGGTTATGGAATTTAGAATGTGACAGGGTGCCACAGGTATTTTGCAATAGTAGAGTGCGCAGGCGACGAAAGTCTGACTGAGGCTTTCAGCAGTGAGCAGAGATACGGGTGAATTCAACCAAAGCTAAGGAGGTGGGAAAAGACTCTCCTTAGAGTTGGTACAAATGAGATAGGAAGCTCATTTCAGAATCAAATGTAAAATCAAGGTTGTGAAAAGAATGACTTAATTTCCTTTGTTGATAGTGATGGGGACGGAGTCAATAGTCAATGAACAAAGTTTGGATGACAGAGTAAGCACAATGACTTTAGTTCTTACAATATTGAATTGGAACAACTTCTTGCTCATCTAATACTGGATGTCAGAAACAGTCTGGCAATTTAGTAAACATCACTCTCAACTTCCCCTAAGAGCTGGGCCATCAGCACATTCACATCTCATTGCAAAAATTAGCATCATTCTTTAGAATAATGGTGCCGGGCGATTCAGATCAGAAAGAGGAGAGGCCAAAGGACAGGTCCTTAGCATGAGATAATGGTGTGGGAGCAGGAAAAGATACCATTGAAAGTGAGCCAATGAGCACTAACGTATGATTTCAATGACAGCTAAAATAACGGTTATTCAGAACTGTCTTCTGCTACAAAAAGCCTCATTTTGAACATAGCAAAACTATACTCAATGTCAGGCATATACTGAGAAATGTGATTTTTTAACATTTGAACCATCTTTTAGAATTAATAATCACATTTTAAATGAACTATTTGAAGACCGCAAAATAAACAAAATTAGTCTGAAAAGCTTCATCAAGTGCCAAGGGAGTGCAACCACTTGAAACAAATTCTCAATCAGTTCACCTCACAATTCATTTTCCCCTTGGCTATGCAGCTGAACAGGCATTGAAATGATGGAAGGTTTAGAAAATGAGAAGCAGAAAATTCGGGAAATACTGAGCAGTCCATGCAGCATCCGTGGAGAGAGCTAACATTTTGGGTTGCTCATCTTTTGAGACGTTTTTCTCATTTATAAAAAAAGAAATCAGAGCAGGATAATAGCATACAGGCTGTCAAGTTTGTGCTGCCATTCACTATGATCAGCTCTGACCATTGTCTTCAACTCCACTTAGAACAAAAAACAGGGCAGCAGAACAAAAGGCCCTTTGGCCTACACTGACAAATTTTGCCCTTCCATACTGAAACAACCTTTATTTAAAGGATCAATATCCCTCTATTTATGTATTCGCCCAGGTAGAATCTGTACAGTGTAGAAACATGCCATTCGGCCCAACAAATTCACACCGACTCTCCAAACAGCATCATATCCAGACTCAGCCCCCTATCGTAACCCTGTAACCTTGCATTTCCCATGGCTAATTGACCTAACCTACACATCCTTGAACATTCTAGGAAATTTAGCATGGCCAATCCACTAACCAGCACATTTTTGGACAGTGGGAGGAAAGTAGAGCATCTGGAGGAAACTCACGTGGACGTAGAGAGAAAATGCAAACTCCACACAGACTGTCACCCTAGGATGGAATCAAACTGGGTCCCTGGTGCTGTGAGGCAGCAGTGCTAGCCACTGTACCAACCGCACCAACCCCCTCCCTCCCCAACACTTGTTTTTTTCATTTCCTTTCATTGCTCAACAGACAAAAAATCTGTCTCTCTGCTTCAAATACATTCAGTGATTCCACATATACAGTCCTCTGGAGTGAGATTTCCAAAAGTTCACAGCCCTTTGGAAAGTTTTCCCCATCTCAGTTCTAATCGAGAGGCCATGCCCTCTTATTCTGGATTTCCCCAGTCGGGGGAAACAACCTCTTGGAATCTGCAATCAGAAGTTTTAAATCTCAGGATTAAATCTTTCAATTTTCAATGAACTTACTTTTTATTCTTCAGGTAAATGGCTCTGTGATGGTGTGCCATGTTCAAACATCACGGCTCTGATTTTGTTTCCTCAGCTTGAAATGCAAAGCCTGTGTCAGTTATTACAAAGCTTCCCAAAACTCCACTGGACATTAAGGTGACACATTGCACGCTTTTGTTTTTCCCATGCTATCACTATCCAATGCAGAAGTTGTTTTTAGAAGGTACATAAACTATGTAAGACACAGTGGATCACTTGGTCCAAGTCACCCACGCTCTGCTCAAGAGTCTCCCAGCCTTCCTCCACATCTCCCTCATAAGCTTCCCTTTAACAAGTATCGGAGCCATCCATAACAATGCTTCCTGTATAAGCACATTCCACATTCCATCTCATCCCTGTCTCTGGATAAAGATGTTTATTCTGAATGCTGAATTTGATTTTGTGATGATTATCTTGTATGGATGATAACTTTAGTTTTTTTTCTCTGTTCCCTACAAATGAGAAAAAAACCATTTAATCCAACAAAATCTTCTCACAATTTTAAATCAGGCTCTATTAATTCTCCCTGCAACATTCTCTTTTCAATTCAGAAAGAGGCACAGTGTCTTCCGAGTTGTTATATCTTTGCGGTCCTGGTGCCATCCTTTTATATCCTTTTGGAACTCGGGTTTTTGTGTATCTAGAACTGAGCATTGTATTCCAAGTGTAGACTAAGATTTGATACAAGTTTAATATAACATCTTTACTTAGCAGTCTCTCCATTTATGAAACAATAAGGGTGTTCAGATTGTTTTTTTTTCATAATCTTATTACCCAACATCAATCCATTTGGTGGTGATTTGTCCATTGGTACTTCCAAATCCCTTTATTCCATTATTCCATTGGATTTTTGTATTGTGCGTTTATGACATTTTTTTCCCTCAATTCCCAATCTTTCCTTACGGTAATGATTGCAGTGATGTCCCAGAGACACTAGCTGCTCCACAGCAATTCACTAAAGGGTATGAGCGTGACAGAATGTTCCCATAGCCCTATCACCTCAAATTCAACTCTCCATTAGATTCTGAGAGTC
This sequence comes from Hemiscyllium ocellatum, assembly GCF_020745735.1. Taxonomy (NCBI): domain Eukaryota; kingdom Metazoa; phylum Chordata; class Chondrichthyes; order Orectolobiformes; family Hemiscylliidae; genus Hemiscyllium; species Hemiscyllium ocellatum. Next base: position 32,651,488 of record NC_083421.1, on the reverse strand, counting down.
ACCTACCTATCTCTGTATCTGATTGAGATACCCAACCCAAATGACATCTAACTGGCATACAGGCATTTTGCTGCAGTGTTTTCTCCTCTGGATGATGGGTCAACCCATAGAAGGTAGGCTGCATCAGTGCGTGAAGGCAGCTGACCACCACCTTCTCAAAGGAAACTTGGGACAGGAAATAAATACTAGCCAGCCAGTGTTGCCCACATCCCACAAATGAATAAATCAAACCCTGCAAGCTGGTGCTTGGGAGACTGGAAAGAAAAATCTCGGGGTGGATGGCAGGCAATACTCAGTAAGCTGGGTTTCAGTACTAACTTTTTTAAATACAAATGGAGATGCTTTACAGAGTTGCATTAGGACCAGCATAGCACTGACCCCGTTTCTCTAATGAGATTCCAGTCCAGCAAGATACTGTCAACTGCTGATCTTCATCAGCCACCATGAAATAAGGAACTTTCATCTATCTTTGGGCTAGATTTAAACTTGAGTCTCCAGGGCAACAGTGAAGTTACAAAGGAAAGCTAATTACAATCCGTTAAAATGTCATCAGCCCTATAGATCACTCATGTCACATACTCACAGCACAATCATTGTAATTTTCACATTTCAATCCATCAAAGAAATGTTCCCAGTTCCACAAAGATGCAAAATTATTTTCTGGACAAATGACAGCTCTCAAACTTTACATCTGACAAAAGCACATTTCCTGAAAGTATAATTATCAAGACATGGGTTGATTGTAAAACGTGAGTTAAGAAAATGGAAGGCTCCAGTAAGCCTTTTAATGGAATAAGGCATTCTGTTATATCTCTGGATTAATCCAACAGTAGCTATTTAATGATAAATTTGCAGAAAATTGTTCTCTAGTTCAGTTATTCCTTAGACAATTTGGTCGTGTGATTGAATATGGAGAGCACAATGAACAATTACCCTGTGCAAGTTGGTTCCAAGAGACAGCAGACAAAGTTGGTGTTTTGTTCAGTCGATGTGTTCAGCGCACAACTGAGAAACTGCACAGCTGGGTAGGGGTTGTAAAACTGAGGCCAGCACAACTTGCCTGCACCAGAGAGGCGTTTCTCAGATGGAAGAAGTGCTGGAAATCATTGAATAAACAACTTTAACATAGAGAGCACTCAACAATAGCATATCCTGGTAAGATAGTGAGCAAGGTAGTTCAAATATTCAATGGAGAACTTGGTGAAAGAAGTGGGAAGATCGTTTAAGTGCCGGGGCCAAGAGGTGATCTTTACAAAGACAAATGCAGTTTTTATAAAGACTTTACAGACAAGATAGCTGGAGTGGTCAGTGACAGAATATGTATTATGTACACTTAAGACTGAGATAAAGTTAAGTCTCACACAACACCAGGTTATAGTCCAACAGGTTAAATTGGAAGCACACCAGCTTTCGGAGCGCCACTCCTTCATCAGGTGATAGTCTGGAGCGGTGCTCCGAAAGCTAGTGTGCTTCCAATTAAACCTGTTGCAATACAACCTGGTGTTGTGTGATTCTTAACTTTGCACAGCCCAGTCCAACACCGGCACCTCCAAATCATGAAGACTGAGATAGATATTGATCAGGAGGGGCATAGCGGGCGATGGGAAAGGGCAGGAAAGTTGATATGAGGAGTGTGAGATCAGCCATGAGCTTATTGAACAATGGGGCAGGCTTGAAAGGCTGAATGGCCTCTTCCTGTTCCTGTTTCTTATGGGTCTTATGGAGCCTAGCCCTGAGGAACTGGGCGAGGTACTGCGAAGAAAAGTTCAAATGAGAAAATTAATTTCTCAGCTTGCTTCCTTGTCATAATATTGTGATGACTGGCATTGTTTCTGCTTGTCCAAGTATCCAAGACCTGCCTGCAATTTCATTATGCAGAGGATTCAAGATAGAGGCCAGTTTGTCAGGATTGACCTTGTTCCACTTCTGGTCATTTCCATTTTGAAAACAAACTCTTTTCAGCAACTATATGCAGTCAAACAGCAAAATGAACCAAAGGGCAAGTTTAGACAGATTTGGAGTTCCCATAACAATCAAGGGTAATTTCCACAAACCACCTGCTCTTGGTTAGAGTAAGTTTATGTCTCTGGGTGGAAAATAAGAATTCTTGTGATTCTCATTTTAAATGCAAATGCTTAATTCCCAAACTGGGACTTGACATGAGCATTAGCAGAGTACGGTCTTGGTTTCAATCCTGTAGTGAGCTGAATAATTGACAAGAATCTCTTTTTGAGATGATAGGTGCTGGCCACATCACATTCTTGCAACTTTCACACTCTCTCACCCTACAGTCTTAAGCTCAGAAACCATGCATCCTCTCAATGGTCATATTTGTTTTCTAAACCTGCAGAGTGGGTATCAAAGAAGAATCATACTTGACTCTAAATGTTAGCTTTGTTTCTCTCTCCACAAACTGCTGGCAGTCCTGCTGCGTTCCTCCAGCACTTTACTTTTTATTATCAAATATCGGATTTGTCTTTCAAAGAAATAAGAAGATTATCAACCCCACTTCTGACCTGCCCAAACAGTGCCCAGAGTCATGCTCTCACATGTTCTGTGTAAGACACAGGGGCTGCAGTCTAACGCCTTTGAATGCGATCATAGCTGCTGTGGATTCAGAATCTCAAAGCTGTGCTGTGCCTTCACTTGCACTATTGTCAACAACACAAAAGGTGGAAGAGGCGGCACGGTGGCACAGTGGTTAGCACTGCTGCCTCACAGCGCCAGAGACCTGGGTTCAATTCCCGACTCAGGCAATTGACTGTGTGGAGTTTGCACATTCTCCCCGTGTCTGCGTGGGTTTCCTCCGGGTCCTCCGGTTTCCTCCCACAGTCCAAAAATGTGCAGGTTAGGTGAATTGGCCATGCTAAATTGCCCGTAGTGTTAGGTAAAGGGGTGAATGTAGGGGTATGGGTGGGTTGCGCTTCGGCGGGTCGGTGTGGACTTGTTGGGCTGAAGGGCCTGTTTCCACACTGTAAGTAATCTATTCTAAAAAACTCATTGAGTAACAATGCAAGTTCCAGCTACATTTCAAGCTGTAATGCCTATGATCCCAATCCCCTGCCATTGCCCCTCAAAGGCTTTCTAACCAGCCTGCCAACCCACACTGGGGTGATCTCATTGGCCAGATGTTGGCAATGCTGCTGTCGACTTCAACAACTTTATACAACTCCAGAAAGCAACAAACACTTTTTCAAGTGCAATAACAAATAGAAATCAATCAACAGCAAACCCTGATGATAGCTGAGTCTTTTAATTAGAGCGAGCAGAGTACTTACCTATTGTTGAACATGTGTTCAGCTATGTGGCGTGAAGAGATACATTAACTGGAACACTGAGTTCCAAAATTAAAATTGTCTCATCAATTCAGCCCCCCAACCTGCTTGTTATGATCCACCTACTGTGTACATCTGGATGATGTTTCATCCAGGCTCACTAAAACATTCACCAATAGAACACTCCCTTCGCTTGCACCATACTGTGCAGATGCCATTTTGGTTGTAAAACATCACATGATGCTGAAAAATCAGTGTGATCAATAGTAAATAACCTCATTTCATGGACTTCGTCTTTTGGTACAATTTGTTTGGTGGCATTTTTGTAGGATCCTCTGTGCCTCTTGCTTCAATTAAGCAACCAATTCTCTTCCACTGTTGTCTGTTCAGAGCAATATATTTGACTCTAATGTAAGTAATTATTCCCATTGATAGTTGCATCCTTTTCAATCAGGGCCGAGAGATCAAATCCACATCTAAACCGACTGACCCAGTTTCAAATGACATTTACTAAATTATCTCGGCAAGCGCTTGAGAAGGAATAACTACAATTGACTTGATGGCAAGTTTATTTACAGCAAGAAGAACTTAGAACAGAAGCTATAAGGCTAAGTCTCTCCTTAGAAGAAAGTGCCCAGTTTTAGCATTCAGACATGGGCAATGTGGGATTAATATGGGAGGTTAACATCTACACTTGATTTCGGAAACAATTAGTTTTCCAATTTATGATCCGTATTGTGGCGGTTTTATTGATTTTGTTTTAGCAATTGAGTTTTTAAACATAATTTTTAATTAAACCATGATTCAGAGAGATGTTCTCGATAAATAATTGTGTTTGGAATGATGAAATACTGCAATATTTCATTGTTCCATACACAAAATATTGCTCATCTCACAACAGATTAAAAAGGACCACATATCGCTTCAAGGCCTATCTACATATCTTGCCAAGTACTGCCAATTCATAATCTTAATTTGGCAGAAACTATGCTTTGTTCTGAAACTTGCTTCTGACAGGCTGTTTGGCCATCTGCTACACATGTTTTGACAGAGAGACGGAATTTTGAATAATAATACATTGGGCCTTATTTTGCCTTCCTTTGGCACCCAAAGAAAGCAACAATTTTGTCCCGTATTTCATTTGTGAGAATTAATCCAGCGGTAATAGCCAAGAAGGATGTCCACAGATCACTCTCATATCAAAATGAAGTGTTTCATCTGAAAGAACAGATGTATGTTAGATGGAAAGATTACCCTGACAGGAAATAAGATATATGTGAATCAAAGTGCACACTTTCAAAATACTACCTCATCTGTTCTGCACTCAAAAGTACTACTTTGAAAATTATAATGCATCACTCAGCTGGATAAATCTGAGCAAAGGTGAGATTTATGTTTGTCAGAATTGCTTTGGGAAAGGTCATGTTACAGAAGACAGATCTTCTGCTGGAAGGCAGCAGTAGTTGAGAGACATCAATAATGGTGGCTTTGGGAAATTTCTGAGTAAAGATTACTCCTGCTTTCCCGAGAAATAAACTCAAAAAGCAGACAATGGCTCCACTTAAGGGGAGCTGCTGGCACACTATCAGAGTGTTCAGGCAGACATCTGAGTTGAGGAGGCTTCATAGTTTCAGAAATAGATACGTATGTGTAATGTATTCATAATAGCTGCCAAAGGCTGTCTGCGCAGAACACGAGTTGGTTCTGTTGAACGATAGCGTTCTGCAAAAGAAAATCAATATATGCATTCTAATATTAGCTCCATAATGGCTTACTTCGTAAGTGGAGTACTTGCTGGTGAATAGGAATATCCAATACATCACTTTGAACAAGCTGACCTCTGCTGCATTAAATAATGTTGCATCCTTCCTCAGTTTAGGGTTGTTGAGAAGTTAAAAGAAAACATTAGTTATCCCGATTCACATTAGTTTGCAGCAAGACCTACTGCCAAAGAACTTGATTAATGCTGGGCAAAGAGTAATTGTTGGACTGGCTAATATAACCTCTTCTCTCAACTCCCCCATCACAGCTATCTCTGCATCTAACCATCCACCATATATCCCTGAGTGACCGTCCTGAATCAGGTTAGAGAATAAGAATGTGCATAGAGAAAGTCACCAGAATGACTTATTCCCATCAAGCCCTCCACCACCCAGTGTAATTTTGGACCTTCTAGATTCTGAAGACAATGTAAAATTTGGAGGAAGATAAACAAGAAGAAAGTTAAAATAACCAACTGAATTTGTTACAGTCGAAAAACTTTGCTGGTAGCTCAGTCTGTACCCAAGTCAGCGGTTACACATTGCATTTTACCAAGCTATTTTATAACCAAAAGAAACCATGCAAAGCTCTACTGACTTTGTGGGTAAATACACAAAGTTCCAACTCATCAACAAAGTTAATGACTACTTCAAACAGCACCAAAAAATGATTTCAGAAAGAAAAGCTTTTGAGCAACTAATGTTTTCAGAACATCATATCCCAGACGGGCTGAAGAGAGCCACAACTGCATGTCACTCACAAAAGTTGTGGAAGAAATGTTGGGTAATGTCAGAATAATTTGCTCTTCTCAGAAGTGATGCGAAATCTTCAAACTCTGCTTGAATGTTTGGAAAAGACAAGGCGAGTTTGTCTCAATGTCTCATCCGAAGGACGGAAGCTCTAGGATTATAAAACTGATCCTTTATCACAGAGCAGAAAGGGGAATTCTCCTTGTGTCCAGGCCAACATCCATCACTCAACAAGATGACAACAGTCAGATCATTGGTAATGAATCTCGTTACTCTTTAAGTGCAAATTGGCTGCTGCATTACAAACATTGACTGTATTTCAAAAATAATAAATAAAATGTCAAGCATTTGACATCCTACATAAGGCAATATATAGCAGCAAGTCACTCTTCTTTCCCATCTTTGAACTGTAAGTGTCCAAATGAATTGAAAGCTAGTTTAATTTCTAATATAGATGAACTGAAGGATTCAAGCTGTGGTCCCATCATTCTTGTTCAGAGCTTCCAAAACCACTTTGACATGAAAGGCGTTCTCATTAAAAGTTATATGGTACTCCTACTGTCAACACTGCAGTGTTCCGTCATTCAGATTAATGGGTTCTGAAAGCTTCGATTTACTTCGGAAGCATAAGGAAATAGTCTTTATTGTTTTGAAGCCAATAATCATTTTATTAGCCACATCTTTCCAGAAAAGAAATTTTCAGTCATATATTCTGTTCACTGACCACTTCTATTTGTTTTGGCCAGTGTGAAATTTGTCTATAATTGTTAAACAAACATTTCTAATTGGTTTTCACTCAGGAAAAGGAGAATATTGTAGAGGAGAAGAATGAGGTACGAGATATTAGACTGGAAAGGATCAAGGTTAGTTATGGACAGGTGTTATCAATTCTGGAAGAGTGAAAGTAGACAAGTCCCCTGGGCCGGATAGGATTTCTTTGAGGATTCCCTGGGAAGGTACGGAGGAGATAGCAGAGCCTTTGGCTTTGATACTTGAGTCGTCATTGTCTACAGGTTTAGTACCAGAGGACTGTAAGATTGCAAATGTTGTGCCCTTGTTCAAAAAGGACAGCAGAGATGACCCAGGGAATTATAGACCAGTGAGCTTTACTTCTGTTGTAGGAAAGGTTTTAGAAAGGATTATAAGAAATAAGATTTATAATCATCTAGCAAGCAAAAAATTGATTTCAGATAGTCAACATGGTTTCATTAAGGGCAGGTCATGTCTCACAAACCTCATTGAGTTTTTGAGAAGGTGACCAAGCATGCAGATGAGGATAGGGCAGTTGACATGGTGTACATGGACTTCAGTTAAGCTTTTGATAAGGTTCCACATGGTAGGCTGTTGGAGAAAATGCAGAGGCATGGAATTGAGGGTGATTTAGCAGTTTGGATTAGAGACTGGCTTTCTAAAAAAAGGCAGCAAGTGATGGTTGATGGAAAATATTCAGCCTAGAGTCTGGTTACTAGTGGTGTGCCACAAGGATCTATTTTGGGACCACTGCTGTTTGTCATTTTTATAACTGACTTAGACACAGGCATAGGTGGATATATTAGTAAATTTGCAGATGACACTAAAGTTGGTGGAGTAGTGGACAGTTTGGAAGAATGTTACAAGTTGCAGGGGGGCTTGGATAAACTGCAGAATTGGGCTGAGAGGTGGCAAATGGAGTTCAATACAGCTACATGTGAGTGATGCACTTTGGGAAGGATAACAGAAAGGCAGAGTACTGGGTCAGTGGAAAGATACTTGGTAGTGTGTATGTGCAGAGGGATCTTGGAGTTCATGTACATAGATCCCTGAAAATTGCCACCCATGTTGATAATGCTGTTAAGAAGGCATATGGTTGTTCGGTTTTATTCATAGAAAGATTGAGTTCCGGAGCCAAAATATCATGCTGCAACTGTACAAAACATGAGTGCGACCACACTTGGAATACTGTGTACGGTTCTGTTCGCCATATTTCGGGAAGGACGTAGAAGCATTGGAAAAGGCACAGAGGAGATTTACCAGGATGTTCCCTGGTCTGGAGGGAAGGTCTTATGATGAAAGGCTGAGAGACTTGGGCCTGTTCTCATTGGAAAGAAGAAGGCTAAAGGGAGATTTGATGGAGACATATAAGATGATCAGAGGATTAGATAGGGTAGACAGTGAAAGTCTTTTTCCTAGGATGATGAGATCAGCTTATATGAGGGGTGATAGATTTAAGACAGATGTCAGGGCCAGGTTCTTTTCTCAGAGAGTAGTAAGGGCGTGGAATGCCCTACCTGCCAATGTAGTTTACATATTAGGGAGATTTAAGCAATCCTTGGATAAGTACATAGATGATGATGGGATCGTGTAGGGGGACGAGTTGAGAATAGTTCACAGGTTGGCACAACATCAAGCGCTGTATTGTTCTATGTTCTATTGCTGAGTCATAAAAATTAGACACAGAATGCTCGTAGTGACATATAACTTCAAGATACAGTAAAACTGATGCAGCACTACCACGAACTTAAATACACATGAATCAAGTAGAAAGAACATTTAAGGCATTCTGGTTTCAAATACTTTTGCTAATCTTTTCCTGCACAGAAATCATAACTTTTTTGGCACACATCAAACGTCACTATGATTCATTGTTGATTTTACAGTGCATTAGTGCAAATTTTATTCTAAATTTCTCTGGTTTATACACTGGATTGTTATTGAGGGTTTCATTACTTAGTTATGAAGAGGGATAGATTTCTTAATGATTCCACCCTTAAAGGGGAAAAACCAAGAAACCTAAAGGGTAGTGCGTGTATGGAATGAGCTGCCAGAGGAGTGGAGGCTGGTACAATTACAACATTTAAAAGACATCTGGATGGGTATATAAACAGGAGGAGTGTAGAGGGATATGGACCAAGTGCTGGCAAATGGCTCTAGATAAGGTTGGGATATCTGGTCAGCAGGGTCTGTTTCCATGCTGTACATCTCTATGAATCTATGATAAAGTGACAATGCAAAACTGTCCCATCTCTGGTGCCCTGTCTATATTTGGAAGATTAAGACAAAAGTATATTTGCCTTCATTGCATAAAAATTTGAGTTAAGAAGCACACAATTCTTACTACAGTTTTACAGGGCCTCAGAGCACATGTGGAGTATTACATGCAGTTTTAACCTCCCTGTCTAAAAGGGAGATAGACTGTACTGTACCATGGAGAATGTGCAGCAGTAGTTAACTAGGTTGATATTGGGGATGGTGGACTGTATGGTAAGGAGAGATTGATTTAACTGGGCCTATATTCACTGAAGATTAGGATGAGAGGGGTTTCTTGGTTGTTTCCCTTTAAGGGTGGCACTGATTAAGAAATCTATCCTTCCTCGTAACTTAGTAATGCAACCCTCATGAACAATCAGGTGTATAAATCAGAGAAATTTGGAATACAATTTGCATTAATGCACTGTAAAATCAATAATGAATCATAGTGACGTTTGATGAGAGAGGAAATCTGTGAAATTTTAATAGGGCCAGACGAACTAGATGCAGGGAGGATGATTTCCCTGATTGGGGAGTCTAGGCACAGGGGACATAGTCTCAGGATATGGTGTTGGTAATATAGGACAGCGGTGAGGAAAGATTTACTTTACTCCAAAATAGCTATTCTGTGGAATGGTCTCTGTCAGAAGGATACCATGTTATTGAATATATTCACAAAAGAGATACATCTTCAAGATCTTAAATGTATTAAGCATTTTGGGGAGAAAGCAAGAATTTGGCATCGATTTGGAGGATAAGCTGTCACCTCATTGGAGTGGGCTCAAAGGGCTAAATGGCCTACTCCTTCTCATAGTTTCTATGTACCTATCAATCAATGAGTCAATTTAACACCATTAGGAATGCCAATATACATGAATTTCTCCCCATTTTATTACTTGGAATGGACTTGAGTAGTGAGGGTTAAACCCTTAGTTACTTGTGGTTATCAATGATGTGAGATGTAAAGCCTTTCATTCAGGAGAACTAAAAACTATGGTGAACACACAAACCAAAGTTCTAATTGATAATGTTTTGTTTTGCTAAAAAGCACAACAACCTAGGGAGCAGTTAGCTCGGTTCTCTGGATGGCTGGTTTGCAATGCAAAGTGACCCCAAAAGCATGGGGTCAATTCCCACACCAGCTGAGGTTACCATGAAGGACTCTCCGTCTCAGCCTTTCTTCTCACATGAGGTGTGTGACCTTCAGGTTAAACCACCCCCAATCATCTCTCTCCAATGAGACAGCAGCCCTTTGGTTTGGAAAGACTATGGTGACTTCAGCCTATCCATTTATATCAAAGACCATGACTGAGGAATATTTATTCCATGTGATAGTAAAGAGAGCACAACGTGATCATTACTCGTCCAAAGATGGTAGAAAATTCACAATTCCACCCATATGGAATATAGAAATTCCAGTGTGATTCATTGTATGACACATTGCTATCTATGTGAATTAATGCAGTTCAGTTCCTTTGCACAAACTGGCCAAAACGGAAAAAGTACCATCTTGTTGAATAATATTCCTATCCATTCCTGAAAAAAATACACCCTTTCCCTAATTTTTTTCATATTTATGGAATGACATATGGATAACAGCTGAAGTTCCACTTTTAAAATAAAACATTATATTTCAGTTTCAACCTTCATCTCATGTCCTATGACTGTTGTCCTCTGTGAAATGTATTTAAAGATGAGTATTCAATTTAAGTTGCTTTCTAGTTTACTGTCTATGAGAATACTTCAATGTGACTGATTATTTACCCTGCATGATGACATCACCATGACTGGCCTTCTCGAGGTCTATTTGACTTGGAGCTAAATTCATCTTGTGACAGGAGAAATCCGTGCTACAGAGATTTACGAAACCTTATGTGGAGTATTATTTCAGGCCAGTGACCTGTACTGTTACTTTGCCACTGACCACCTAAACCTGGGCCATTGTTTTAATGCACATTACTGTGTAGTTTGAGAGATTTGCAGTTGCTAGAGATACTTTAAATGATCAAAGTTTGTGCGAAGATTTGTAGCTCGGGTGTTTGTTGTAGTGGTTCTGTTCACCGAGCTGGAAGTTTTTGTTGCAAACGTTTTGTCCCCTGGCTAGGAGACATCATCAGTGCTGTGGAGCCTCCTGCGAAGCGCTTCTTTGATGTTTCTTCCGGCATTTATAGTGGTCTGTCCTTGCCGCTTCCGGTAAACTATGAAAGTAACCACCCCAACACACACAAACGAAGCTGTATCAGGACACTATTCAAAAGAGCTACAACACACTGCAGTACACCAGAACTGCGAAAAGAGGAAGAGGAACACCTATACAAGGTATTCGTCAAAAATGGATACCCGCGCAACTTTATCAACAGATGCCTAAGAGATAGACCACGGAATGAGGACATGCCACAACCAAAAGGACTAGCCACACTACCATACATCAGGAGCGTTTCAGAACTGACAGCCAGACTACTGCGACCCCTAGGACTCATAACGGCACACAAACCAACAGCCACGCTCAGACAACAACTTACTAGAACAAAGGAGCCAATACCCAACATGAGTTTATAAAATACCATGCAAGGACTGCACAAAACACTATATAGGACAAACAGGAAGACAGCTAACAATCCGCATACATGAACACCAACTAGCCACGAAACGACACGACCAGCTATCCCTAGTAGCCATACACTCAGACAACAAGCAACATGAATTCGACTGGGAAAACACTACTATTATAGGGCAAGCCAGACAGAGAACAGCCAGGGAATTCCTAGAGGCATGGCATTCATCCACAAACTCCATCAACAGACACATCGACCTGGACCCAATATACCAATCACTACAGCGGACAGCTGAAACTGACACCCGGAAGCGGCAAGGACAGACCACTATAAATGCCGGAAGAAACATCAAAGAAGCGCTTCGCAGGAGGCTCCACAGCACTGATGATGTCTCCTAGCCAGGGACAAAACGTTTGCAACAAAAACTTCCAGCTCGGCGAACAGAACCACTACATACTTTAAATGAAACGATATGAGAAAGGTTTGGTGTGAACATGCATCCCATTAAGAAAGAAGGTAAAAGCCGTTGACTGGTCATGCTGATGTTAGCACATTTGTACTGATAAGTTTAATAATAATGAATTCCGAAATAGAGCACAAAGAATCGCCATAAGTATTACTATAACAATAAATCAATAACACCCTACCTACGAACTAAGACACACGAAGAATTAAATTGATGAGCCAAGTATGAAATTGTGTTCCAATCCATTTCCACAGAAGTGAATGAAACAAGATATGAACAGAAAGTGCCAGAGAGGCCCACTGGTTCTACCAGCATATTTCCCAAAATTGAAGCTTTGAAAGATTTTCAGAATCCACATCGGATTGCCCATTTATGTGTGAAATTGGAAGGATTTACAAAACATCAGTCACAATGCAAGGCCCTGATGGGCTCAAAGGAGAAAGTGAGGACTGCAGATGCTGGAGATCAGAGCTGAAAATGTGTTGCTGGAAAAGCGCAAGGAACAGGAGAATTGATGTTTCGGGCATAAGCCCTTCTTCAGGAAGGAATCCTTCCTGAAGAAGGGCTTATGCCCGAAACGTCGATTCTCCTGTTCCTTGGATGCTGCCTGACCTGCTGCGCTTTTCCAGCAACACATTTTCAGCCTGGATGGGCTCAGTCATGGTCGCTCAATGAGTAGAAACTCACTATGTGAAAGTCACAGATTGTGAGGAAGGATCACCAGACCTGGATTGTTCATTCTGATTTCTCTTCACAGATGCTGCCAGACCTGCTGAGCTTTTCCAGCAAATTCTGTTTCTGATTTACAGCATCCGCAGTTCTTTTGGTTTTTAAATAACAAATTAAGTCCAACACGAATTGTCGTTAGGTTAGAAAGAAAAGAAATGTTACATATTCGAAGTACAAGTCTGGATATGGAAGGGAAACAAAGATCCAGGAGCACAAATGCACCTATCCTAAAAAAGGTGCAACATGGATTAGCAAGCACCAGAGGCAAATACCTGCGCAAGACCCCGGGGTAGCGAGCCCCAGAACAGCGCTAGCAGCGAGCTGTGGAACACCCTGAGCAGTGAGCCCTGGTACAGTGTGTGGGCAGTGAACCCTGGTACAGTGTGTGGGCAGTGTGCCCTGGCACAGTATGTGAGCAGTGAGTGCTGGTACAGTCAGTGAGCAGTAAGTGCTGGCACAGTGTGTGGGCAGTGAGCCCTGGAACAGTGTGTGGGCAGTGAGCCCTGCTACAGTGCATGGGCTGTGAGTGCTGGTACAGTGTGTGGGCAGTGAGCTCTGGTACAATGTGTGAGCAGTGAGTACTGGAACAGTCAGTGAGCAGTAAGTGCTGGCACAGTGTTTGGGCAGTGAGCCATGGTACAGTGTGTGGGCAGTGGGCCCTGGTACAGTGCATGTGCAGTGAGCCCTGGTACTGTGTGTGGGCAGTGAGCACTGGTACAGTGTGTCAGCTGTGAGCTCTGGTACCGTGTGTGGGCAGTGAGTGTTGGTATTATGTGTGGGCTGCGAGCCCGGGTACAGAGTGTGGGCAGTGAGCCCTGGTACTGTGTGTGGGCAATGAGCCATGATACAGTGCATGTGCAGTGAGCCCTGGTGCAATGCATGTGCAGTGAGCCCTGGTAAAGTATGTTGTCAGTGAGCCCTGGTAAAGTATGTTGTCAGTGAGCCCTGGTACTGTGTGTGGGCTGTGAGCCCTGATACAGTGTGTTGGCAGTAAGCCCTGGTACTGTATGTAGGCAGTGAGCCCTGGTACAGTGTGTGCGCTGTGAGCCCTGGTACAGTGCATGTGCATTGATTCCTGGTACAGTGCATGTGCAGTGAGTCCTGGTACAGTGTGTGGGCTTTTGGATTAGTGGTACTGGAAGAGCACAGCAGTTCAGGCAACATCCGAGGAGCAGCAAAATCGACGTTTCAGGCAAAAGCCCTTCATCTGTGAGCCCAAATACTGTGGTGTGGGCAGTGAGCCCTGGTACTGTGTGTTGGCTGTGAGCCCTGGTAGTGTTGGCAGTGAGTGCTGGTACTGTGTGTGGGCATTGAGTGCTGGTATTGTCTGTGGGCAGTGAGCCCTGTTAATGTCTGTGGGCAGTGAGTGCGGGTACAGTGCATGTGCAGTGAGCCTGGTATAGTGCGTGGGCAGTGAGCCCTGGTATAGTGTGTGGGCTGTGAGTGCTGGTACTGTCTGGGGGCAGTGAGCCCTGGTACTGTGTGTGGGCTGTGAGCCCTGGTACTGTGTGTGGGCAGTGAGCCCTGGTACAGTGTGTGGGCTGTGAGCCCTGGTACAGTTTTTCGGCAGTGAGCCCTGGTAAAGCGTGTGGGCAGTGAGCCTTGGTACAGTGCATGTGCAGTGAGCCCTGGTACAGTGTATGGGCTTTTGGATTAGTGGTGCTGGAAGAGCACAGCAGTTCATGCAGAATCCGAGGAGCAGGAAAATCGACGTTTCAGGCAAAAGCCCTTCATCTGTGAGCCCTGGAACTGTGTGTGGGCAGTTAACCCCGGTACAGTGTGTCGGATGTGAGCCCTGATACTGTGTCTGGGCAGTAAGCCCTATACTGTGGGTCTTCAGTGAATCCTGGTACAGTGTGTGGGAAGTGAGCCCTGGTACTCTGCGTGGGCAGTGAGTGCTGGTACTGTGTGTGGCCATTGAGTGCTGGTACCGTGTGTGGGCTGTGAGCCGTGGTACAGTGTGTGGGCAGTGAGCCCTGGTACAGTGTATGGGCTTTTGGATTAGTGGTGCTGGAAGAGCACAGTAGTTCATGCAGAATCCGAGGAGCAGCAAATTCGACGTTTCAGGCAAAAGCCCTTCATCTGTGAGCCCTGGTACTGTGTGTGGGCAGTTAACCCCGGTACAGTGTGTCGGATGTGAGCCCTGATACTGTGTCTGGGCAGTAAGCCCTATACTGTGGGTCTTCAGTGAATCCTGGTACAGTGTGTGGGAAGTGAGCCCTGGTACTCTGCGTGGGCAGTGAGTGCTGGTACTGTGTGTGGCCATTGAGTGCTGGTACTGTGTGTGGGCTGTGAGCCGTGGTACAGTGTGTGGGCAGTGAGCCCTGGTACAGTGCATGTGCAGTGAGCCCGGGAACAGTGTATGAGCTGTATGCCCTGGTACAGTGTGTGGGCTGTGAGCCCTGGTACAGTGTATGGGCAGTGAGCCCTGTACAGTGTATGGGCAGTGAGCCCTGGTACAGTGCATGTGCAGTGAGCTCTGCTGCAGTGTGTGGGCAGTGAGCCCTGGTAAAGCGTGTGGGCAATGAGCCCTGGTACAGTATGTTGGCAGGGAGCCCTGGTACAGTGTATGGGCTTTTGGATTTGTGGTGCTGGAAGAGCACAGCAGTTCATGCAGAATCCGAGGAGCAGCAAAATCGATGTTTCGGGCAAAAGCCCTTCATCTGTGAGCCCTGGAACTGTGTGTGGGCAGTTAACCCCAGTACAGTGTGTCGGCTGTGAGCCCTGATACTGTGTCTGGGCAGTGAGCCCTGGTACTGTGGGTCTTCAGTGAGTCCTGGTACAGTGTGTGGGCAGTGAGCCCTGGTACTCTGCGTGGGAAGTGAGTGCTGGTACTGTGTGTGGCCATTGAGTGCTGGTACAGTGTGTGGGCAGTGAGCCCTAGTACAGTGAGTGGGCAGTGAGCCCTGGTACAGTGCATGTGCAGTGAGCCCTGGTACAGTGTATGAGCTGTGTGCCCTGGTACAGTGTGTGGGCAGTGAGCCCTGGTACAGTGTGTGGGCTGTGAGCCTTGGTACAGTGCATGTGCAGTGAGCTCTGCTGCAGTGTGTGGGCAGTGAGCCCTGGTACAGTGTGTGGGCAGTCTGCCCTGGTAAAGCGTGTGGGCAATGAGCCCTGGTACAGTCTGTCGACAGTGAGCCTTGGTTACAGTGCATGTGCAGTGAGCCCTGGTACAGTGTATGGGCTTTTGGATTTGTGGTGCTGGAAGAGCACAGCAGTTCATGCAGAATCCGAGGAGCAGCAAAATCGATGTTTCGGGCAAAAAGTCCTTCATCTGTGAGCCCTGGAACTGTGTGTGGGCAGTTAACCCCAGTACAGTGTGTCGGCTGTGAAGCCTGATACTGTGTCTGGGCAGTGAGCCCTGGTACTGTGGGTCTTCAGTGAGTCCTGGTACAGTGTGTGGGCTGTGAGCCCTGGTACTCTGCGTGGGAAGTGAGTGTTGGTACTGTGTGTGGCCATTGAGTGCTGGTACAGTGTGTGGGCAGTGAGCCCTAGTACAGTGTGTGGCATGTGAGTGCTGGTACTGTGTGTGGGCTATAAGCCCTGATACAGTGTATTGGCAGTGAGCTGGGGTATTGTCTGTGGGCTGTGAGCCCTGGTATAGTGTCTGGGCTGTGAGTGCTGGTACTGTGCATGTGCAGTGAGCCTGGCACAGTGTGTGGGCAGTGTGCCCTGGTAAGGTTTATGGCAGTGAGCCCTGGTACAGTGTGTGGGCAGTGAGCCCTGGTACAATGTGTGGGCTGTGAGCCCTGGTACTGTGTGTGGGCACTGAGTGCTTGTACAGAGTGTGGACAGTGAGCCCTGGTACAGTATGTCAGCAGTGAGTGCTGGTACAGTGTGTGGACAGTGAGCTCTGGTACAGTGTGTCGGCAGTGGGCCCTGGTACAGTGCATGTGCAGTGAGCTCTGGTACAGTGTGTGGACAGTGAGCCCTGGTACAGTGCATGAGCAGTGAGCTCTGCTACAGTGTGTGGGCAGTGAGCCCTAGTACAGTGTGTGGGCAGTGAGCCCTGGTGCAGGGCATGTGCAGTGAGCCCTGGTACAGTGTGTGGGCTTTTGGATTAGTGATGCTGGAAGAGTACAGCGGTTCAGGCATCATCCGAGGAGCAGCTAAATTGATGTTTCAGGCAAAAGCCCTTCATCTGTGAGCCCTGATACTGTGTGTGGGCAGTGAGCCCTGGTACAGTGCGTCGGCAGTGAGCCCTGGTACAGTGTGTGGGCAGTGAGCCCTGGTACATTGTGTGGGCTGTGAGCCCTGGTACACTGCGTGGGCAGTGAGTCCTGGTACTGTATGTGGGCAGTGAGTTATGGTACTGTGTGTGGGCTGTGAGCCTTAATACTGTGTGTGGGCAGTGAGCCCTGGTACTGTGTGTCGGCTGTGAGCCCAGGTACAGTGTGTGGGCAATGAGCCGTGGTACAGTGTATTGTCAATGAGCCCAGGTACAGCGTGTGGGCAATGAGCCCTGGTACAGTATGTCGGCAGTGAGCCCTGGTATAGTGCATGTGCAGTGAGTCCTGGTACAGCGTGTGGGCTTTTGGTTTAGTGGCGCTGGAAGAGCACAGCGGTTCAGGCAACATCCGAGGAGCAGCTAAATCAATGTTTCAGGCAAAAGCCCTTCATCTGTGAGCCCTGATACTGTGTGTGGGCAGTGAGTGCTGGTACTGTGTGTGGGCTGTGAGCCCTGGTACAGGTTGTGGGCAGTGAGCCCTGATACTGGTTGTCAGCACTAAGCCCTGATACAGTGATTGTGCAGTAAGCCCTGGTAGAGTGCATGTGCAGTGAGCCCTGGGAAAGTATGTCGTCAGTGAGCCCTGGTATAGTGCATGTGCAGTGAGTCCTGGTACAGCGTGTGGGCTTTTGGTTTAGTGGCGCTGGAAGAGCACAGCGGTTCAGGCAACATCCGAGGAGCAGCTAAATCAATGTTTCAGGCAAAAGCCCTTCATCTGTGAGCCCTGATACTGTGTGTGGGCAGTGAGTGCTGGTACTGTGTGTGGGCTGTGAGCCCTGGTACAGGTTGTGGGCAGTGAGCCCTGATACTGGTTGTCAGCACTAAGCCCTGATACAGTGATTGTGCAGTAAGCCCTGGTAGAGTGCATGTGCAGTGAGCCCTGGGAAAGTATGTCGTCAGTGAGCCCTGGTACAGTGTGTGCGCAGTGAGTGCTGGTACTGTTTGTGGGCTGTGAGCCCTGGTGCAGTGCGTGGGCAGTGAGCTCTGGTAGTGTGTGGGCTGTGAGTGCTGGTATAGTGTGTGGGCAGTGAGCCTTGGGAAAGTATGTCGAGAGTGAGCCCTGGTAAAGTGTGTGGGCAGTGAGCCCTGGTACAGTGTGTGTGCAGTGAGCCCTGGTACATTGTGTGGACTGTGAGCCCTGGTACACTGCGTGGGCAGTGAGTCCTGGTACTGTATGTGGGCAGTGAGTTATGGCACTGTGTGTGGGCTGTGAGCCTTGATACTGTGTGTGGACAGTGAGCCCTGGTACTGTGTGTCAGCTGTGAGCCCTGGTACAGTGTGTGGGCAATGAGCCCTGGTACAGTGTGTGGGCTGTGAGTGCTAGTATTGTTTGTGGGCTGTGAGCCCTGGTACAGTGTTTCAGCTGTGAGTGCTGGTAAAGTGTGTGGGCTGTGAGCCCTGGTACTGTACATGGACAGTAAGTCCTGGTACAGTGTTTGGGCTGTGTGCCCTTGTACAGTGTGTCGGCAGTAAGGCCTGGTACAGTGTGTTGGCAGTGAGCCCTGGTACAGCGTGTGGGCAATGAGCCCTGGTACATTGTGTCGGCAGTGAGTCCCAGTACAGTGTGTGGACTTTTGGATTAATGGTGCTGGAAGAGCACAGCAGTTCAGGCAGTACCTGAGAGGCAGCAAAATCGATGTTTTGGGCAAAAGCCCTTCATCTGTGAGCCCTGGCACAGTGTTTTGGCTGTGAGCCCTGGTACTGTGTGTGGGCAGTGGGCCCTCGTACAGTGTGTTGGCAGTGAGCCCTGGTACAGTGTGTTGGCAATGAGCCCTGGTACAGTATGTCGGCAGTGAGCCCTGGTATAGTGCATTTGCAGTGAGTCCTGCTACAGTGTGTGGGCTTTTGGATTAGTGGTGCTGGAAGAGCACAGCAGTTCAGGCAGTATCCGAGGAGCAGCAGAATCGTTGTTTCGGGCATAAGTCCTTCATCTGTGAGCCCTGATACAGTGTGTGGGCTGTGAGTGCTGGTACATTTTGTGGGCTGTGAGCCCTGGTACACTGCATGGGCAGTGAGTGCTGGTACTGTGTGTGGGCACTGAGTGCTGGTACAGTGTGTGGGCAATGAGCCCTGGTACAGTATGTCGGTAGTGAGTCCTGGTACAGTGTGTGGGCTTTTGGATTAGTGGTGCTGAAAGAGCACAGCAGTTCAGGTAGTATCCGAGGAGCAGCAAAATCGATGTTTCGGGCAAAAGCCCTTCATCTGTGAGCCCTGATACAGTGTGTCGGCAGTGGGCCCTGGTACAGTGTGTGGGCAGTGAGCCCTGGTACAGTGTGTGGGCTGTGAGCTCTGGTGCAGTGTGTGGGCAGTCAGCCCTGATACAGTGTGTCGGCTGTTAGCCCTGTACAGTGCATGTGCAGTGATTCCTGGTACAGAGTGTGGGCAGTGAGCCCTAGTACAGTGTTTGGGCAGTGAGCCGTGGTACCGTATGTCAGCACTGAGCCCTGATACAGTGCATGTGCAGTAAGCCCTGGTGCAGTGCATGTGCAGTGAGCCCTGGTAAAGTATGTCCTCTGTGAGCCCTGGTACAGTGTGTGGGCAGTGAGCCCTGGTATAGTGCATGTGCAGTGAGCCCTGGTATATTGTGTGGGCTGTGAGCCCTGGTACACTGCGTGGGCAGTGAGTGCTGGTACTGTATGTGGGCAGTGTGTTATGGTATAGTGCGTGGGCAGTGAGCCCTAGTACAGTGTATGAGCAGTGAGCCCTGGTATTGTGTGTGGGCAGTGAGCCCTGGTACAATGTGTGGACAGTGAGCCCTGGTACAGTGTGTGGACAGTGAGCCCTGGTACAGTGTGTGAGCAGTGAGCCCTGTATTGTGTGTGGGTAGTGAGCCCTGGTACAGCGCATGGGCAGTAAGACATGGAACAGCGCGAGCAGTGAGCCCTGCTACAGTGTGTGGGCTGCGAGCCCCGGAGTAGCACGTGGGGAGGTAGTCCCTAAGGGGGTTGCCATGTCACTGACAGCAACTTCTGGGCGGAGACTGGCCCAGGGAAGGCAGCGCTGGCACTTGCCTTAGAGCAGCTGAGTAGCTCGCTGGTACACAGCAGTCTGGGACTTGGAGCTAAGAAGGATGGCTGTTGGACTGGGGTCTGGCACAGACCATGTGTGAAGGCCCTGTGCTGACCTGCTACAATCTATTTGAAATATCCTACCTTATTTTAATGTCAGCCATTTAATGGTGTCTTATTTTTAAACTTAGTTTTCATTCCTGTAAGTAATGCAACTACTTTATTCCTCTGCTGTATCCAAGAATTGTAGCAAGCCACTTTACCTTAGATGTCGCCATAGGAAGGCAGACATTGTAAAAGTTTTTCATTCTACTCTTACAATGAAGTTCATGTGATAGTAACAGGATATTTTATATTCTATTCTCTACATAACGTTAATGAGAAAACTATCATTGTCCCAGTATTCAGCAGACGAGAGAGAGGCTTCAATGAACAAGCTCTCCCACTAGACATGACTTCTGTTGAGGTAGTTGGTCCCACTGAAAGCAGCAACAGAAGACAATTTGAATTAGCATTCCTTCCCTATCTAAGATAAAGAATTAAATCGGATTCCCCACCCTTAATGTTGTCTGGTGTCTACTGCAGATCATGCATTTGAGTTCACTGGGTCAGGCTCAGCTGAGAGGTTTCTCCGAGTAAGGATTCTACAACTGCTTTGCCAGTTTTGAAATTCAAATGTAATAGCATCATACATGTGGTAGAATTCATGCCCTTGCTGAAGACTGTTGTAATTTGTGGCAAATATTTCTCCAAACATCAATTTACCTGAATCTCCCAGTATCTCTGGGTGTACACGAGCAAAGGTACAGGCTGGGGAAGGCCATGTAGCCTTGAAGGGCTGCTCTTCTCATCTGTTCAATGTGATTGATGTTGAATGTTTGCA
This sequence comes from Hemiscyllium ocellatum, assembly GCF_020745735.1. Classification (NCBI taxonomy): domain Eukaryota; kingdom Metazoa; phylum Chordata; class Chondrichthyes; order Orectolobiformes; family Hemiscylliidae; genus Hemiscyllium; species Hemiscyllium ocellatum. The sequence goes on along the minus strand of NC_083421.1, from coordinate 32,630,828 downwards.
TTAATTTACAGTGAGATAGGGAAATTAGGGAATGGTCACTTTAATTATCCTAATATAAACTTGGAAACTGGATTATAAAACAGTTAAGAGTTGTAAGCACTTCGAGATTGCAATCAGAATCACAGAATCCCTACAGAGTAGATACAGGCTCTGCAGCCCATCGGGTCCACATGGACCCTCCAAACAGCATCCCACCCAGACTCACCCCTCTACCATACCCTATAATTGTAACCCTGCATTCCCCATGGCTAATCCACCTAACCTACACATCTTTAGACTGTGGAAGAAAACTAGAGCATCCAGCAGAAACCCATGCAGACATATATAATCCATTAGGATCGTTTGGTGAAGATCAGAGTCTGCAGGCAGAGGAGGGAGGTGACAAGTTTCGACAGACAACTAAGATGACAAAAAGTGCTCTAAAGCCCTTTCCTAGTTGTCAGATTTTAAAATCGGTATTTGAGGTTGAAGAAGGGAGTGGATGGAGGTCACTGCTGCTCTCTGCATTTTTCTTGTTCTCGCCCTAGCTGTGAAAATACAGTCCATGGTGCCTCTAACTGGGATGGAATCCACATTGTGACTCTAATGGCAGTTTCTCAATCAAGGGGAGATGGTGAGTGGAACATGAGTTTGCAATGAGTTGTGACAGCAGGGATACTCCCCTCGTTATCACAATCGATCTTATCATCTTTCTTGCACATGATCACATTTACAACATCTCCAAGATCCTTTGGTATGCTCTTCTCCAACAAAGTGTGAGAGAGATGAGTTTGTATCTATGATCCGAGATTGCTTCTCTTTGTTATTTCAGTATCTTGGCATGGTCTGGAATGCACTGTCTGAGGATATGATGAATTCAATCAAGGCCTTTAAGGGAGAACTGGAAATTTATTTAAAGAGAAAATGTTTGCAGGGTTGCAGCAAAAAGGTACGAGGCTGGGAACTCGTGCTGCTCTGTCTGTCAGAGGGATGACACAGATACAACAGGTTCAATAGTCTAATTGAACATCACGACTATGCTCAATGTTGGTGAACACCACTTCCTGTTTGTCATGGTTCTCTATTCCTGGTGTGCCAAAAGAAAATCAAAGTACATTACCTTTTTCAATATGAAGAAATGACAAGCCTCTGGGGTAAACAGGATTTCAAAGAACTACGACCCTGAGTGAAGAACTTATGATACATTTCAAACCAGATGGCAAACCTTTTCTCCCGAAGGAAAAAGTCGAAAAGTGAAATGGTGTCTGCCCTTCCACTAACCACAGCAACTGATTTGTACCTGTAGCTACTGGAAGGGATGATAATTCATGCCAGAAATAAAATTGTACCTGAAATAATGAGCAGACCTCAACTGTCATCAGTTGTTATTTACAAGGGGCAGGGAACCTGGGTGGTGTGGTGGCTTAGCGGTTAGCATTGCTGCCTCACAGGTGCCAAGGGCCTGTGCTTAATGCCAGCCTGGCTTGACTGTCTGTGTGGTGTTTGCAATGTTGTCCAAATGTCTGCACGGGTTTCAGTTGGGTGCTCCAGTCTAGAGGTATTCAGGTTCGGTGGATTGGCCATTCTAAATTGTCCATAGTGTCCAAGGATGTGCAGACCATGTGGATTAGCCATGGGAAATACAAGGATAGGGTAGGGGTGTTGTGTCTGGGTGGGATGCTCTTTGGAGGCTCAGTGTGGGCTGAATGACCTGCTTCCTCACTGGAGGGATTCTATGCTTTTAAAAATAGTGCCTTTAACATAATGAAACAAAGGCACTTCACAGATGCATGGTAAAACAAAGTATGATAAAGTCACATTCGAAGATGAGAGATACGACTGAATCATAATCAAAACAGAAGTTGAGGATCAGCTTAAAGGGAGCCAAGTGAGCTGGAATACCACACTGGAGTGGGGACAGCATTCCAGATCTTGGGTCCAGGCAGCTGAAGAAACAGCCACCAATGGTGCAGTGATTAAAATCAAATGAGAAATTTAAAAATACTTAATATTCTTGATATGATACTTACAGATATCATGGCAATATATCTAAAAATTTATCACGAGGGATAAACCTTGGCACTTGTCCTATCTTTTCTCAAAGTTAACTTCCCAGAATATCTTTTGGTCTCATTGTAACCATATCTCAGTAATGGCTCTTAGTCAAAGCCCACATCTTTACTTTTGTCGAGAGTGTGGTGCTGGAAAAGCACAGCAGGTCAGGCAGCATCTGAGGAGCAGGAGAATCAACATTTCAGGCATAAGCCCTTCATCAGGAATCCTTATTTTCACCTTTATTTTTGACAAATAAATAAATATATTTATCTCGTTATGTGTGAAAAATTGAAGCATTTGCAACAATTGCAATCTTAAGCTTTTGATTTTTCATTGTGAACTTTTTCACGAAGTGCTATTAGCAACTATTAAACTCTCCATCATTTCTTGACATGCTTAGTTTTGATTTTAAGTAAAATCACAGATCTGGCCAAGTCAAATTTTTTCTCATGGGGTCCCTGCAACATTTGAGCTTAACTTTATAGCAAACTAGTTTGAATTTTATAGTCAAACTCATTTGTGCACAGTCACACTGGTGTTAGTTACGCCCTCCATTGGTGGGAGGATGAGCTGTGCGGAAGATGCAGTAACGGTTCAGTGCCATGTGAACAAGTTGAGTAAGTGGGCATCTGTATGAGTGGTGAAGTATAAATGTGGATACATAGGAGATTATCCACTTTAGTGGCAAAAACAGGAGGGCAAATTATCTGAATAGGGATAGTTTGGGAAAGGGAAGGTCCTTGTTTTTGTACACCAGGGGACATGGGTTTGATTGCAGCCTTGGATGATTGTCTGTGTAGATTTCAGACATTCCTCCCGTGTCTGTGTGACTTTTTTCTGGGTGCTCCGCTTTCCTCCCAAAGATGTGCAGGTTAGGTGGATTGGCCGTGATAAATTGCCCATAGTGCCCAAGGATATGGTGGCAAAGTGCGTTAGCTATGGCAAATGCAGGATTATAGGGATGGGGTGGGTTTAAGTGGGATTCACAATGATTCCACACTGCAGGGATTCTAAAGGGATCGAACACGGTACTGAGTTGGGTGATCAGCCAATGGTTTTGAAAGGCTGAATGGTTGACTCATAGAGTCATAGTCATAGAGATGCACAGCATGGAAACAGACCCTTCAGTCCAACCCGTCCATGCTGACCAGATATCCCAATCCAATCTAGTCCCACCTGCCAGCACCCGGCTCATTGCCCTCCAAACCTTTCCTATTCATATACCCATCCAAATGCCTCTTAAATGTTGCAAATGTACCAGCTTCCACCACTTCCTCTGGCAGCTCATTCCATACACATACCATCCTCTGCATGAAAAAGTTGCCCCTTAGGTCTCATTTATATCTTTCCCCTCTCACCCTAAACCTATGCCCTCTAGTTCTGGACTTTGTCTGTATACCCCATCCATGCCCCTCATAATTTTGTAAACCTCTATAAGGTCACCCCTCAGCCAGCGACGCTCCAGGGAAAACAGCCCCAGCCTGTTCAGCCTTTCCCTATAGCTCAAATCCTCCAACACTGGCAACATCCTTGTAAATTTTTTCTGAAACCTTTCAAGTTTCACAACATCTTACCAATAGGAAGGAGACCAGAATTGCACGCAATATTCCAACCGTGGCCCAACCAATGTCCTGTACAACTGCAACATGACCTCCCAACTCCTGTACTCAATACTCTGACCAATAAAGGAAAGCATACCAAACACCTTCTTCACTATCCTATCTACCTGCGACTCCATTTTCAAGGAGCTATGAACTTGCACTCCAACATCTCTTTGTTCAGCAACACTTCCTAGGACCTTACGATTAATGTTTAAATCCTGCTAAAATTTCCTTTACCAAAATGCAGCATCTCACATTTATCTGAATTAAACTGCATCTGCCACTTCTCTGCTCTTTGGCCCATCTGGTCAAGATCCTGCTGTAATCTGAGGTAACCCCCTTTGCTGTCCACTACATTTCCAATTTTGCTGTCATCTGCAAACTTATTAACTGTACCTCCAAACCTTTTATGTAAATGACAAAAAGTAGAGGACCCAGCACCGATCCATGTGGCACTCCACTGGTCACAGGCCTCCAGTCTGAAAAACAACCATCCACCACCACCCTCTGTCTTCTACCTTTGAGCCAGTTCTGTATCCAAATGGCTAGTTCTCCCTGTATTCTGTGAGATCTGACCTTGCTAATCGGTCTCCCATGGGGAACCTTGTCAAACACCTTACTGAAGTACATATAGATCACACTTACCGCTCTGCCCTCATCAATCCTCTTTGTTACTTCTTCAAAAAACTCAATCAAGTTTGTGAGACATGATTTCCCACCCACAAAGCCATGTTGACTATCCCTAATCAGTCCTTGCTTTTCCAAATACAGGTACATCCTGTCCGTCGGGATTCCCTCCAACAACTTACCCACCACTAACGTCAAGCTTACTGGTCTATAGTTTCCTGGCTTGTCGTTACCACCCTTCTTAAACGGTGGCACCACATTAGCCAACCTCCAGTCTTCTGTTACCTCACCTATTATTATCGATGATCCAAATATCTCAGTAAGAAGCCCAGTAATCACTTGCCTACCTTCCCACAGAGCTCGAGGGGACACCTGATCAGATCCTGGGGATTTATCCACCTTTAACTGTTTCAAGACATCCAGCACTTCCTCCTCTGTCATTTGGACATTTTACAATTTCAACATCTATTTTCCTACAGTCTATATCTCCCATATTCTTTTCCACTGTAAATACTGATGCAAAAGACTCGTTTAGTATCTCCCCCATTTTCTGCAGCTCCACACAAAGGCCGCCTTGCTGATCTTTGAAGGGCCCTACTTACTCCCTAGTTACCCTTTTGTTCTTAACATATTTGTAAAAACTCTTTCGATTCTCCTTAATTCTATTTGCCAAAGCTATCTCATGTCTCCTTTTTGCCCTCCTGATTTCCCTCTTAAGTATATTCCTACTGTCCTTATACTCTTCGAAGCTTTCACTTGATCTATCCTGTCTGTACCTTACATATACTTCCTTCTTTTTCTTAACCAAACCTTCAATTTCTTTAGTCATCCAGCATTCCCTATACCTATCAGCCTTTCCTTTCACCCTAACAGGAATATACTTTCTCTGGATTCTCGTAATCTCACTTCTGAAGACTTCCCAGTTTGCAGCCATCCCTTTATATGACAACATCTGCCCCCAATCAGTTTTTGAAAGTTCTTGCCTAATCCCGTCAAAATTGGCCTTTCTCCAATTTAGAACTTCAATTTTTAGATCTGGTCTATCCTTTTCCATCACTATTTTAAATGTAAAAGAATTATGGTCGCTAGTCCCAAAGTGCTCCCCCACTGACACCTCAGTCACCTGCCCTGCCTTATTTCCCAAGAGTAGGCCAAGTTTTGTACCTTCTCTAATAGGTACATCCAGATACTGAATCAGAAAATTTTCTTGTACACACTTAACAAATTCCTCTCCATCTAAACTATGGCAGTCCCAGTCTATGTTTGGAAAGTTAAAATCCCCTTCCATAACCACCCTATTATTATTACAGATAGCTGAGATCTCCTTATAAATTTGTTTCTCAATTTCCCTCTGACTATTAGGAGGTTTATAATACAATCCCAATAAGGTGATCATCCCTTTCTTATTTCTGAGTTCTACCCAAATAACTTCCCTGGATGTATTTCCAGGAATATCCTCCCTCAGCACAGCTTTAATGCCAGCAAAAACGATACTCCCCCTCCTCTCTTGCCTCCCTTTCTATCCTTCCTGTAGCATTTGTATCCTGGAACATTAAGTCCTGCCCATCCCTGAGCCATGTTTCTGTAATTGCTATGATATCCCAGTCCCATGTTCTCAACTGTATCAGTCTCAGATTGACCTCTTTTCTCACCATCTCCCTGGGTCCCTCCCCACCTCCCCCCCCCCCAACCTCGCAAGTTTAAATCCTCCTGAGCAGCTCCAGCAAATTTCCCTGCCAGTATATTAGTCCCCTTCCAATTTAGGTGCAATCCGTCCTTCTTGTACAGGTCACTTCTAATCCAAAAATGTGAATCTTTCTCCTATACACCAGCTCCTCAGCCATGCATTCATCTGCTCTATCTTTCTATTCCTGCCCTCACTAGCTCGTAGCACTGGGAGTAATCCAGATATTACTACTCTCGAGGATTTCCTTTTTAAATTCCTGCCTAACTGTCTGTAATCTCCCTTCAAAATCTCAACCTTTTCCCTTCCAATGTCGTTGGTTCCAATGTGGAAAATTACCTCTCGCTGGCCCCTCTCCCCCCGTGAGAACATTCTGTACCCTCTCTGAGACATCCTTGATCCTGGCACCAGGGAAACACACCATTCTGATTATTCGCTGCTGGCCACAGAAACATCTGTCTATACCTCGGACTAGAGAATTCCCTAACACAATTGATCTCTTGGAACCCGACGTACCCCTCGTTGCATTAGAGACTATCTCAATATCAGAAACTTGGCTGTTCGTGCTATGTTCCCCTGAGAATCCATCACCCCCTACATTTTCCAAAACAGCATACTTGTTTGAAATGGGTATAGTCACAAAAGACTCCTACCCTAGCTGCCTACATCTTTTACCTTTCCTGGAGTTAACCCATCTATGAGACTGTATCGGAGACTCCCCCCTTTCCTATTACTGCCATCCATCACATACTGTTGTTGTTGCAAATTCCTCATTATTTCTAACTGTCTCTCCAACCGATCCATTCGATCTGATAAGATTCACAACCAACAGCATTTATGGTGTTTATGACTCCTATTCATATTTTCTATATATCTAAATTAACAATCAATGAGTTCACATTTGTGTGAGTACCACATGTATATAAACTTACAAATATTTTTCCAAATGTATCCACAAATGTAGAAGATTTTAAACTACAAGTTAACAATTATTGAATGTTAATTGAGTTCAAAAGGAAATAAATGTCATCACAAGCCGACAAAGGTTAACTTCTGAGTTGATTACAGAGTGGTGCTTTGCCGAAAATGAAGTCATTGAGTAACACTGACTGGCAAAAGCCATTATTCAACTCTTCTTAGCCTTTTGACTTTGGCAAACTCACTCAAATCTGTGCTGACATTGGCTATCAAATACAATTCCAGTTGCTTTGGTCTGAGCTGAGAATTTTCTCCCATATGTTAACACCCAACTCTGTCTTTGATCGTGACATGCACCATGCAGTATCAATTACAGCCTGGTTTGTTCACTGACGCGTACAGTGACCAGAAGGAGAGTGGGGATTTGAATCGCATCAGTAAAAGGAGACCTAGTTGAAATTCAATTAGTTTGGAGCCAAGTCCAAAGCAACAGTAGGAACTGAGAGTTCAAATGTTGCCGTCAGCACACTTCCCCGGTTCTGACAAATTTCAGTGATTTTACAGTTCTGAACAGATAGATAATATCCAGTCCTAAAAATAACAACAATCCTGTACAAGTAAAAGATGATTCAAAGTTCTCAAGACAATGGGCAAGGTCTTGTTGAAAAACAAATTATGCAAGACAGTATTTGTGGAAATTTATCAGTAAATTAAAAAGATAGAAAGATTGATCAAGTCGCATGTACCCAATAGCTACTGATCAATTTATACAGTTTTACCATTGGCTTCAAACAAAATTGTATATAGAGTCATAAAGCGTGGAAACAGACCCTTTGGTCCAACTCATCAGTGCCAACCAGATATCCTAAGCTGATCTCATGCCATCTGCAGCATTTGGCCCAAATCTCTCTAAAGGAGAAAGTGAGGATCATAGATGATGGAGATCAGAGTTGACAGTGTCATACTGGACAAGCACAGCAGGTCAGGCAGCATCCGAGGAGCAGGAGAATCGATGTTTCGGGCATAAGCCCTGCATCAGAATGCTGATCATGAATGGCACACATATCTCTCTTATAATACAATTCTTACTAATGTAATGCCAACAATGATCCCTTTCTGAGTCAGAGATAAATGAACCGAGAACTATAATTCCTAATGGCAGTCTGTATCACTCAGATTTAGAAATGGAAAAGTGTAATTCATCTATTTTTATTACCTCCTCTCCCAATTTCAATCTTTCTTTCAGTTCTCTTCCTATATGTGATACAATTCACATTCACCTTATCTTCATCTTAATTGTTGTTGTTTCTTTCTGCATTGTTTAGATTCTGAATGAATCAGGGAATATGGAGATAGGGAAGGAAAGCTGGTTTTGAGTCATAAAATCAAGCACAGTCTTACTACGTTGTGGTGCAATCTCAGAGAAAATATGGCCATTGTTGTGTTCAAATCTTAAAGCTTATAGCCTAGAGAGATGCATTCACAATGAATTTAAGGTCCCAGACGTCCTGTAGACCTGCCTGCATCAGCTTGCACTCCCAGTACACTATGTTGCCAAGGTATTGTCCAAAGAAAAAGTCGAACTAACATTGGGTGCTGTGACTTGGTTCAGCAATATTGGACCTGAAAATAATAGAATAGGAAACCTTTCAGGAAACATTTTGTTCTGGAACTTGTTAAAAATATTCATTCGCAGGATGAAGGCAATGCTCAATGGGCCAGCATTTATTGCCCAACCTTAATCACCCAGACAGCAGTTAAGAGTCAGCCACATTGCTGTAGGTCTGGAGTCATATGTAGGCCAGACCAGGTAAGGATGGTAGTTTCCTTCCCTGATGGATATTAGTAAAACAGATGGGTTTTTCCTGACAATTAACAATGGATTCACAATTATCATTAGGCTCTTAATTCCAGATTATTATTGAAATCAAATTCCACCCTCTGCCATTACAGGATTTGAACCTAAATCACCAGAACAGTGGCTCAATCTTTGGATTAATAGGCTAGTAATACTGTCACGAGGTCATTGCCTCCCCAAAGCAGACAAAGGCAATCACCACCAACAGAAGAATGTGAATGAATACTGCATTAGGTTCACTCAGTTGTGGAGTTTATGGTTCTCAACCACAAACAGCAACTAATCTCAGTTTCCTCAAATTAGCATTCCAGTCTGTGCCCCCATGATAAATTCCTAAATCTATCACAGTCTTTAGTCATGGGGAACAAAAATAGACACACACACACTCACACACACACCAATTACATTGTCACATAAAATATAATTTAATATTTTATAATTTATATATAATTTAATGCTCTTAGGCACTCAAGGTAACCATATCCTCTAACTTATAAGAAATGCATTCTCACCTGCAAAGATTCCTGATTGACAGAAATATCATTCATAAACAAGAGCAACAAATCAAAATGTGCATACAGAGAAACAGAGAAGGACAAGCATAACATTTAAGAATAAAATTATGGAACAAAAGCAGGAAGTGCTGGATAATCACAACATCACAGCAGGCGTAGCTGTACATGAGGAGCGAGAAACAGATTGAAGATGTCATGTCCAATGTCACTTCTTCGGGACTAAGGGACATGTGCAACTTGATGGTAATCATAACATAGAAAATACTAAGGAAGAGCAAATGGATCACAAGGGAAGATTAGAGGGCAAAGAAGATTAGAAATCACAGACCAAAGGGCAAGGGAAGAGAATATGGCTGTATGATAGACATAAGTCTAGAGCTGGTGTTAACAGAAGGTATTAATGAGAGTTTATAGGTTAACTTGGCTGAAAGCAAAACTGAGAAAACTGAGCATTGGCAATGTTGGGTAGGGCAAACAAAATAGAGAACAGAGTATAAGTCTGGTGTTATTTGACTCAACGTTGCCTCCAGAATGATGTAAGGTGCCTCAATGGAAAGCTGTTCCTTTCGCTTTACTGGAATACTGAAACAGATCAAGGGCAGAAAAGGCAGCATGACAGCAAGATGGTGTATGAAATGACAAACAAAAACAGGGTCATGCTTACAAACAAAATGGAGGTGTTCTAGAAAGCAATCATCCAGTCTCCCTTTGGCCTTGCCAAGTCCTGCTTCATCAGAATGAGGAGCAGAAGTAGACATTATCCCTGTGAGTCTGATCTATTTTTAGTACAATCACAGGTGATCTCATCTTGACCTCAACTCCACTCTCCTTCCCTCTCCAATAACCCTCAACCCATTACTTTCTCCTCTTTAAATTTACTCAATGTATCCTGCATCCATTGCACTCTAGGGTAGCGAATTACAGAGATTATGACCCTTTGAGAACTAATTTCTCCTGATCTGTTTAAATAGGCTATCCCTTATCCTAAAAATATGACTTCGCATTCTAGATTAGCTCACATGAAGTAACATTAATTCTATGTCTACATTCATGCGGAAAATATTTGGGTTCGGGACAGTGAGCAGGGAGGAAGTAAAAGGATAAGCAAAGCCATTAACACGTACTCAGGGCCCACCTCTTCTCTGCAACCATTACCACTACCTTTGCCTTTTGTTCTAAGATACTGTAATGTCCCTCAGTGAGCTAATGCTTAGCAATTTGACTGCAGGTACGTAGGTGGTCACTGCACCATCGAGCAGTGCACTGGCAATAAATGCAGCCTTTTCATCAGCAATTACATTCGTTAACTGGCTCGACAGTATTGAACCAGGATACAAACCGTTGCATCAAAACAGCTGAATAATATATCCTATATTCGCAGTTCTAATAAACATAAATCTGATTGAATACAAGTTGTTCCACCAGAAGTCTCTTGAAAACTGATAACTTTCGGGAGAAATAATTGACAACTTTAAATATTCTGAAAACACCCAGCAGGTTTTTTTGTAACCCAGTTTAATCCTTACAGCGTGCATCCAAGTAGTCTCTCGAGGGAAAGTAACACTCACAGGGGAACAGTGTAACTGTGGAAAAGAATCAAATCCCATGCAAAAATTTAGTTCGGTTAAGTGCAGCTGACATCAATATCTGTCACAATGTACTCTGCAACATTTGCTTTAAGATATATTTAACCTGTCGATTTGTTTTATAATTGATTTTATGATTTTGGTCCAGATGTTTACCTCAGACTAATAACAATTCACTGTGAAATGTTGAAAGGGAACAAGAATTTTGATGAATCCATCCACAGGGTGTGAACATCAGCAGTTAGTGTCAATCCTTAATTATCTCTTGAGAAGGCAACAAGCGTGTCATGTAAAACTCTTATTCAAACTTTGTGATGGAATCAGATGGAAGAATTAGAGTCAGTCAATCTGGCTCTTCCAATCAACAGAAGACCACAATGATTGGCAATTATTCTTTCGTAGCATTCTGAAAAGTCCACAGAACTGGGTTGGAATGATTACATTACTTTATAGACACAAAATAGCTTCACAACAAAGTTAAAAGAAAGGATGCAAAAACCTGTTTATAACTAACTGCTATGCACAGAGAAAACTGAAGACGATATCAAACTATTGCAAGATGATACTCAGAAAATGAAAGGAAGTTAAGGAGAAATAGGACATGGCATATTGAAACATTACCACATGCAATGGCAACATAATAGCTTTGTTTGTTATTTGTTTTATTTGTTCATAAGGCATGTCTTGTTGGCTGAACCAGCATTTATTAACTATTTTTGTTTACTCTTGAGTACGTAGTGATGAATTGCAGTCCATGTGCTGTAGGTACACCCAGAGTGCTGCTAAGGTGTTCAAGGATTTTGACCCAGCATTGTTTAAGGAAATGCATTACGTCTCCAAGTTAGTATGGGTGTGACGGTTTGGAAGACAACTTCTATGTAGACATGCTCTCATGAATCTGTTGCTGTGACCTTTTTAGCTGGTAGAGGCCATTTGATTTGGAAGGCACTGTCAAAAGGAGCCTTAGAACACAGAACATAGAACATTACAGCGCAGTACAGGCCCTTTGGCCCTCGATGTTGCGCTGCCCTGTCATACTAATCTGAAGCCCATCCCATCTACACTATTCCATGTACGTCCATATGCTTGTCCAATGATGACTTAAATGCACTTAAACTTGACGAATCAACTACCATTGCAGGCAAAGCATTCCATACCCTTACTACTCTGAGTAAAGGAACAACCTCTAACATCTGTCTTATACCTTTCTCCCCTCACTTTAAAGTTGCGTCCCCTCGTGTTTGCCATCCCCGTACTTGAAAAAAGGCTCTCCCTGTCCACCCTATCTAACCGTCTGATTACCTTGTCTGTTTCTATTAAGTCACCTCTCAACCTTCTTCTCTCTAATGAGAACAGCATCAAGGCCCTCAGCCTTTCCTCGTAAGACATTCCTTGCATACCAGGCAACATCCTAGTAAATCTCCTCTGCACCCTTTCCAAAGTTACCACATCCTTCTTATAATGCGATGACCAGAACTGTACACAATACTCCAAATGTGGCCGTACCAGAGCTTTGTACAGCTGCAGCATAACCTCCTGGTTCCGGAACTCAATCCCTCTATTAATAAAGGCCAAAACACTGTATGCCTTCTTAACAACCCTATCAATCTGGGTGGCAACTTTCAGGGATCTGTGTACATGGACACCGAGATCTCTCTGCTCATCTGCACTTATTGCAGTGCATCTTGTAGTGGCACATACTGCTGTCTCTATGCATCAATGAAAGAGGAATTTAATGCTGAAGTGTTGGATGGGTACTCATCAAGCAGGATGCTTTGTCCTGGATGGCACTGAGCTTCTTTTTTGCTGTTGGAACTACCCCAGGGGAGACATACGGATAGATTTCCATCACGTTCTGACTTATGCCTTGTAGATGGTGGATGTGCTTTGGGAAAAATGGAAGGAGAGTTATTTTGTGCAGAATTTCTAGCTATGAAGCCAGAGATTTTAATATGGCTAATTCACTTCAGTTTCTAGTCAATGGCAAACCCCAGGATGTTCACAATAGGGGATTCAATAATAGTAATGCGAATGAATGACAAGGGATGACGGTGCTGGAATTAGTATTGCCTGGGTCTAATATTATTTGTTATTTATCAGTCCAAGCCAGAATGTTGTCCAGGATTTTGTAGTATTTAGACATGGGTTGCTTCCATATCTGAGGAGTTGTGAATGACGTGGAACATTGCAGTCAGCACTAAGCATTTCCACCTCTGGCTTTATGATCAAACAGTGAAGGCTATCAATTAAGTCACTGTTAATGGTTTAGCCTAGAATACTAGCCTGAGGAACTGAAGTGACATTGTCATGGATGACATTCCCTTTAAGCTGTGTAGCCACTTGAATCATGCAGCGATACATTGGCTGCTGTTGTTGGGCCTCAGAAGTCCACACACCAACAGACGAGCACACTGGTCCTGGGACACAGGTGACTGCCTTCTGGCAACCACAAACAGATTCTGTCTTCAAGTAAACTCTCCAGCAGAAAAATACCAACAAAGCCGATGCAGAAGCAGAAATCACAAGAAACTTTGGTTCTGTGGGTTTTGGTTTTATGGGGTATAACTGTCAAAATTCTGTTACATAATACTGCATCTTTTTAATCAAGTTATTTAATCTTTGCTAGCTAATTGATTTATATCATTATATTACACGTTTACCTCTTGAAGGCACATCAAGCTTTTCCTCACATAGAGTCAAACATACATGAATGGCTACGCAGTTGGCATTAGCTGTTGACAGCCACTTTGACTATAGTTGTAGACCATTTTCTTGCTTTCTTGGACTGATTTGCATTGTCTTTTCTCACATTACTGGCATATAGAAATCTTGTGCATGCACAATTGCTTCAGTATTGGCAGTAACTGTAGAATCAGCTTGAACATTTCTAAACTTAAAATCTCCTTATTGATTAGATTACAGTGTGGAAACAGGCCCTTCGGCCCAACAAGTCCACACTGACCCGCCGAAGCGCAACCCACCCAGACGCATTCCACGTTTACCCCTTCACCTAACACTACGAGCAATTTAGCATGGCCAATTCACCTAACCTACACATTTTTGGATTGTGGGAGGAAACCAGAGCACCTGGAGGAAACCCACGCAGACACGGGGAGCATGTGCAAACTCCACACAGTCGGTCGCCTGAGGCGAGAATTGAACCCGGATCTCTGGTGCTATGAGGCAGCATTGCTAACCACTGAGCCACCGTGCCGAGGGGAAACCCAAACAAAAGCTAAAACTGTGATGTTTAGAAATGAGCGTGCTGATCATACTCATCCTTGATTTTGAAGTACACAAGTTGGGTTAAACCAGTATGTCTTAATCTTGATTAATCTTGTTTGACTGATCTTTCCTTCCTTCTGAATTATTGGCTCCCATGTCAGCAATGTCTTGATTTTTGTCATCCTTTATTTCAGATCAGTCCTTGGCTTTTCTCCTTTGAAGCACCTATTTTAAGATTAGTATTTTGATGTGCATGATCTCCCTTCATGACTACTCGTGTAAAAAATGAGGTCTGCAGATGCTGGAGATCACAGCTGCAAATGTGTTGCTGGTCAAAGCACAGCAGGTTAGGCAGCATCTCAGGAATAGAGAATTCGACGTTTCGAGCATAAGCCCTTCATCAGGAATAAGAGAGAGAGAGCCAAGCCGGCTGAGATAAAAGGTAGGGAGCTTCATGACTACTCACCAAGATTTAATGCTCAAAATGGAAGAATTCTGGTTTCCTTCTTGGATGATTACCAATTATTTTCCTTACACCTTCAACCTTCAGTTCAAAGCAGACCAATCATTTTTAGAATTGTCTAATAAGAACCATTCCTTGAACTCTTCAAGTTAAAAAGTTTCTATAATTTGTGTGTGGTACAAAAAGATAACCAACAATGCAATATATTCTAGGATTAAATTAGCTCCACAGATCCCTTCATGAAAGTCAGGAGTTCCTAATTAAGTGGCTTTCCTATCATGTGATTTCACTCTAGTGTCCTTCTTCAAAGATCTTAGACGAAATCCTTTGTATTTAAATCAAAGATTAAACCAATTTATTCTGTGCATCTTCATCTAAAAATGTATACACCTTCTAATATCAGTCAGGCTTGTAACTTAAAAGCAACCAAGCACAACCCTTACAAATTGTAGAGTTTATTGACAATGAGTTGTAAACATGCCTCCAATTTTGACTTACAGAATCACAGAGCCATACTTACCCTTTTGTGCCAAACCTTTGGTCCAACCTGCTGTATGTAATCCCAACTGCCTGCTCCTGACCCATATTCCTCCAAACCATTCATATTCATGTACTTATCCAAATGTCTTTTTAATGTTGTAATTGTCTCCACATCCACCAATTCCCCTGGAAGATCATTCCATATGCAAACCACTCTGTGTAATTCTTGCACATCCCAGACTTTCCTTTCCTCTTAGTATCTCAGAGATGGAGTTCCTTCCCTAAATCTTTCTACCTCTTCATTTCTCATTTTTCTTCAGATGTTTCTTAGAAATCTATATCTTTGACCAACCATTTGATCACGACATAGTAACAGCCAACATGAAATCAGTACAAAATCTTGTTGTGTCATTAAGATTTCTCAGGAGCTCCTTGGGGATTTTTACTGCATTGAAATGGACTATAAACTCTGACAGCTCTGAAGCAGCACAGTCCTTCTGCCATTTGGGAGTGGTGTTCTTGCAGCCTAAATACCAGCTTAGTGTTGAGTGTTGAGGTTTGTTTTTGCTCAGTCAATACACATTTGAAAATGAATTGTGTTGCAATGTTCAAGGGAGGAACAATGCTAAAGAGAAATGTGGGGACCACTGAAAACAGATGAAATTAAAGGAATTGTTGCCTCCAACAACACAGCTCTCAAACTGGAAAAAAATGCAGTTGGGATTTAAAATGAAAGGCAAACAGGGCTATAGACCAAAGGAGGTACTAAGTGAATCGGGGAAATAAATAAAACCAACAGTCAGCCCATCTAAGTGATAATGATTGGCAAATTGCCATTCAGCTCCTAAGTTTTGTGTCCTGATGCTGCTCCACATTTCTGACCTGGTCTTCTAAAGATGCTTCCTTTGGAGAGTACTCAAACGTCAATGAGAAAACAAGCCCAAGAGTTAGACCAGGATTTTTCGGTCTGATCAATATTATGCAACAATCAAGTTAAGTACATTGAAGGAGGATTTAACTGCAACTCAGTCTGGGAAGGCAGGAGAATTGCCAGGAGGTGAAAGTTTACACAGAAGTGAGCGCTTTGAGATATCCGCAGAGTCTGAATGCACATCTTGGTCATACATTTATTCTAAGAATATAGAGAGTGGAAGGCCTGATCCATGAATGAATAATCTTTTGATCGTCTCAGCGAGAAGGGAATTGGCAGCTCAAGGTGGTGTGTTTTGCATACCGTCACTTCAGTTTTCCATCAAACATATATTCATTTTCACTACGTTTGGAAAAAATGTTTTACATTTTATGTGACATGTCAAAGTATATTTTCAATTTTATTATGTTGGTTGGTAGTTTTTTTATTTCTCATTTTTCTCATTGGGAACTCATCCATGGGGCACTATCTACAAGTTCCAGATGACTTCTGTTGTACAATCATGGGCAGCACTCCATAATAAATGAAGTCAAGTAATTAAATGTAAAAGAGCCTTGTTTTTTAAATGCCCAAAGAATTGCCTTTTATATGTCCTCAGCTGTACTGAGGAAGGAACAAGGGGAAAAATGATGAGCTGAAAGAGAAAATTTGAACAAAATAAACCAAAGGAACACAACAAAGTGAGCAGTAGATCCAGTGATCCACTGCTGCTGGAAACTTCCCATCTTTCTATACTTCCACAGCTTACAATTAATCAGAACAGTGTGTTTTTCTTTATAGAACAAGCTGGTGACTGGAAGAATGTTGAGCCACTTTGAACCGCAAAATTTTAAAACTGCGATTACTAAAAACTTGTTCTCCATTCCTAAATGGTGAAAGGTTTACAGCATCCACTACTCTGCTTGAGGCCATTCTTTGATCTAGATTCATGACTTGAATTGTTTTACAACTTTCTGACACCCCCTTCCTGTTGGGATTTTCTGACTTTAAGAAAACAATCATTTGGCAAAAAAAAATGTCTACTGTGTCTGCTTATTCTTGATCAGTTTTCCAAAGAATTATTATCACTCCTGGGATCGGCAAAGAGAAACCGAATGTGAACAAACTGAAACAATACAGTGAAACCTTTCACATCACTCTGGAAGCTTGCTGGACCCTTCCACAAAGTAACTACAAACAGGCTTTTGAACTATCTAATCAAATTTCAAGAAATTGCCATTTGTAACTTCGATGTCAACAGGTCTGTTTTGTTTTATAAAATGCCTTTGAACATGCAAAGCACTGACTCATGTTTGGACACCTACAACTAGTTCATCTACATATGCAGTATTCTTTTCTCTGCATGAGCAAAATGTAACAGCTCAGATCAGTAAATCAGTGGAGAACAATTCTTCAATCCATTTCAGGTTATCGACCTGAGGATTTGTTGTCGAAGGACTGGAAGATCTGATCATTATAGAACATACATATCAAGGACACGTCGTATCTGTTCCTTGAAAAAGTTCCACATTTCCACCACATCCTTCCCTGACAGCGTATGCTCCCAACTTATGCTCCTCAAATCCTGTCTTACAGCATTGTAATTTCCCTTCCCCCAATTGTAAAATCTACCCTGTTGTGCGCACCTATCTCTCTCCATAACCAAGGTGAAAATCACAGAATTGTGGTCACCATCATCAAAATGTTCACCCACTAACAAGCCCATCACTTGTCCTGGTTCATTACCGAGTACCAAATCCAATATGGCCTCCCCTCTGGTTGGACAATCTACTTTTATTAAAAAGATTAGTCAGGCATACAAGTGCAATATTGCTCTTGCTTAGTGTGAATCTCACTCTCTCAATGTGCTTGCCCACATGAATTTCATCCATCACTGTCATGCCAAGTAATCAGTGATCAAAGAATGAGTCAGTTTATGCAGAGTTCTCAAAGAGAAAAAAAAAGTACCATGAGATCATTGCAAACTATTTACAGTTAACTTCTTCAGCAGTGTCTCAGGGTCAAGGGTGATCATTTGTTTCAACCAGATTCAATTGGTCAGCTCAAAACCCAGTGTGCTGTCTCCAGACTATGTCACATCAGGGAAGTGGTGCTTGAAGGGCTGTTAGATGGATTGTTGAGGTGTGTCTGCATGCTCTGATGCCTCAATCTTTGCCTCGACACATTCCTTGAGATGTGTTCAGTGCCTTCCTGAACAAACTTTTTCCGTTTTGATGAATCAAAAGCCAACGTCTCCCATGAATCAGTGGTGTCATGGAGTTAGAATATGCAGATGATTAACCTTTAAACCCACTGACTGATTTAATACTGGTGACTTTGCTTGAAGAAAATCAACTTAAATAAGTTAAAAATCACATAACACCAGGTTATAGTCCAACAGGTGTAATTGGAAGCACTAACTTTTGGAGCGCTGCTCCTTCATCAGGTGGTTGTGATTTTCTGACTTTAAGAAAACAATCATTTTGCAAAAAAAAAGTCTAATGTGTCTACTTATACTAGCTCCGAAAGATAGTACTTTCAATTAAACCTGCTGGACTATAACCTGGTGTTGTGTGATTTTTAACTTTGTACACCCCAGTCCAACACCGGCATCTCCAAATCACAACTTGAAAAAGAGCCAGAACAGTGTTCTAAAATGGTGGAAGAAGCCACCTAATGTACATGAGTAGCTAAGCTTCTGAACAGCTTTGAAGTAGATCAACAGATACATGTCTGGACAGTGCTCCAACAGAATTCCATAGTTATTATTATTCAACTCCCTGAAAAAAAGCCTCAGCATAATTAGTAACATGCTTGTCATTAACAGAAACCGCTAAGAAACAAAATCTACCAAAACCTACTCTGAAGAAAAAGGTGCCTAAGGTGGTGATCCCTTGATCACTTTGACAATGGAAGAGAAACACTTTGTCACATGGATTGCTCCCATTTTGAAACAGCTAGCTATCATATGACTGAAGCTCCCCCTTGTGAAAAAACTGGAATTATAGGTTTGTTACAGAGGGGCTGAACATCAACAAGACCTGTGAAGAACTGCTGCAAATCTGAAGTAACTTCCTATTAATTGTCACCTCAAGGTATCCAGCAAACAGAATCAATTAAAGTTCCCATATGGTTTATTTTCTGGCATGCATTCCCATGATGCTTTCTTTGATAAAACGGGTCTTTCGCTAAACACCCAGAAAACTGTTTTCATGCAACCAACTCCCACAGTAAAACACCTCCCCCATCACTGCCAATTAGAATCAATGGCAAGTTCCTTGAAAATACCATTTTCCCTGTCTTGTGTGTCTCCTGAGCACAGCAGCTCTCACGCTCTTCAGATTTCTTTTCAAACTCGAACCATATCCATTATAAGGTGGAATACATAATAAATAAGTAATTTCAAAATGAAAGAAATTTCAAGTTCATTAGCACCAGTTGTAGGAAATGAGAAACTGCAGTTTGAAATAAATCATCTCCACAAGAAATCATCTTGTCAGCTAAAACACCACTGGAACTTCAACACCATGCAAACACCTCAGAATGAATAATTCCTTTTACTTATTGACCAACTTTTCTCCAAATCCACCTCACCTACCCTATAACTTCTTCGATCTTGTGAACTAATGTGTGCACATATGTCACGTCATGTTTCAAGGTGGGTATTACCATTTTGAAAAGTTCTTTACATGGGTAACAATAAAACATTTTTGCCATGCCCAAGAGTTTTGTATGGTTTATTTCTTCATATAGTTTAATATATTCTCAATAATAAGTTGAATTGAAAAATTACATTGTTAAAAAAAACAGTTTTCATTAAACTGAGGAGTGAAAGGAGAAGAATTTCTACACCCTTCTGGGCTTGGTTATAATGGTAGATATATCTGACCTCTTCAAGGGTGTTTAAGGACATTCCAAAAGCAATTATGCTGTCCTCTGGGAGTCTCTTACCACAATAGAGTTTCAAGTCATGCAGTTATTTTGGGAATCTGGTGTAAAGCGCACAAACACCATGCCCTGTCCTGTGGATCTGGTGATTTATGCATTGAGTATGGGCAAGTTGGTTTGGGAGAACTTGCTTTCAATGTTGCTTACCAATAGATTTGAAGGATCTTACGAAAGGGATCACTGGTACCTTTGCATTTCTTTAAGATGTCCGCTGTAGGCCAATCAAGACTCTAAAAGCATGTGGCAGTGTGAGAATCTGGCAAACCATGACTTTTATCTTGGGCTGGATAGCTGGGTCTCCAAATATCTCTTTTTCAGAGTCAACTGATGACTGAGCTGACACATTGGAGGTGAATTTCATCATCTGCATCTACCTTTGTCAAGGGAAGGCACCAAGGCAGGGAAAATGGTATTTTCAAGAATCCTAATTAGCAGTGATGGGGGACATGTTTTGCTGTGGGAGGTTGGTTACAAGATGAAAACAGCTTCCTGGGTATTTAGTGAAAGACCCATTTTATCAGAGGAAACCTCATGAGAATGCATGCCAGAAAATAAACCAAAAGGGAACTTCAATTGATTCTGTTTGCTGTATACATTGAAGTGATAATTAACGGGAAGTTCTTTCAGATTTGCAGTGGTTCTTCACAAAAGGACACATAGTAAAGTGACAGCTTTTTTATTAGTCACTTGGAAATTGTGTGAATTAATGCTGCTGCGAATTCAAAAAAGTCCTTGCACAATCCACAACTGCAATTACTTTTTCTCTTGCAAAACTGACACTACAGCCAATTAAAGTGCTTCTCCACTGAATGCTAACTTGTTACTTCAATAACAAATAACTACCTGGGTCTTTTTTGTGCACTTTGTAATTAGGACCAACCTAACCTGCCTGGGATTTCATTGCACTGCTCTCCCCTGGAATTTAGACAACCACCTGCTAAACAACCCTTTGCAAAACTCTGCAAACGAGTCAAGCTTATCCTTTCTTTGTGACTCATACATCAGTCACTGCTCAGAAACATGTGAAGGTTAAAATGTCCTCAGGCTATGAGGTGTTGCGACAGAGCATGAGACTGAGTGCTTTTGATCTCACCAATTTTGTTATTGAAGCCAAAATTAGTTTTTTTAAAAAAAAACTGAGGCTTCTAATGCATGCCAATACCACAATCTCAGCCTTTAAGTACGTGATCACCTTATTTGAGAGTCTGCACTCTTGTTGCCGTGGGCTGTCCATGTTATAATTTGATATTGAGACAATGGAATTGTTCAAAATCTGTATTACTTCTTGAGGAAGTCTGAAAAAAAACAGTAGCCACCAGTACTCGCTGTACAGGAACAGCAGTTTCTAAATCAGATTCCCATCCTTCTTAGTTTTAAATTCATTCAATCGTCCTCTCCAAGTGTTTTGTGGAGTAATTGCTAGGCTGATCCTGACCCTAGAAGCTAGTGTGTCAAACTGACTCCAATATACTTCTCAGTTGACAATGTGCTAAAATAGATTGCTGTCAATTAGACTGGGAACTCCTTTTATCTGTCTTGCTGTCTTCAAGATACATGGAGCTCTGACATTAAAATGCACACCACTGCCCTAAAAATGGTGAAATTTTAAATGGCCACAGGGGCCGATTAGAAGGGGATCAGGCTCTCAGATTTACCACCACTGCATTGGTCAGCCACCATGTTCTTACTTCATGGCTGTTTTGGAACATATCTGTCCAATGCAGGGGTACAGTTGGCATTAGCTAGCTGTCTATAAGTAGTGGGAAGGTCAGGCTTCATTAAGGGTTGAGTAGAACCAAACTGATCATGGACTTTCTGGTTCATAAACTCCCTACAATGCATATCGAGGCCATTCAGCCCACCAAGTCTGCACTGACCCCCACAAAGAGCATTCCCTTCCAATCTCTGAATATTATGGACAATTTAGCATGGCCAATCCACCTAACCGGCACATATTTGGGCTGTGGGACGAAACCAGAGCACCTGGTAGATGCAGGCATGGGGAGAACTTGTACACTTCATACAGTCGCCCGAGGTGAGAATTGAACTCAGGCCCCTGGCACTGTGAGGCAGCTGTGCTAACCAGCGGAAGGTTCCTGTAGAGGCTGAAACAGATCAAGAGGAGGGTAATGGCCCAGTAGCAGACTACAGCTCTGTCCATTTCTTTATGCACTTCTCTACAGATGTGATTACAACATGGCCATAGCTGCTGTCCAAGTCCACCCTGTGAGCATGTGCCCCTCCCCACAGTAACTGTCTGGTAGCTATGGCCAATCTTAATTTCACAATGAGAAAAAAAAGTCTTCCAAGGGTGTCTCCCTCACAAGCTGCTTTGCTGTCTCCAACAGACAATCGAAAGCATCCACCTTTGAAAGTGCAGTTGCTAATTTCCAAGAACTGGTGGTTCTCTACTTGGATCCTCCAACTTTGGGACCCCACCCTCTATCCTTAATTGGATAGCAAATGCACTGCCTAACCACCACTGTTAAGCCCATCAGTAATACCACCTGCCTGCAGATGGTACCAATGTGCAGCAGGGACACAAAAGTGCACTTTCTATTAGCATTTCCACCCTACTACTATAATCTGAAACTACTTCTTTCTCAGCAGATGTTGCCAAACCCACAGAGCATTCTTATGATTTTCGGATTTTGTTTTAAACTTTTCAGCAGCTATAATATTTTCTTTGTACTTAAAGTTCCGCATTATGTCTTGCTAAGCCTTATGGATGTCATCTTATTTGCAGCCATCCGTCCTACACTGTAACAGCGATTTCACTCTTCATTGGTTGTGAGGTTTATAAAATCATGAGGGGCATCGATAGGGTGAATAGACAAGGTATTTTCCTTAGGGTAGCGGAGTCCAAAACTAGAAGGCATAGGTTTAAGGTGAAAGGGGAAAAATTTAAAAGGGACTTAAGGGGCAACTTTTTTTTTCACACAGAGGGTGATGAGTGTATGGAATGAGCTGCCAGAGGAAGTGGTGGAGGCTGATACAATTACAACATTTAAAAGGCATCTAGATGGAGATATGAATAGGAAGGGTTAAGAGGGATATGGGCCAAATGCTGACAAATGGGACTAGATTAATTTAGGATAACTGATCAGCATGGACGAGTTGGACCAAATGATCTGTTTCCACGCTTCACAACTTTACAACTCTACAACTGTTTGGATGAATTGATCTTCCAAGGCTGCTCAGACATGAGAGTTCTTTCTCCCAACTTCAAACCTCAACATGACGTTTTAATGGCAAGGAGGCATTTGAGCAGTAACAGTGTCATTGGACCAGTATTTCATATGCTCAGGCAATCCACATTTCATGCCATGGATTCAAATCCTAGCCCTGCAGCATTTAATATTTCAATTCAAATCCATTAAATATGTTGTGGAATTGAAATCCACTCCCAGTAATAGTGACCATGAAACTTCTTCAATTGCTGTAAAAAGTTTTGGATCACTTTCGGACATTTTTTATTTGGTCAAGTCAGTGTATGAGCCACAGCGATGTGGCTAACTCTCAATGCCCCTCCATATGGCCTAACAAGGAATTAAAGATGGGCAGCAAATGCCATGTCTTGCCAGTGATGCACACGTCCCATTCAATTAAAAAAAAGGTGGCATAATGGATCCAGAAATTGCTGGAGAAACTCGGGTCTGGCAGGATCTGTTGAGACAGAAATCGTTAACATTTCATGAAACCTTCATGGAACTGGGACTCGAACCACGAACTCTGTGCTGGAGAGACTCAGCAGATCTGGCAGCATCTGTGGAGAGAGAAACAATGTTCTTATTTCCCAACATCTGCAGTACTTTGATTTTCTCTTAAAGGAGACATGCAGCCTATTCCTGCAAAACCAACAGAGCTCCTAAAACAAGGTCAACATATCGAGTAGTTAATAACTGAAATTGCTCACATTAACTCTATGTTTCATAAGTGAGCTGCAGCTCTGCGGGAACAAAAGAATGAACTGAATAAGTTATCCATTGTCATTGGTTCCAAATCCTTTCTTCATGAAAGAATTATGTTTTCCATAACCAGGATGCTGAATTATTGATGTCTTTTTTTTATGTTGCAATAGCAGTGAGTTAGGTCGTCAAATCCTTGAGAATCAATTATGAAGAAATAGAATTGTTCATCTGTATCCTTGGTTATTTTGTGGCACTGTGCATTAAATTACTGACAAAAGACATCACTCCCACTCAAGCTCAGTGATGCAATTTTGTCATGTGTAACAATTTTCTGCCACTAAAGTGCAAATGCAAATTTGTCACTACCGGCTGCATCCCTTCTTTTCCAAGGCAGACTTCTGTTATTCCTAGTCTGTGGAATCTACAGTTTTGGGAACAATCCCTGTTGTGAATTAATTTCATGATGCAGTCGTCCACTTCTTTCCTTATGCTCAATAGATGCCCTTCTCAATTCTATTACCTATCTAATTGATAGGGAGCATTTTAATTGTCACCTTGCAATATGCATATAGACACACTTTCTTGGTCATCTGTGGGAGCAGGTGGATAACAGACAAATACTCTTTCATGGATGGATGATGCATCTGAGGATGCCATGGGGAGTAAGAGTGGAAGTACAGAGGAATATAGTCCTAAACTTCAAATCTCTCTTCAAAAACATGACAGCGCCAGAGGACTAGAGAATTGAAAATGTGCATTCTTGCTCGTTAAAAAAAAGTGCAATAATAAACACAGCAGATGGGAGTAAAACCCTGGGACAAATTTAACTGCTGATCAAGCTTATTTCATTTGGAAAACCAGAATGGATATGTTCAAAGAAAGGTGAATTAGAATTAGCTTTATTATCATGTGTACTGAAATGAGTACAGTTTATGACTCATTACTTACGGCACCTTTTTTAGGTACCAAGATACCTAGGAACAGATTCTTATTCTGAGGGAAAAACTTCGAAACATTAAGTAATATGAAGTTCAAAATAACAGTCCTCCTAACCCAGTCATGACTGGAGCCTTTTTTTGGTTAAATCACAGGATGTTTATAGGAGGCCATATCTCCAGTTCGACTGGCAGCAGAAAAGTAGCACATTGTCAGGATCCCGGGGACGATATCAGATGGCGGTGACTGATCGAGCAGACAGGGTGAAGTCAGTGGAGAGGAAAAGATAAACGTTTGAAGCAGTTTCAGCTTCAATAACATTTAGTATCAATTTATTCAGTTACTTGTTCATTAATTTGTTCTGTAATCCAAGATGGCGCCAGAACATGGTGGCATTATAAATTTTTCACCATACCTACAAACACATGACAATACTAAATAAATCAAATCAAACCTTGGCTACATAGATTTCCACTTGATAAAGAGTTAATAATTGGCTTGGTGACAAGGTTGAAGACCACAGTAAAGAGGATATAAAATTGCACTGTGATTAAAAATTATATTGCATGATCGTAGCAATCATAATTCTTCATCTTTGACCTTAATAAGGTAAAATCACCTCCACGACATTGCCAAGATTGGAACAGATAATTCATGGAATCACATAGGCTGACAAATAAGCCAAGAGCCAATTCTAAACAAGTATCAGCTTGAGAAATATAACACTGTGAATTGAACTAAAACAATACACGTGCAGTTTTTCACTTGAATATCTGATACCCCTGGCTTATGTCACTTACATACAGGCCATCTTCATGAACCGACCAATTGAACAGGATCAATTGCAATAAGAACAATTTTTCGCAAAAGACATGTTGACAGACGTGCAACAGTTCAGAGACAGTCATCCTAATTCCTGCTGGAAAGCTAGTTATCTGCAGAAATTGCTGGACATCAATTCAAATAAAATTTAAAAATGCTTTAAATGTGAATGTCCCCATTCTCTTCAGTTTTCTTCAAGCAATTCAAGAAATCTTTAACTTGAGCATTTAAATGACTAAAAGCAGTTTATCTTTCTCCCCGAACTTGTATGTCTGAGGTAGCTGAACTTGAAACGCTAAGCAACTTACTGGTTGAAATTATATCGGTCTTTCGCATCTTTATAGTGTCCCACAGCTCTTCACAGCCAGTTAACTACCTATGAAATATGCAGTGCATTATTTGCAGCAGCCAATTTGGTGTGCACATCAAAGATCCACAAACTGCAATGAGATAAATGATCAGGTAATCTATTTTAACGATGTTGGTTGAAGGATAAAACTCAGCCAGAGCTTTGGGGATCTCTCCTACTTCTCTCGTGATACAGTAGAATCGCTGGCATCCAGTCAAAAGAACTATTTCTCATTCTAGATTACAAACCACTTAACCTTGTTCAAATTACTTAGGAACTGGACTTAATTCAGAGACTTTTGTCCTCTCCTACAATCAGATGGCCTTTGCTGCAAAGATTGACTCCTCCTTCAGAATAGACTTTTGGCCAATCTCAAGAATGGAAAGACTGCTGCTTCTGTGAGATAATATTCAAGAATGAGGCGGCACAATTTCAAGGGATGTTAAAAGTGAGGGCAAATCTCTCCAAGGCCCCAAGGGATCCTTCCATATCCGCCACAAATTCACCTGCACCTCCACACACATCATCTATTGCATCCGTTGCAACAGATGTGGCCTCCTCTATATTGGGGAGACGGGCTGCCTACTTGTGGAACGCTTCAGGGAACACCTCTGGGATGCCCGAACCAACCAACCCAACCACCCCGTGGCTCAACACTTTAACTCTCCCTCCCACTCCACCAAGGACATGCAGGTCCTTGGACTCCTCCATCGCCAAAACATAACAACACGACGGTTGGAGGAAGAGCGCCTCATCTTCCGCCTGGGAACCCTCCAGCCACAAGGGATGAACTCAGATTTCTCCAGTTTCCTCATTTCCCCTCCCCCCACCTTGTCTCAGTCGATTCCCTCGAACTCAGCACCACCCTCCTAACCTGCAATCTTCTTCCTGACCTCTCCGCCCCTACCCCACTCCGGCCTATCACCCTCACCTTGACCTCCTTCCATCTATCGCATCTCCAACGCCCCTCCCCCAAGTCCCTTCTCCCTTCCTTTTATCTTAGCCTGCTGGACACACTTTCCTCATTCCTGATGAAGGGCTTGTGCCCGAAACGTCAAATTTCCTGTTCCTTGGATGCTGCCTGACCTGCTGCGCTTTAACCAGCAACACATTTTCAGCTCTGATCTCCAGCATCTGCAGACCTCACTTTTTACTCAAAAAGTGAAGTGGGACAAGAAGAAAAGAGCAGGTTCGGAGGGTTACCACAGACTGAGCTCCAACAACACCTTACAATTTGAGCGACTATTGCTAATAAAGAAGAGTTCAGCTTTGGAATACCTTTTTAATTCAATGTCCTGGAGCCTGCAGTTTAGGTTTCAGAGTCCTTCAACTAGTTCATACTGTGAAATGCACAATTAACTGTTGGAGTACTGTATACTATATAGAAATATATTCTGCAGATATACTGATGCTGGGGCTTTTTGCTCTGGTCAGCCAAAAGCAGGTTCATAGTTCCTAGAAAGTGGAGTCCCAGGTAACAGGGTAGTAAAGACATCATTTGGTACGCTTGTCTTCATTGGTCAGTGCATTGAGTCTAGGAGCTGAGATGTTATGTTGTGGATGTACAAGACATTGATTAGGCCACTTTTGGAATACTGTGTGCAATTCTGGTCTCCTTTGTAAAAGAAAGATGTTGAAAAACTTGGAAGGGTTCTGAAAATACTTAAAAAGGATTTTGCTGGGGTTGGGTTTGAGCTAGAGGGAGAGGCTGAATAAGCTGGGGCTATTTTCCTTGAGTGACAGAGGTATGACTTTATAGAGATTTATAAAATCATAAGGAGCATGGATAGCCAAGGTCTTACTCCTAGGGTAGAGGACTAAAACAAGAGGGCTTAGGATTAAAGTGAGAGGGGAAAGATATAAAAGGGACCTAAGGGGCAATGTTTTCATGCAGAGGGTGGTGCATGTACGGAATGAGCAGCCAGAAGAGGTGGTGGTGGAGGGTACCAATACAACATTTAAAAGATATCTGGATGGATACATGAATAGGAAGGGTTTAGAGGGATGAGGTCCAAATACTGGCAAACAGGACTAGATTAATTTAGATTAATTAATAGGATATATGTCGGCATGGATGAGTTGAATGGAAGGGTCAGTTTCCATGTTGTACATTTCTACGATTCCCTGACTAAGTCCCAATAAGCTGAATGCGCAAATCTCTGCAGGCAATGTGACAGAAGTGAGAGAATCAATGTACACTTGTTAAAAGATATAATTATAAAAGTAGAAATTTCAAATCCACTGAAAATACGACACATTAGTTGTGTATGGAAACAAGTGGAAAAAGAAGTATGGAGAATAAATACAGTACAAAATCCAAACATTGAACTTTGGCAAGGTCATAGCAATGTGAATGATCAAGGACACTTCCGACCAAAACCAGTCAAGAAATATTGTATAACCTTCCTGTTCAGATAGAAAACCCAATATGGTTTGCCCAACCCTAGACAAACCATCTCTGACTTGACAGCAGCACCCCTCTTCCCCTGGGGCTCAACATCCACTCCAACCCAATCTGTTGAACAAAAGTTCTGTATTTTCCATCAATAGTTCTTCAAACTCTTTTTATAGAGCTAATGCTCATTTTCTTAAATTTTATCTTTATCAATCATTTATAGGAACTCTTATGATCTATTTTATATATCTGCTTTGGCTTTTGAGTACTAATTTTCCCTGTTTAGTCATTTTTTTGCTTTAATATTCTGTCAGATCCTTTGATGGCCACCTGTCTGTCAAGTTACGTCTTTTCTTCAAGTTCAAAGTACTATCTTTAATATTTATAGTTAACCATAGATAGTGAGTCCATATCTTGGTTTCATTTTCCTCTTGGAAGTATATCACTGGTGGAAACTAAACCTAAAATTCATTCATATTATGGTGACTGCTACATTCAGATGGGAGGCTGGACTATGTGATCATTAATCAGATTTCATGGTACAACACCAAGTCTAGCACAACCAGTTTTATGCTTGGTCAGAAAATATTCTATGAACTTTTCACCTGGGCTAACCTTCACAGACTACATGCAGATTAAGACTTCCCCAAAATATCACTGCGCATTTCTGACAAGTTCCCATGATTTCTTTCTTTATTCTCCACTCTACAATATAAGTGCTGTTAGGGGACTTTGGAAAAATTAAAAGTCATACATTAGCTATGTCACCACCAAATTCTTAAGACTTTAGGATGAAGTCCATCAGGCTGGGTACTTGTCCAAACACGCCAACAATTTACTCAGAAAGTGACCTTGTGCCTTTATAATTTCTCATCTTGACCCACATTGTTTCTATATCCTGGATTTGTTTATCCTTCATGTAGAATACTAAAGCTTTACTACAAATGCATATTTATTATTCTCCAATTGATGATCTGTCAAATTACTGAGTAGTGGGAAACTCAGGCTTCATTAAGGGCCAAATAGGTGAGATTATAAGCCAATACTCTACAAACATCATCCAATACAAGTCTTATACTTTTACAAAGATCTCCTTTGATCCCTCTACAAATATTGGAAAAATATTTTTTGATCGGTAGAAGTGCCCAAAACAGTGATCCAGAGGAATGGGGGCAGGAGTTGCTGGTTGCAAAGCATGGTGCTCATGAATAAATACATTTTGCATCACTTTTATTGATGTCAGTCTTTGTTAATATTTGTTACATTTTAACCTGGAGCACAAAATTTACACCAGTAATAAGGAATATATTTGATCTGACCTATTTACTGCTGGCATGAACAGAGATGTCAATATCATGTCCCAGTATCAATCATTGTCAATAATGGTTGCTGTCAGGGAAATAGTTAAGAAGGAGATGCAGTATTCAGACTTGCATAACCATACATTGAACTCATTTTTTTTTACTGTCCTCACTTCAGTCAAACCTGCAAATTTGCTAACCCTGTTCGTGTCAACCCCTCATCAACTGCTCAGCTTTTCAAATGTTTTGAGGAAGATAAATTATAGTCTTCTGATTTTGTAAAAAAAAAGTTATTTGTGTCTACCTGTAAAACAACATAGAAAATAATGAGGTGGACAAGGCGATTGTTTGAGACACTGACAATCATGAGAAAGTCAATAGGTAGTGGGGAGGTGCCATAAAATTAGAAATAAGCAAATGTGATGCTTAGAATCACAACAGGTGGACAAATGGACATGAAGTGCAGAGTAATTTGCTCTCAATTAAAAAAACACAGAACTGATCACAGAAATAAAAGTGAAGTTTATTTTCACAACTATCTGGTACAAAGCACTCAACATGCCTTTCAAATGCAAATGATGCTGTCCAATCAACCTTTGATTTCTCCAAAATGTAGCGTGACCCCAAATTCAATATGGTAAACCCAACTACATTGTCTATGTAGATTTCCAAAGACATTTAATGAAGTTACATTAAGATTTACTAATAGTGTTCAAAGCTGTGGAGTTTAAGATAAAGCCTGGGTTTAAGATAAAATGGATAAGAAATTGACTGAGCCTGGAAAATAATAGATGCCTGTTCAATGCATCATCTCAAAGTAAGAGAAACATTGATTGGGATAGTCATTATTGCAGTGAGGAAACAGGCAGCAGGTACCTGCATTCAGTAAATGTGTGGTCAGCAGAAGCAATGCTGCTCCTTTGGACTTCATGTTTGGAATATTTCCTTACCTTTGTTGTTTCAGGTGGTCCTCAGAGGTAGTTCCACTCGACACGGTTTGCGCTGCCTTCAGGCAAACTAATCTTCAAGAGAGATTCTCAGCAGGTTCAGGACCTGCACTTTGTGTTTGCAACCAGCCAAACACCTGCTGATATTATGACCAAGGCTAGAGGGGTGAATAAATCATCCTTTTCAATCCAGAGGTCAGCACAAGAATTTTAGTTTTGAAAACAGATGTGCTTTTTATTCCCCAAGAGAGTTTGCTTTTGCTCATGTGCAAAGTAATGAAGCCAGACATTTCAAGTCAAATCAAAATTAGACAGTTATCAGAAACTTGCTTGATAGCAAGTACAAACATTGCTTAAAAATGGTATAACTGTTCTTAGCCTTTATGACATTCCAATAATCTCCTGCAAAAATGCCATCCCATATTCCCAATTCCTCTGCCTCCACTGTAAGAGGAGGACTAGTTCCACCACAGAACACACCAGATGGCCTCCTTCTTTAGAGACCGCAATTTCCCTTCCCACGTGGTTAAAGATGCCCTCCAATGCATCTCGTCCACATCCCGCACCTCTGCCCTCAGACCCCACCCCTCCAACCATAACAAGGACAGAACGCCCCTGGTGCTCACCTTCCACCCTCCCAACCTTCGCATCATCCGCCGACATTTCCGCCACCTCCAAACGTCCACCACCAGGGATATATTTCCCTCCACTCTTTTCCGCCTTCCGCAAAGACCGTTCCCTCCGTGACTACCTGGTCAGGTCCACGTACCCCTACAACCCACCTTCCCATCCTGGCACCTTCCCCTGCCAGTGCAGGAATTGCAAAACCTGTGCCCACACCTCCTCCCTCACCTCTATCCAAGGCCCTAAAAGGTGGATTCCACATCCATCAAAGTTTTACCTGCACATCCACCAATATCATTTATTGTATCCGTTGCTCCTGATGCGGTCTCCTCTGCATTGGGGAAACTGGATGCCTCCTCACAGAATGCTTTAGGAAACATCTCTGAGACACCAGCACCAATCAACCACACCACCCTGTGGCCCAACATTTCAGCTCCCACTCTGCCAAGGACATGGAGGTCCTGGGCCTCCTTCACCGCTGCTCCCTCACCACCCGACGCCTGGAGGAAGAACGCCTCATCTTCCGCCTTGGAACACTTCAATCAGTGGGTGGCACGGTGGCACAGTGGTTAGCACTGCTGCCTCACAGCTCCAGAGACCAGGGTTCATTTCCCGCCTCAGGCGACTGACTGTGTGGAGTTTGCACATTCTTCCCGTGTCTGCGTGGGTGTGCTCCGCTTTCCTCCCACAGTTCAAAAAAAATGTGCAGGTTAGGTGAATTGGTCACGCTAAACTGCCTGTAGTGTTAGGTGCAGGGGTAAATGTAGGGGAATGGGTCTGGGTGGGTGCGCTTCGGCGGGTCGGTGTGGACTTGTTGGGCCGAAGGGCCTGTTTCACACTGTAGGTAATCTATTCTAATCTAACCCCAGGGCATCAATGTGGACTTCAACAGTTTCCTCATTCCCCTTCCCACATCTCACCCCAGTTCCAAAATTCCAGCTCAGCACTGTCCCCATGACTTGTCCTACCTGCCTATCTTCTTTTCCACCTACCAATTCCACCCTCCTTTCTGACCTATCACCTTCATCCCCTTCCCCATTCACCTTTTGTACTCTATGCTACTTTCTCCCCACCCCCATCCCCTGTCATTTATCTCTCCACCCCCTTCAGGCTCTCTGCCTGTATTCCTGATGAAGGGCTTTTGCCCGAAACGTTGATTTTACTGCTCCTTGGATGCTGCCTGAACTGCTGTGCTTTTCCAGCACCTCTAATCCAGATTGTTTCAACAGCAATTAACACGCAGTAAGGTCTCATAAATAAAAAGGGATAAGAGATAAGATAAACTGCATAGTTTCTAAGAAAATTGTGAAGCTAATTGAATGATAAATGTTGGCCACCAGGGCCAAAGTTCAACCATTGCACCTGAACTGAGAATATTGCATTTTTTAACTTTGCACATAGGAACGCTATCTATTCCTGGTGATAATACATTTCAGCCCAAAACATTTTCTTTAGTCATCTATTGAGTATTTTATGGAAAAGTAACCACTGTGAGGAAGAGTTCAGAGGCTGACATGTCATTTAATTTTGGTGTTTTCTGCAAACCAATCTTAATGGAAACTGAGTGCATCTTGTGCTGGATTTGGTGTCCCAAGACAGGTTTTATTTAATTCTAATTAACTCCAAATTACACTTTACACCTCAATTTCACAGGAACACGCCACTTTGCTTAAGTCTCTTTACTACTGGATTGAAGCCCCCAATCACTATCTTGGAAAATAATGATCAGTCTCAGATTTAAATCTAATGACTGATCTGGCAACCACTCTGAATTATGGAAGACAGTTCTAAATTTCCATTAATCTTGTGTTGTTTTTCCCATTCCTGGATGCAGTGATTGTGACAAGGGTGGGTAATTGGGAAATCTGACCCTGGATAGATATATTTGCCTCCGTCTTGCCACTGTAGTGATTGTAACAAGGTCAGACGGGTGGACCTCAGAATGAGTTCCCTGATTGGGGCTGTTTCTCGGGTTCAATCAGGGAGCCTTGGATGACAGATATAAACAGGAGTGTCAGAGGTTCTGCTCACTGACAGCTGACTCTGAGGAAGCTTGATCAATGCCAAGGACTGTCCACATGTAAACAAAGGGTGACTTGGTGGTGGGATTCACGGTCTCTGGCAAGTTATTTCAACTATAGCAATTAAGTGTTTGATCACAATGTCCATTGGGGAATTTTAACTCAACAGCACTTGAAAGACCCTTGAGTGCCCTGCAATTTACAGCCACTTAAAGGCTTCAACTCTCCATCAGACCAATTATGAGCCTCGCTGACCATCTGGAAAACTGGCTGGTTCTTGCAATGAGCGACAGAATCCTATCTACATTGGTATGAACGTACATGATGTGTTACCTGTAAGTCGGGTCCACAGAAGCCTAAGTGAATTCCAATTTGCTAGGTACGATTGAGCTGTGTGATGGACAATGCCTCACGTTCCACTGAATTTAGTAAATGATTTACAAAAATGAGTAATGTATATTATCATAAAACAAATCTGGATAAAGATCTCTATTCAGAAGCAGTGGTTTGAATAAAGCTTGTTTTAAAAAATCAGTATGAGGACAGCAATCTTGACGTCTAGAGCTTTGTTCTTTCTTTTAAAAAATCCATTACCAATCGCTTAACCACAGAATTGTTGATGTAATTGTGTTGAGGGTAATATTAAAGTAATCTCAGGTCACATCATTTGTGATCACACAGCTAAAGAGACTCAAAGCTGACAAGACGACTGGAAACCTGATATCAGTGCTGTTCCACAGGGATTGGTGCTGGGTTCACTTGTGTTTATCATTTACAAAAATGATTTAGATAAGAGTATTGAAGGTATGGTTAATAAGTTTATGGATGATACCAAAATTGGTGGTATAGTGGACAGTGAAGAAACTTATCTAAAGATTACAAAGGGATCTTGATCAATTGGATCCTTGGGCGGAGTAGTGGCAGATGGAGTTTAACTTGGATAAATGCGAGGTTGGTAAAAACAAACAAGGGCAAGATTTATGCAGTTAAAAGTACGGTGACGGGTAGTATTATAGAACAGAGACCTAAAGGGTCAGGTACATAATTCTGTGAAGTTTGTCAAACCTGTAGACAGGGTAGTTAAGAGGCACTTAGCATACTTGCCTTCATTGCCCAGGCCTTTGACATCATGTTGAGGTTGTGCACAATGTTGGTGAGGCTTCTTCTGGAATACTGTGTCCAGTTCTGGTCACCCTGCTATAGATGGGATATTATTAAGCTGGAGAAGGTTCAGAAAAGATTGACCAGGGTGTTGCTGGGAATGGAGGGTTTGAAATATAAGGAAAGGCTGGGATGTTTTTCACTGGGATGAGGTGTATAAAATCATGAGGGGTGAATATAAGCTGAATGCTAAGTGTCTTTTCCCTGTGGTGGTGGCTTTCAAGATTCAGTGGCATTTTTTTTTAAGATGAGAGGAGAAAGATTTAAAAAGAACATGAGGGGCATCCTTTTCTTTCGAGAGGGGAATACACATGGCAAGTGCTTTACACAGAGGCTGGTAGGTGCCTGGAACGCATTGCCAGCAGAGGTTGTAGAGGCAGGCATGGTAGATTCATTTAAGATGCATCTGGACAGATGCATGAGTAGTTGGGGAGCAGAGGGATACAGATGCTTAAGAATTGGGCAACAGGTTTGGAAAGTAGATTTGGATCGCCTCAGGCTTGGAGGGCTGAAGACCCTGTTGCTGGACTGTAAATTTTCTTTGTTCTCTTTGTTCTTTGTTTGGTTCATATCTGGAATGAACTTCCAGAGAAAATGATGGATGCAGATACAGTTGCAATGCTTAAATGACATTTGAATAAGTACATGAATAAGAAATGTTTGGAGGGAAATGGGCCAAGCACAAGCAAGTGGGACGATTTAGTTTGGGAACATGGACGACATGGACTGGTTGGACCGAAGGGTCTGTTTCTGTGCTGTATGACTCTAAAAAATGTAACCAATACAGATGACTCATTCCTTGACCAGCTAGCACCCCTATTCTGTTTCCAAAACACCTGGTCTCAGCTTTGTAAAGCATCTTGTTTCAATTCAAGGTCTGTTCAATATTGTATTAGTTATGAAGGATAAACAAATCGTTAGCACCAAAGTGGATGTGTCCCAAGGAGGACAAATCCAAATGTCTTCATCCAGGTTTATTCCCTGAATTCAGACAGAGGACTGAAACACAGCAGAAAGGTGTGCTGAGTAAACATAGTTAATTATTCAAATGTTAACATTTCAGCATGTGAGAAAGCATCTCTTTGATACTGTAGTTTTTGTATAAACTTTAGATTACTACTTAGGAACTTTCCACTTCCGGCAAATGTTTTCCTGCACATCCAACCACCTCACCTATTGCGTCCGTTGCTCTTGATGTGGTCTCCCCTACATAAGGGAGACAGAACACCAACTCACGGAATGTTTCAGGGAACATCTCTGGGACAATGTGCCCTGTGGCTGACCACTTCAGCTCCCCCTCCCACTCTGCCAAGGACATGCAAGTCCTGGGCCTTCTCCACCACCAAATCTAAGCCACCCAACGTTTGGAGGAACACTGCCTCATCTTCCGCCTTGGGACCCTCCAACCACACAGCACCAACATCAACTTCATCAGTTTCTTCATTTCACCTCCTTCCACTTCACCCCAAATCCAAATCTCCAATATGGCATCACTGTCTCGAACTGTCCTCCCTTCCCACCTTTCCGCTCCACCCTCCCTCCAACCTATTGCCATTAGCCCCCACTTGGATCAACCTATCATCTTCCCAGCTATCTCACCATCATCCCCCCCCTCCATTTATCTCACAGCCCCCTTCCCCCGCCTCCCAACAACCCTCACTCCTGATGAAGAGCTTATGTTTGAAAGGTCGACTCTCCTGTTCCTCGGATGCTGCCTGACCTGCTGTACTTATCCAGCACCACATTTTTCGACTCTGATCTCCAACATTTGCAGTCCTCATTTTCTCCTACTCCTTTTGCTGACTCAAGTTGGAAAAGTGCAGGGGGTTCAATCCCAACATCACTCTGGTGAACAGATAGTGGATTGTCGGCTCCAAACAAGTTAACACTGCAGGGATTCCACTGCCAACCTGTCCAACTCAATGAAGGCCCTCATCCTCAATATAATCTTGATGTCTGCTCTGCACTCTCAACAAGACCCTCATTTACATCATGTGAAAAAAAGTCTGCTTCTTTATCTGTATTTTTAAATTGTGAACAGAAATGGGACTAATTGCTTTAAAGAAAATAATTACTAAAGGGTTACTGCATGTCGTTTGAAAGCGAGTAACCCCAATATTCATTGTATGTGCTGTCATTGCCTATTGATGACCATGAAACCATTGTCAATGATAGGAAAAACTCATTTGGTTCACTTGTGGTCCTTCAGGGAGAGACACCTGCCATTCTCACCTGACCTGGCCTCCAGACCCACAACAAAGTGGTTGCCTCAAATGCCCTCTGATGTGGCCTTGCAAGCCACATGATTCATAGGCAGCTGGGGCCGGGCAATAAATGCTGACTAACAGTGATGGCTATATCCTACGAATGGAGGAAAAGCTGCTTGGTCAAACAGCATTGTCAGTGCAGTTTTCAGATGACCCAGAACCAAGGGATGTGTACAACTGGAGATTCAGCTGGCAGCAAGTAACTAACTGACTGTCATCGATAACTAGTTGACAGCCATAAGGCTTTCTGTCTGCCAACAGTGATTGGTTCTCAGCTGGCTGAACAGTTTGGGATGGTGTAAAGTTATCAGAGCACCACAGCTGTGGAGCTTTGTTCTATGCAGGAAATTCCAATTTACATTTGAAGAAAACCAATTTATTTTTCCTTCAGCAGTTGCTGTAAGCTGTGATTTGTAAGTTATAAATAAACTAGTCACTGTGCATCTTATAACCCAGTGGAAGCATCTGGAGAAGAAAGACAAAGAGGAAGCATTGCAATCAGCTTAAGAACAAGTGAGAAAGAGACCACTGAACTGTTTTCCCAATTTTCCCTCAGTCCATAATGTGAGAGTTGGAGTAATGATTCAAGATGTGCATAAGCATAAGGGGCAAGAAGGTGACCAAAAGAAAATGGCCGACATATGAATTTGACTAACTTAGCTATAGCAGCAGAAGTGGTAAACAAGTTGCAGCTGGACCACAAGGTCAGACAGATAACAAACCAGACAATGGGCGACCTTACACATAGCAAAAACAAGTCCAGACAGCAAAACCACAAGGCCGAAAACGAACCTCGTGACTGATAACGAGGGAGAAACAACTTGAGGTGGACAATGGGTGGTTGTCAGCTGCCTGGGAAGATTGTAAACACTTGAGGGGGAAATGTGTCCAGCTGCACTTGCAAGATTGGGGTAAACAAGTAATGGAAAAGTACCGGTTGCTCGAGATTGAGAATCACCTGACTCAACAGGGGGTGGAGTTTAAGGGTATATCAGGGGATGCTTTGTAACGATCAGGGTCCCTTTCTTTGAGGGGTACCCAACTCTGCAGACTTGCTAATTGCTAATAAACTTTGTTTTCCTGAATTTGTCTTGAGCTGACTTTTTTACGTCTAACAACTTGGGGGCTCGTGTCCGGGATCGACACTCCGGCTGCGAGGGGATCGAGAAAGGACATCGGGGAAGGTGCACCCTGCCGAATTTGGCAGTCCCTGAGTGCTTGCTCGTCGCCCCACGCGGCTTGAGCGAGTGATATCCGGAGGACTCAGGAAAACAAAGCACAGGGAACCAAGGCAGAAGGGAAGTTTTTTTCGATCGAGTAATTTTGGTGCACCAAACCCAGGTAAGATACCTTGCAGAGGTCTGGTTTAAGGAGGAGCGTGCGTCACGGGGTCCTGCAGGCCTTCTGCAGAGGCGTGGCACGCGCGAATCTGAGAACCGGAGGGTCCTGCTTGTGTTCCTGGGCGATCGAGGGCGCAGATGTCTGGTTTAAGGAGGAGCGTGCGTCACGGGGTCCTGCAGGCCTTCTGCAGAGGCGTGGCACGCGCGAATCTGAAGACCGGAGGGTCCTGCGGGGTAAGTGTGTTTTGACACGGATACTTGCAGATGTCTGGTTCAAGGAGGAGTGTGTGCCACGGGGTCCTGCAGGCCTTCTGTAGAGGCGTGGCGCGCACGAATCTGAGGACCGGAGGGTCCTGTGAGTGTGTCTTGACACGGGTAAATCTTCGTAAGTCCTCGGAAATGGGAAATAAGGAATCAAAAGCAAATAAGGAAGAGGGAGGTCCGAACGTGGATAATGAGAATTTTTTTACCAGCAGCTTGCAGTAAGACCGACAGAGAGAGAGAGAGAGTGCGAGAACTGCTCGCAAAACATTTAACCCTCTGTGATTCGGTTTGAATGCACATTGGTTTGTTAGTGATTGAATGAGGAAGTTTTATTCACTGGAGCTTGAGTTCCAGGATTGTTTTAAATGTGATCTTTATGTAAACTTAACATGATTTATTTTCAATATGTGAAGGACAGTTGTAGTTTCAGTTCAACAGTAGACTGTTGGAAAAAAAAAGAGACAATAACTTCCATGGTTATTATCTGAGACCTTGGATTCGGCCATTAGAATTTTTTTTAAACTTGAATTGACAAATTATTGTAAGACAGCTCTGATTATTTTACGACCTAAAGTATTGTAATTAAGAAATAATTGGTCAGGAGTACATAAGAAAACTAATTTTGGATCTAAATTAGAGTACTAAATCTGGGTGATTAAAGTGGATTTCAAAATTGGGAACTGTATGCATTTTACATTTTAAATATTAAATACTGAATAAATGGACGTAAATATATAAATATGTTTACAAGTTAGGAACAGGCTTTAAAGTTAGTCAAGCATGAATTAATAAATTGGTGTTTGAGGATATGAGAAGCTAGGAACATTGCAATATTTCTTAAAAAAGGAAGAACGTATCGACTAAAGTGCCGATAGGGGACAAGGAGATTGGGTTTGTGTGTGACCCCCTCACCAGTGGGGAGGTCGGAACATTTAGAAGGAAATGACGGTCCTGGATGAGAATCCGATAGGATTGTCAGAACAAATCAATTTTTGAGGCCCAGTCTGTATATGTGGGCTGAGTTAATGTCTATTTTTGAATACACTATTTACTGGGGGAGAAAGGAGACTTATATGGGGATACTGGATAGGGAAAGTGTTAATTGAGATTAAAAAAAACTAGTAGCAGTGCCAGTATTAAGCTTGCCGGACAATTTGGCATGAGAGGGGGATGGTTAGGGGTGAAGACAAATATCCCCTTCAGAACCCTAACTGGGACCACCACAATATAGAAGGGTGGAATAATATGTTAGACATGCAAAATTTGATAATCCAAGGGATACAAACTTGCATCCCCAAACAACAAAATTTAGCTAAGGTTTTCGACCTGAGGCAGGGAAAGGACGAGTCTCCCTGTGCATTCATACACAGATTAAGGGAGTCGGTTAGGAAATGTTCGGGTATAGACCCAGATGGGGAAATAGGATGACGGATGGTAAAGGTTCACTTCGTGACAAAGACATGGCCTGATATCCAGAAGAAGTTACAGAAGATAGAGAACGGGAATGGTAGAAATGAGTCGGAGTTGTTACAGGAGGTTCAGAAAGTATTTGTATAGAGAGACATAATGGCGGAGGAACGGAAGGCTAAGATAATGGTAGCAGTAGTAAGGGAGGACTGTATGAAAGACAAAAGGAGTCGGATAAATAAGGTGGTTATCTAAATCTGAATATTTATGTCTTTGTGGGCCGGCCCCGATAGGAATTTTGTGTTGGTGAAGATTTGTGTGTGTCTTTGTGTGTGTAAATTTGATTGTAAAAAAGTCTCTGTGGATGTGAGAAGTTGTGTTTGTGTATGGATTTTTTTTTAAAAAAAGGCTTCTCAGCTAACAAGCAGTTTAACACTTTGTGCTCTGGCTTGAATTCATCTGTTTGTTAATGGTTTTATGTGTGAAACTTGTTGTTTGTCATTTGATTCAGTGTGCTATTTTTGATTGTAATTTTATGAATGCTCAACGTTATTTTTTTTCTCATGATATGACTTTATTAGAACTTAAGGAGGACCATTCATGAGATTGAGTGCAAAGTAGTAATAAGTTAGAACAATTCCAAATTCACACGACATGAGGGGTGGTATCCACCTTCAGGAAAATGAGGCAAGGGAGCAGTGGCTCTGGAACAGATGTACAAAGAAAAAGGCTGCTGATAAGGCAGGGGGGAACAGAAACTCTGAGGGTAGATGCGAATTAATATGGGTAACTTGAGAGTGAGTTTCAGGACGTTGAGACAGTAAGTAGACTGTATTGCGCTGAGATTGTTTGTGGGGGGGCTATACGGCACGTAGGGCCGCATTGAAAAACGGTAGGTAGGGAGCGGGAGCTCCAGGGGCGGATGCGCCCAGACACAGGGAAAACATTACATTTGACAATTGCGATGTGCTTGAAAAAATTAAAATGTTACTGACAACCGACCCTGAACAGTTCCATATGTAGAGCAGTGACCTCCGGGAAAAAGGGGGGGAAGATCTGCCACATGGGGACTGCCCAGCAGTACTGGAGACTGCGAGTGGAGATAGTTGGGGAAAAGAATTAGCACTTGAAGACCTGGTGGTCAAGGGGAGGTCGCTATGAGCTCCGATGCGCAGACACAGGAGACAGTGACAGGCAGACATAGACAGAGAGACCAACACCGTATGAGAGAGAGAGAGAGAGAGAGACTGGCTGTGTGTGAGGACCTACAGAGAGAGAACGGAAGCTATTACATTTTGTTGTGTTTCTGGCTGAAAGTCATCTATTCGTTAGTGCATGAATGTTTGAGTGTTTATCACCTAGAGCTTGAGTCACGAGATATGTGTATCTGTAAATATGTTGAGACCCTGGGCTTCGCTGTTTCTCGTTTACTTCACCAGGGACTCCTGACTCAGACACCACCTCTGGATTTCGCTGTGCACACTATTGAACCCGGTGAAGGGGATTTGATCAAACATTGACAACAGTTAACTCTCGAACTTGTGTGGGACGGCCCGTTCCTAGTACTCCTCACCATTGAACGGCGGAGAAAAGCTGGCAAATGGCCAGTCACCTCTCCAGTTAAGAAAGGTGTCTGGACAGCCGAATCAACACGTGACCCACTATAACTCAGACTGAACAGACTTTGATTAACTGACTATACTATGGCGACGTGAGTGCGGGGACTGTTTCTTCAGAATTGTATGTTAATCTTGTTTTGTGCTTTGATATATTGTTTAAGTTCTTAGCACTAGTCAGAATTATGCTGCTATTCCTGTTAGTTCTGAGTTTTGCTCATATATCTTTTTCAGATGTTGTGTTAATGATTTCTGTTTCGGAATTTCCACAAGTTATAAAAATTGATGCTTGCAGCCTAAGTAGAATGCCCAGATGTAGAGTTTCAAAGGGAATATCTTTCCTCCAAGATATTTCTTCACACCCTACCGAACCGCAAAAGCCACCGCCTAGCATCACTATCCATAGAGCCCCCTTTAGCCCAGC
This sequence comes from Hemiscyllium ocellatum, assembly GCF_020745735.1. Classification (NCBI taxonomy): domain Eukaryota; kingdom Metazoa; phylum Chordata; class Chondrichthyes; order Orectolobiformes; family Hemiscylliidae; genus Hemiscyllium; species Hemiscyllium ocellatum. The sequence continues at coordinate 32,589,194 of NC_083421.1, read as the reverse complement.
CCTAAACTGTTTTGACAGGAAGTGTCATCCTATGTATCTCACCATTAAAAATGCTTTCTCTGAAGACTCATTTCCCCATAAAAATGGGTCCCAACTCCTTAGTAAAGATTTAAAGATAGAGATGACAGTGTATGGGAAGCGTTTTGTGGGCTATTGTTTTTGAATTGGCGTCGGACGGGGACAGCCTTTGGGATTCCTTGATTCTAAACTGCAACCTTTAACCCCTTACACTGATCCAAAGTCAATGCAGATTATAGAGGTTAAAGACCTGAGACAGCCTCTTGAAATAGAAACAGGATATGGATAGACAAATGCCTGGATTGAATGGGTTAAATATACTGTAAAAAGTCTGAACAAAAGCAATTGCTATGCATGTGCCTCCGGTAGGACAGGGTCTCAGGTAGTTCCCTTTCCGCTCGGGTGGGAGCGAAACAAACAGGGCATGGAATGCACGATAGCCCTATATCAAGATGAGACTGCATGGAAAAATCCGAATTGTGCTTCTTTGTCTTTGATGTTCTCTTCCTTGAAAGGACATAAGAGGCAAGCTCCCCCTGTGTTTTCTGCCGCTGTTGGGAATCACACATCGTGTGTTTATAGACAGGGTGGATCTATTGATTTGGGGGAGCTGAGATTGTGTTCGGTGATTAAAAATGTTACTGAAGCAGTGGAAGGAAGAAATTACTCATCTTTAAACGTTCCCCGAGCGGATCTGTGGTGGTATTGTGGAGGGAAAATACTGAGACCTACCCTGCCCCTTGATTGGAAGGGGATATGTGCAATTGTACAATTGGCAATACCATTCACCCTGGCATTTGAAAGAGAACATTTAGTTAAAAAAAAGGAAGAGATAAGAGATCACTGCTATCCACTTCTTTTGATAAAGGGATTTATCTTGATTCAATAGGGGTCCCTAAGGGGGGTGCCTGATGAGTTCAAAGCTCGTAACCAGACTTCAGCAGGCTTTGAATCATACCTATTCTGGTGGGTTACTAGTCGTATGGCTTGGGAAAATAGACTGGCCTTGGACGTGCTCTTAGCTGAAAAGGGGGGCGTTTGTGTCATGATAGGCTCTCAATGTTATACTTTTATTCCCAACAATACGGCCCCTGATGGCTCGGTGACCCGTGTCCTGGAAGGTCTCCAGGCACTGGCTGATGAGATAGCTGAGAATTCAGGTGTAAATACTAATTGGACTGGCTGGCTAGAGCGGTGGTTGGGCGTTTTTGCCCTGCTGCTAATCCTTCCTTACCTGATCCCCTGCTTTCAGTCCCTGATTCAAATGAACCTATCCCAGCTTGAGGCCGTGGCCATTCCTCAACATGGGACCCGTGAGCTTAAAGTCATATTGCTTCGCAAGTCTCCTGCCTGACTGATTCCTTATGCACATCTTGAAAAGAAAAAGGGTGGATTGTGAGAGTTGGAGTAATGATTCAAGATGTGCATAAGCATAAGGGGCAAGAAGGTGACCAAAAGAAAATGGCCGACATATGAATTTGACTAACTTAGCTATAGCAGCAGAAGTGGTAAACAAGTTGCAGCTGGACCACAAGGTCAGACAGATAACAAACCAGACAATGGGCGACCTTACACATAGCAAAAACAAGTCCAGACAGCAAAACCACAAGGCCGAAAACGAACCTCGTGACTGATAACGAGGGAGAAACAACTTGAGGTGGACAATGGGTGGTTGTCAGCTGCCTGGGAAGATTGTAAACACTTGAGGGGGAAATGTGTCCAGCTGCACTTGCAAGATTGGGGTAAACAAGTAATGGAAAAGTACCGGTTGCTCGAGATTGAGAATCACCTGACTCAACAGGGGGTGGAGTTTAAGGGTATATCAGGGGATGCTTTGTAACGATCAGGGTCCCTTTCTTTGAGGGGTACCCAACTCTGCAGACTTGCTAATTGCTAATAAACTTTGTTTTCCTGAATTTGTCTTGAGCTGACTTTTTTACGTCTAACACATAATCCACATTGTATATACGTATACAGAATCTATTTTCTTTGAATAAATCATAATTCTCATCAGATAGAGTAGAAGTCTGGTCTGTGCTGTCAACCTCGTCTAAAAGTAAGATAAATTGGTGAATTATGCATACTTTAATTTGTAACTTTTCTGACAACTCCAGAATATCCTGATTTCCTGTGCATTGTCCCAGTGAGATGTAACAATAAATACTGAGTCTAGGCTTTCTGTCAGTAGGAATCTTGTACAGAAAGTACCAGATTTGGATCTATCGCATCAACTGAATAGCCAAGCAGGATCTTTAATATACTTTTAGCAGCACCAAGACAGAAGCAGTAAGGTGGGAAGTGAGCAGCCTGGAGGAGAGAAAAAGTAGGGAACTTAACTGATCATACGTGCAGCAGTTGAAAAAATTATCAACCTCACATTTTCCAGCTTTGGTCTATAATCCTGTGGGTTACAGCACTTTAAGTTCAAATGCATTTTCTTTTGAATATGAAGAAGGTTTCTGGCTCTATTATCCTTTCAAGTAATGAGTTCAAGATTTCCATCATCTTCTGAATGAAAACAATTAAACTTCTTCCAATTAATTTTAAATCTCTGGCCCCTGGTTACTGACTTCTCTGAGGCAGATAGGTGCTTTTTATCAACTCTATCTGGATAGATAATTTTATTGAATTGACTTTACGTTGGCTTTACTCTGCGCTGCATTAGCCAACTAACCAACTCAGTTAATGGATGTCTCTGACAATTTTATACACTAGAATTAAATCTCCCTCGCCCTCTTCTTCCAAAACTATGCAATCCCACAAAGCTGAAGTTATCCAACCCGGACAGTATCCTGAAATTTCTGTTCCCTACATCGTGTAATTACTAATTCCTGAAATGCAGTGGCCAGAACTGTATGCAGTACTCTGATGTGAACCATACACAGCTTTTTCTCCCCCCCGTGTGGGCGGCACGGTGGCACAGTGGTTAGCACTGCTGCCTCACAGCGCCTGTAGACCCGGGTTCAATTCCCGACTCAGGCGACTGACTGTGTGGAGTTTGCACGTTCTCCCCGTGTCTGCGTGGGTTTCCTCCGGGTGCTCCGGTTTCCTCCCACAGTCACAAAAGATGTGCGGGTCAGGTGAATTGGCCATGCTAAATTGCCCATAGTGTTAGGTAAGAGGTAAATGTAGGGGTATGGGTGGGTTGCGCTTCGGCGGGTCGGTGTGGACTTGTTGGGCCGAAGGGCCTGTTTCCACACTGTAAATCTAATCTTTATTCAAGTAATGAGAAACCAATGTGACATTTTCCATCAGACTGGATGAGCCTGTCCTGTTACCGACAGGAATCAGTGGATTCATGCATCAGAAATCAATTTTACAATATATTTCTCAAAATACTATCATCTATTTTGTTGTACAAACAGAAAAATATCTGACCATTTCTTTATGCTTCCAAACACATTAACTTGCCAATTACATTTGTTTATTGTGATTTTTAATTTTTACCGATCATGTCTTTCTCCCCTTTGCTCTCCAAATGAGATATCTGACCCTACTGCCAAATGGAATAAACTGCAGCAATGCGTAAATTATGAGGTATTAAACTGGCGTGTTCAATAAATAATTAATGCATTAGCATATGCTAAAGTGGGACTAGTTACCATTAATTTGCTGTTCAAATGCGCTGTGAGTTAGCAGTGCAAAGCTCGAACAGAGCAGGTTTCCACAAAAATAAACCCAGAGCCTGTGATTAAACCATTGGACTCCAGGGACAATCAAGTCATCTTCTCAGTGTTTTCTATAAGGAGTAATTATTGTTCAGCAGACAGCTTTGGGGAAGATTCTCTCATTTGTTACTTGCTGAGAAACTGTTAACATAGAATTACATCAAATCCACAGGCAGAGAAACAGGCTGTTTGTCCAAAGTGACCTTTGCAGGAGTTTATATTCTGCACAAGCCTCTATCTAATTACCTCTGCCCACCCTGCCCAATTAAGCTCGTCTTATTCTCCCTCATACATACGACATTCCTCCTGTTAAATGCATGAATACTCTCCACTATTACCTCCCCCATGAAGTGATGAGTTCCACATTCTTAATTGAGAAAAAAATTCCTTCTATGTTTTTCATTTGAGCATAATAATACTGTCTGGTCCTGGACTCACCGATAAGTGAAGACAGTTTGTCCACGACCATTTTACTGAATGCTTGTATCATGTCAAAGTCTAATGGCCTCTTAGTTTTGTTGCTAAAGGAAAGATCCCAAACTTATGAAGCATTTGTTAAATGGTAACATCCCTGTCCTTCAACATGCATTCTGTAAACACAGAAACCAGACATAGAAAGAGTAGTCCAAGAGCATTCCAACCATAATTGATAGTATCCAACATAGCCTTTCTACATTTGTCTTCTATTCCTTTTATAATAACTCCCCTTGTCAACTTATGTCTTCATACATTGCATTGCCATTTTTATCAACTTACATATTTTGATTCCCAAACATTTTTTTAACCTCTATGCCAGAGAGATTTTTATCTTCCAAGGCATGTGGTCTACTTCCTGTCTGCAACATTGAAGCAACTTATAGAACTACATTTGTTATTCATTCAATCTTCCTGCAAGATTATTTATAACGAGCAAGGTTTACATGTTTAGCGACATTCACCATTGCATACTCCACTCTTATTTGGCATCAGCTAGAAATTTCAACATCTTACCTCCAAATTTCAACTCTAAATTATACAGTGAACAAAGCTGCCCCCAGAATATTACGTCACCATCTCCTGCCATCTTCTAGAGATCAGAGAAAGGTCATGACCTTTACACCTTCCTTTCTGCTGAATGCCAGTAACTACTGAGACACCTTGTTTTCACGTTTTCCCTTCTAATGTTTTGCACTATCCAGTTATTCGGTCATGACTTCTCTCCTTGTTAGGGGATAGAACCCTTTTTAGGGGAAGACTTTTTTTCAAAAGGAAGTCCTCTGCTCAGGCACTGAAGTAATCTTCACCTTCAATTTAAAAAAGAGCTTTCGCTGGTTTTATTATTAGAGGAAATGATTTGGACTTCACAGAATTATTTTTTTATAAATTCTATACTGTACTGTACCTGGACTGGCACAACAGTTGAGGAACTTGTTATGTACCAGTACTGTACAACTGAATGTCTTCATGGACTTCCCTGTAAGCATGAAGACTCCTTTCTTCACTGACGCTTTCCTTTGCAAGTTATTTAAATGAGGAATGCATAGAGCTGTACGGCACGATGTAAATTTTACATTGAGCTCTGCTGAGTCAACACTATCTTTAGAAATTTAATTCTAGCTCAAACTGACTGCGAAAGAAAACCATTCCACCATTAGACACTCAAGATTCCATTTGGTATAAATGTTGCATGTGATATGATTTTGCCTCCAGCAGGGTATTTGTAGAACTGCTCGCCTTGGGTCTCCGTAACAAAAGAAATGGTGCAGGAATACGGGGTATTAAAGCATTTATGACAGTTAGCTATGTAATAGACAGCGAAGAATGTTACCTCAGAGTATAACGAGATCTTGATCAGATGAATCAATGGGCTGAAGAGTGGCAGATGGAGTTAATTTAGATAAATGTGATGTGCTTCATTTTGGAAAAGCAAATCAGAGAGGGAGTTATACTCTTAATGGTAAGGTCCTGGGGAGTGTTGCTGAACAAAGAGACCTTGGAGTGCAGGTTCATAGCTCCTTGAAAGTAGAGTCGCAGGTGGATAGGATAGTGAAGAAGGCATTTGGTATGCTTCCCCTTAATGGTCAGAGCATTGAGTATAGGAGTTGAGAAGCCATGTTGCAGCTGTACAGGACATTGTTAGGCCATTTTTGGAATATTGCGTGCAATTCTGGTCTCCTTCCTATCGTAAAGATGTTGTGAAACTTGAAAGGGTTCAGAAAAGATTTTCAAGGATGTTGCCAGGGTTGGAGGATTTGAGCTTCAGGGAAAGGCTGAGGTGTGACCTTATAGAGGTTTATAAAATCATGAGGGACATGGACAGGATAAATAGACAAGGCCTTTTCTGTGGGGTCGGGAGTCCAGAACTAGAGGGCATAGGTTTAGGGTGAGAGGGGAAAGAAATCGAAGAGACTTAAGGGACAACATTTTCACACACAGGGTGGTGTGTGCTTGGAAGGAGCTGCCACAGGAAGTGATGGAGGCTGGTACAATTAAAAGGCATTTAAAAGACATCTGGATGGGTGAATGAATAGGAAGGGTTGAGAGAGGTATAGGCCTGGTGCTGGCACGTGGGACTAGATTAGGTTAGAATAATTGGTCAGCATGGACAAGTTGGACCGAAGGGTCTGTTTCCATGCTGTACATCTCGATGACTCTACGCTTCATAGGCCCCCAAGTGTTGAGGTTAATTTTAAGTTAATAGGTTACGGCAGAACAGCATGGTTCCTGGAGTATGGGGAAGATGGAATGCCATTTATTTACGCCCTCAGGACACACCTATGATGCATGCAATGCTACCATAAACATGTCATCAAAAGGCATATTGACTGTGAGACATTGCTTTATTGCATTAGAGTGTGCTGCAGAGTTTAACATTTTAATGTTAATTTTAACATTAAAAATTGAGTTGTATTAATACTCTCCTGCGATGTTTGAAAGTGATAACCTGGTAGATTTTTTTTTCACAGATTTACCACAAAGTGAACTGAGAATGACTTTAAAAATATTGAACCACTTACTAAGAGTACTTAAAACCTTTATTGAAACATTTTTCTTAATGAAGCAGTTCTTCAAAAATTAAAGTCCAAAGGTAGCTAATTGATTTAAATTACCATTACATCTTTCCACTCAATCTGACCAGGATTAAGCTAGATTTTTTTTTACATTAGCACAAAAGATCACAGAAGGCCCGTTTGTGCCACTTTGACCAATTCATCCATAAAATGTGAAAAAAAAACTAGTCAATGAAGGCAATTTAGGCTAAAACTTTGCTTCAATTAAAAAGGCATACTTAGTATTCATTACAAACTTTGCATAAAAGAATATGACCAGACACTAATCCACACATTAATTTGGAGACAGTACAGCAGGAGCTTTTTTCAGAGGAAAGATTATAGTCATATATTAAAAGAAAATCAAGATAAGCAACAATTTTCTTAACTATAAATGATAGTTAATTGTTCACCAATGATAAACCTAGAGAAGCTTTCTGCTATATTTGGATTTTTTTTCTCTCTCCTGATTCTTATTCTTCTCATAGATCAACACCTGGTAGTCTTGAGTGGACTGTGACCAGAATACATTAAACTGGGAGAAGAAACAAGCCTAATTGACCTCAATGGGTCCAAACTGACTGGGACACAAATGACATACATAATTGACTTTGGTATTTTCTCATCATGTGCAGTAGTGGAAATGAATGCTGGATTTGCTAAATGATCTTTTTTAGCCTGTGCCTTATAGGGATAAGAAACGTGCATAACTAGCTAAAAAATGTGCTTACCCACAAGGTCAGTCTATAAATATACACACACACCTTAGTCCTTGCTCCAAAATCCTCATCAATTCTTCTTTACCAAGTCAGCTGGCAAAAGAATAGACTTCACTTCAAGTGCAAAGGCATGTGAGAAGAATGCTCCTTCTCTCAAGAGTTTTACGACTCCATTGTTACTGCTGTATATTTGAAAAATTATTTTCAGAATCAAAGGCAACCCAACCACTGACTATGTAACCAAGATATATCTGCATGCACATGTCCATTTTCATAATTGGCAAGAATAATGCTTTAAGATCTGCCACCAAATTCTGTCAATTCAGCACTAAACCCTCGAATCCGATTCATACATAGCTATCAGCAAACATTCATTTTTAATCTGACTGAGCGTTTGTAAAATCTTAGGCAAAAATCTATTTCCTGGTTTTCACGATCCATCTTTACCTACTTCAGCCAAGTTACATTTAATGATGTGTAAGCTTTTGCAGCCTCTTATCCTCTACCCGCAAGTGACATGGAGTTATTCAGTCTCTCTATCTCTACATTATCTTAGTTGAGAACTGCGAACTCAATATACACCTAGAAATTGAACTTCCTGGGTCATGTAACAATACATGCAGTAATTAAGCTAGAGTGAACAGTGATCAGAGGTTGTACTTCCAAATTTGAATTGAGAAATGCTCAGTGATAGGCTTTAAACATTCACAGAAGCTACAAGTTGGACAGATTGAAGTGGGAAGATGGAGAGTTGAGGCAATGGACTATGATGTGTGCAGCAAGTTAGGTATATGCAAATATTCTCATGCGTAAGTCCAATAATGGCTTGAGGTTTGAGTTCTGTGGTTGGATCCTATTGAAATGTATCTTCTGATCATCTGTTGCAAGCAATGTTTCTTTTTCACATTATGCCTGGAGTTATACCAGTTATTCTGCTTTTCTCATTGGTGTTTTTGTATGTTTCTTACTTAATTGTTAGTTCATCGCTTAACCTGAGTTTGTCTGTCTGTCTGTCTTTTGTGTGAGTGGGGCTGAAAAAAGATGTTTCAAGTTTCAAGCATAGACATTAATTAGGTTACCTTGTTATTTACTACCTTCTCTGCTAATGTGATTCCATATTTAATGAATTGTTAATCTTTAATTTGAGATATAAAACTGGTGTCTGAAATTAATTTTTCTCAATGTCCAGGACTGGATATTCAAAAGTCCAGTTCAGAACGACTGGAGTAAATATTTCAGTGGTTTAAATTTTGCTGCTGTGAATACAGAGATCAAAAAGCTTATCTGGTTCAGCTGCCAGTCTCCACCTCAGAACAAATTAATATGATTAATTACATAGCATTCTGCAATTTCTTGAACTATATGTCCATGAGCTATGGAATATTGTTCAAGCCAAATTTGTCTGGAAGACACTGCATTGAAAAGATATTCTTTAATGCTTTTAATCACAGTTTAGCTTTTGCAGAATATAGTGTGGTGGCATCAAACTATATTAAATAATAGGTGGTAAACAAGAACACTTTCTCCAAATACAAAGGAAAAATCTAGTTCTAACTTTTACTAAAGTTGGTTTGGAAAATGAGATGGTAATAGTTGTTTGGTATTTGGTAATTAATTTGCACAAATATTGTCAGGAGAATGAGGTTTTTGAGTGTTTTGGAATTCCTGGCCACTGCACAGATTGTCACTTGGGTAAAAATTGTTCAAAACAATCATGGATTCATGAAGAATTCCTTCCTCAAAACCCTCTGTATTGTTAATTTATGGTTCAAGACTAGAATATTGTCTTCTAGTATCAGATATTTTCTCAGTTAAGTACTGATCATTGAACCATATCATGACCAGTTTCAACAGAAGCATTTCAAAATCTATTCTATGTTCATCTTCGTTGAGTTTTCCCAAGTTTGTTTTATTCCAGAAACTGAGACAGATTGTTAGAATTGATGAAAATGCTGTCACATCTGATGAAAGGGTTAAGTCAGGAATGTTTGCTTGATCAATTGGAATTCTAGGTAATGTGCCTGTGAGCTGTACTTTGTCTAGTATTGCCAAACAGATATGGGAATAATATCCCATCATACTGTGCGACTTCATCTGTGACATCTAGAAGAGCACACATGGATTTCTCCTCAGTAAGGATATTCTTTAAATGCATAAAATATAGGATAGTATACAAATCTCTCATCACTTATGGTGAATTGTGAAGGGGTCTGCCCTTTTACTTGAAGATCTGTAATTTAATTCGGGACGACTGGATAATTATTATTTTGAACCACTCAAGTACAATCAGGAAGGACCACAGCACCTGCACAGGTGTTAAGATTGAATTGTGTTTTGAATTGTTGGACATCTTTGATCTTTTTAGGGTATCCAGGAAATGTATGTTCAAATCTATTTTTGTTCCATTTGCTGGCTTGAATGTTTTGGCTTTCCAAGTCTTTTTTTTGTTTTTTTTCCCCTTCTTACTGGTGTTTAAATTCTCAGAAATTAAACTGTCCTTTTGACCTGCTCCAGAAACACACTATGTTCTTTTCTGGGCAATTCTTTTGCTTTTTGTCTGCCTTTCTGGATCTCCAATATAAACATCGGTGGCTGCAAAATAGATTTTCCAATCTTCCCCCTGTTTTGGTGGACTTGACTGGACAGAGCTTCCAGTTTCAGCGTTAGACAACTTCCAGGTTCACCAAAGTCTTAATATTGTAACAGATTAGAACTTGTCTTTACACTCAGTTGACATGCTTTGCTTAGTGTACCAAACTGCTTTCTCAAGTTATCAAGTGGCCGAGCAGAGGCTGATAGCTAAGTTTGGTACCCATAGGGAGGGCCTCAACCAGGACCTTGGGTTCATGTCATATTACAGGTGACCACTATTGCACTATACACACATACAGATACTCCTACACACACACTCTCTCTCTCACACACACACACAGACACACATATACACAGATGCGCACACAGACACCCACACACACCCTTACAGACACCCACACTCCCACACTCACACATGCACCCCTTCACAAACTTAAGACACTCTGCACTCACTACACACACACAAACACTTTCTCATACTCACAACCACCAACCCAGACAGACAGACAGACACACACAGTCAAAGACCCACATGCACACATATATTTTGTGGGGTGAATTTTTACTTGCAGGGTTACATTGTACTTTGCTCAAAAACTGCATACATTCATGTAGAACTCTGATCTCAAAAACTGCATGAATTCATGTAAAACTCCGTAATCTCACTTTTTAGATTAGAATCAATCTAAACATCATGGCATAGACAGAGAACACAGAGGGCTAACATCTTCAACTTATTGTCTAGCTATCACCATTGTTAACATTTTTAAAAAGTTGCATTAAAAAAAAGTGAAAGAAGTGAAACTATCACGGTATTCTAACAGATGAAAGGCTTAACAGACAATCAAATTTTCAATGTATAATTTCAGATGCATCACACTGTAAATTTTTGCTATAAATTCTGTGTTAGGATTGAGCCCTCCACTACCTCCTGATGAAGGAGTGATGCTCCGAAAGCTAGTGTGCTTCCAATTAAACCTGTTAGACTATAACCTGGTGTTGTATGATTTTTAACTTTGTACACCCCAGTCCAACACCAGCATCTCCAAATCCTTGAAGTATGGCATTCTAACCAGAGATCTATCAACAAACACATTGATTTGGACCCCTTTGCCAAAGGTCTCTGCAAAGATTTTTTTATGTTTAATGCTCTACTGTGCATATCTAACTCATGCAGTGGTTTCCAAACTTTGCAGTACAAGGCATACTTTGACGGGACAAACAGTCCCACAGTACATTTTCATGCCACAAGTACAAACAAAGGTGCATAAACCTTGCATCATTAATGCTTTAGCAAATAGATTCTTCCATTCTCGATCTAACCTTATCACAGTCATAAACAAGAGTCGCACTACAACAATTTGAGTTTCAAAATGGTTTATTTTGTTGAAACAAACAAATACTGGCTGATTTTGGAAAAGAAATCCTCAAGTGACAGATGAGATGTCAATGTAAATTGCATACTGTTTGTTTGGTTGAAATTCTCAAACAATTGATTAGTCAAAAGCTATTAGGAAGACATTGTCAACAGGATTACTCTTTGTTACTGGCTCAACAGGAAGTCTATTTACAAAACCAAACAAATACATGTCCGAATCTCATGCCTAAAGAGAGAACACCACTTAGAACAAACAGTATTGGCAAAACATATTTGCATGGGAACACTGAAGCAATTCTCAACGGCCCCTGGTGGAGCAAATCATCAACCCATTATAGAATTCACTCAATTTTTGTTCCATTGATTTCAATGGAGTTAAACATTAGTCAGCAGGTATCTACCTCGGCTGGAAATGTTCCCCATAGGCCAATTCAAGGAAAGTCTTCTTGTCACCGTTTTGTTTTATTTACAAGACTTTTAATAAAGGGTCATTTTTGGCTGTAAATATCAGCAGAATAGTAATCTCGGAGCTAAGCTTGTTCTCCTCAGTATCCACACAATTTCTTGCTCACGACAATGCTGTCTGTGGCAAGGCCTATATAACATAATGGGATACAAAATGAAGCAGAGCAAGGTAGCAGACAATGACACATTCCTCCCTGATGCCCTCAATGCGTTCTATGCTCAGTTCAAACAGAATGCCATCACTGCTGCAGATGTCAGTTCGGTCTTCCTGGGAGTCAACCCAAGGAAAGAGATGGGCCCGGATGGAGTCCTTGGCCATGCACTCAGATCATGTGTGGATTAGCGGGCGGAGGTATTCACCGACATCTTCAATCTCTCCCTGCTGCTAGCTGTGGTCCCCAACTGCTTCAAGAAGACCACCTCCATCCCAGTACCAAAGAAAGCACATGCAACATGCCTTAGTGACTGTCACCCATAATCATAATGTACTTCATGAGGTTGATCATGGCCCACATCAACTCCTATCTCCCAGCCTGTTTTGATCTCCTGCAATTTGCCTCTCAACACGACACGGTGTAGGGTGGCACGGTGGCTCAGTGGTTAGCACTGCTGCCTCACAGCACCAGAGTCACAGGTTTGATTCCAGCCTCAGGTGACTGTGTGGAGTTTGCACATTCTCCCTGTGTCTGTGTGGGTTTCCTCCGGGTGCTCTCGTTTCCTCCCACAATCCAAAGATGTGCAGGTCAGGTGAATTGGTCATGCTAAATTGCCCACTAGTGTTAGTGTTAGGAGGGAAATGGTTCTCTTTGGAGGGTCGGTGTGGACTGGTTGGGCTGAAAGGCCTGTTTCCACACTGTAAGGAATCTAATCCTGACATAACAGGTTCACAGTGGACGCCCTTCCCCTTGCCCCGTAGTCATCCCTGGAACATCTGGATAACAAGGACACCCAGGTAGGCTCCTACTCATTGACTACAGCTCTGCCTCCATATCATTAATGCCCCCCATCCCCAGTGATCTCAAAACTCCATGACTTTGGTCTCTACTCTGCCCTCTGCAACTGGATCCTCAGCTTCCTGATCCACAGACCTCAATCAGTGAAAACTGACAACTTCACCTCCTCCATCATAACATTCATCACAGGATGCATCTTCAGCCCCCTATTGTACTCCTATGACGGTGTTGCCAAATTCTGACTGAACACCATCCACACGTTTGCTAACAATGCCATTGTGATAGGACGGATATTAAACAATGATGAGTCAGAATACAGAAAGTAGATAGAGGGCTTGGTGATGTGGTGTATGAGAACAACCTCTCTCTCAACATCAGCAAAACTGAAGAACCGATCATTGACTTGAGAAAGAAAGGAGGAGAACATGCCCACATCTACATCAATGGAACTGAGGTTGAGTGGATTGAGAGTGTCAAGATGATAATCGACAATCTGTCCAGGACTTCCCATGTATGGGAGGTGGTCAAGAAAGCACAACAATGTCTCTTCTTCCTCAGGCGACTTAGAAAATTTGGAATATCCAGAGGACCCTCACTAATATATGCAGATGTACATTAGAAAGCACACTACCCAGAGGCATAATGGCCTGGTATAGCAACTGCTGTAGGTTCAAGAACTGCTTCTCCCCAGCCATAATTAGACTCATGAATGGACTCTGACTTCAAATAAATGGTGATTTTGTTCATCTTGTTTCACACACGTCTTGTGCGGTGTAACCTGTATGCTTCACTCTGTCCAAATACTTTTCACCCTATGATCTCTTTGTCCTTGCTTACTTAGAGCAAACAAGGCTTTTCACTGTACTTAAGTACACGTGACAATAAATCAAATCAAAACAAATTAAAATCAATCAATATTTACAAATATAAACAGTGCAATGAGCCACATCTCAAAATGCCATGGGGATGCATTATAGTTCTTCTCCTTGATGATAAAACTGAACCTGTTCAAAAACACCGTCACTGCGCTACCTATCTGCATTTCCATTCCACAATATACAGTATATTAAGAATATGAAATGTTAAAGTGGATGTAGAGGTTTCTTCCCAAGAAACAGCACAAAAATGTATGACATGCTTCCACTGTATATCTTAAGAACTACAGAAGAGTGAACAAATTTAATTTAAAATGACTATGCAGTCCCTCCCAGGTTAATGAATACCTTGTCAAATGACTGCTTTGAAAAATCACATCAAAGTAAAATATTTCAATCTCAATTCTTCCTGGTGGTTGCAAGTGCCAAGATCACCTTTGGATAACAAAAGGCAGCTTTTCAAATTATAAAGTCAATTTATTAAATTAGTAGACTTTGACAAGATCATTTGAATAAATAGAACTGAAATACCACTTACTGTAGTATTTCACATGATGGCTGAGAAAATTACAAGATTACAACAGAAAATTAGCAACAAGATCCAAAGGTCACAGATGAAAGTGTCATATCATGATCTTTGTTCTTATTCAGAAAATACTGACCCTCTCTTATAATTGATTCTCAGCAGTTAGTTACCAACATCTTAGGCAGTCCCTTGGGACTGATGATGATTTACTTTCACTCTGGTTTGCTGGGTTCTGAAATGGTTGATAAGTCTAATGCACAATCTGCAGACTCTTGCAGAAAGATCAGGTAGATGAGCTGTCTGGAAATTTCTGCTGTCTCTCACATAGACGTTGACTTTGGGAGACTTTGTCAGGAATATGCAGAAACAAAGTGTTTGTCACCTTTCTGAATGAATCTTCTACGTTTTGGCCGGTCACAAGCCTGGGCCATCCATGAGTCTGTCTGACCTCCAGAAGAATGCTTAGAGGTCATCTTGAAAACATTTCGCCTGTCCTCTTGGAAGTCTTCCACCACAACAAAGTGTTGAAGGGTGTAGCCTTGTGTCATGGCATATAAAATGACAAATCCCACCCAGTGGGTGAGATTAAGTGATTACCACCTCAGATGTTGGTCATGTTGTCTTGGGAGAGGGAGGTGCTGTAGGACTTCTCATAATTACTATTGGGACAGCTACCTATTGGAAGGTGACAGATATTTGAGACTGGAGAGGTATACACCCAAATCTGTTCAATACATTTTTTATTTGAACTGCAAATTGCATTTGGATTATGCAAATTTTGAAAAAAGATTTCACTGTAGACAAAGAGTGCACAAATATTACTCATTATAGGACCATCTTGATAAATTGAATGGTTATAGCAGTGTAAAAAACTAATCAGTCTGGTGATTCCCTGGAAGTTCAGGTTACATAGTCCCACTCCTCAGACTTACTTGTGACAGTGACTCTCCACTTATAGAGTCACTTCTTCCCCAATTTGGTGATTTTAATTTTTGAAGAACTCAATTTTCAAAGCCACAATTGAATCTGTCTCCATCTCCATTTCGGGCAGTAGATTCCATTTTGCAACAGCTGGCCACATAACATTTTATTTCATGTTGTCTTTGGTTTTCTTGCCAAGCACCTGAAATTGGTGTGGTCCAGTCTTGATCCATCTGTCACAGGGAGAGTTTCACTCTGAATGTAATTTGCATTTCAAGCAGAAAGTATATTGAATAGCTGTAGTGAATGCACCTCTCCAGCCTTCTGCGTCTGTCACCTCTCAGGGAAGTAGCTGTCAGCAATGATAAAGCAATTCAGCATCAGCACCTTCTCTCAAGCAAATATGTGCAAATCCCGGCCCTGCTAAGTGTCCTAGCAACCTTTTATCAAAGTTAAAAGGAAAATAACTCGCCCATTCATGCAGAAGTAACTGTTATTTATGCCACCATGCTTCGTTCAAACATACCACAAAGACAACATAAAAGTCATATTTTAAGCACTGCAAAGTCATTTAAAAAATGTGAATCACACATTGCATTCCTTTATCAAAGGGCTGGAAAACAGGTTCATAAGATCAAATATGATCTTTTGCTTGTTTCTTTTTCAACTTTGAGTAGAAAGAGCCAGATGGAAGATGTGTAGAATTTGCTTTAAGCAGCATTTTGTGAACAATTTGGAATGTATTGTTTGAAAATAAGGTGATGAAAGAACCTTTAAGAAACTTTATGAGGAATTGGATATTTCTTTGTGAATATCTGCAGGGTTATGAGAAAAAAAGAGAGTAAACACATTCAATGAAAAGGGCAGGAGAGTATGGCCAGAGCAGCCCTATCATCGAAAAGGACAAGCTGTGAAAGCCACAACACAGAATGGCATGTAGCTAAAACAGCAGAAACAGCCTACAACAGACAGCAATGCAATTCCATCCAACAGATGAAACATAAATGGAAACTAGGAACATGAGTTGCTCATTCAGTCCTTCCAGTCTACTCCTACGTTCAAAATGATCAGAGCTGAGCCTCGACCTCAATGCCATATTTCTTCTTTCTCCCCATCCTTTAGATACATTGAGATTTTAAAGGAATCAATCTTTCTTGAATGCATTCAGTGAGTTGGCCACTACAGACTTCTATGGTAGAGAATTCTAGGGGCTTACTCCCTTTCAGCGAGTGAAGAAATCTTTCCTAATTTGTCCTAAAGGGCTACTCTGTATCCAATCATAGAATCCCTACAGTGTGGGAACAGGCCCTTCGTCCCAACAAGTCCACACCAACCCTCTGAAGAGTAACCCACCCAAACCCACTTCCCTACCCTATTACTCTATGTTTACCTCTGACTAATGTACCTAACCTACACACCCTGAAACACAATGGCCAATTTTAGCATGGCCAATTCACCTAACTGCACATATTTGGATTATGTGAGGAAACCGGAGCACCTGGAGGAAACCCATGCAGACATGGAGAGAATGTGCAAATTCCACATGGAGAATTACTGGAGACTGGAAATGAACCCAGCTCCCTGGCACTGTGTGGCAGCAGTACTAACCACTGAGCCACCGTGCCACCCTCAGAGATTGGGTCCCCTGGTTCTAGGTTCCACAACTAAGTGAGAAAAGCCTTCTTACATCAATTCTGTCCAACTCTGTTAGAATTTTTTGATTTCAATCAGATCCCCTCTCATCCCTCTAAGTTCTCATGAATAGACACCCAGCCAAACAAATCTCTCCTCACTGAATAGACTTGACATCCCCATTAACAGAGCATAGATCACAGTTCTGCTGGAAAAGCACAGCACGTCAGGCAGCATCTGAGGAGCAGGAAAATTGACATTTTGGTCAAACGCCCTTCATCAGGAATATTCCTGAAGAAGGGCTTTTGCCTGAAACGTTGATTTTCCTGTTCCTCGGATGCTGCCTGACCTGCTATGCCTTTCAAGCACCACTCTAATTTAAACTCTAGTTTCCAGCATCTCCAGTCCACACTTTGACCTATCCCCTTAGCAGCCCAGTGAACCTCTACTGCACTCCTCTGGTAAGTACTGCATATCCTTCTTTTACACAAGGAGATCAAAACTACACACAATATTCCAGGTGCTGTCTTATCTCAGGTCAGTATAACTGCAGTAATATATATCCACTTCTGACATCAAACCTTCTTACAATGAAGGCCAATACCATTGCTTTCTCAATTGCTTGATGCATCTTCCTGTCTATTTTCACTGAATAGGACTTGCCAACATAATCACCACTTAAATAACACTTCTGTTTCTGTCTTTTCTGTGAAGTGTTTAAACTTTGCATGTAGCCACATGGTGCTGTCTGCCATGCATTTGCCCATTCACCTAACTTGTCTCAAATAACTGAAGCCTTCTTACATCCTCCAACACAATCCTCCCTTGTGTGCTGTTGGCAAAATTGGAAACGTGGCATTTAGTTCCCTCATCCAGGTCATTTGTATGCCATGTATAGCTGGGGCCTGAGCAGTGATTCTGTGGTACGGCATGAGTCACTGCCTGACGCTTGGGAAAAAATTAGTTGCAATCCCACATGCTTTACATTTTGTTGATTAACTTTATCAAAAGCCTTCTGAATATGTACATACACATTTACTGATTTTCTCTTACCTACTGATATTGGTAGCATCCTCAAAAATATCACATTTTTTCAGCACATTTGCCTTTTAAAAAAAGCCCTTGTTGGCTTTGTCCAGTTCTGTTCAGTACTTTAAAAATGTTCAGCTGTCATGTTTTTTGTAATAGATTCTAGCTTTCCCCCCACTACTGATGCTGGGCCAACTGGTCTGTAATTCTGTTTTTTTTATCTCCCTTAAGTAGTGGGGTTACATTTGCCACCCTTCAATCTGTAGGAACTACTCTTGAGTCTACAGATTTTGGATGACCACACAATACATTCAATATTTCCTGGGTCACTCCCTTCAGTACTCTGGGATTGTAGATTCAGATCCCGGGAATTTGTTAGCCTGTATTGCCCGTTAACCATGGTTGTCTTGCCACAGCCAGTCATGAAAACAGCTGGAAAATTGAACAAATGGGGGAAGAAGGTGCACAAACATTCACATCGTCAGTGATGGAGGAGCTCAGCGTATCAGTGCAGAAATCACAACTGAAGCAATTGTCATTTTCACCGGAAGTCCCAAGGGGGTGATTAGTCTCAGCCTGCCCCTGAGAGCCTCAGCATTATAAGTAGCAATCTTCAAACAGCTTGCTTTATTCCCAGAAATAAATAAACAGCTGAAGGCGCAAGATGAGTGGAGACTGTGAGAACTGGGTACACCCCTGCTTGTTGAACTGAGATCTTTTGTTTCAGAACAAGATGCACCCCTGACAGAATTGTTCCAGATGATACTCAAAATACCTGGAAACACAGTGGTAGAATTTATCTCATATCGTCTGCAAGCATTCAGCCATAGGGTGACTAGTTACTCCTGTATGCTGCAGCTGCACAATCTGAGGAACAGCCTCTCAAATCAGATTCGGTCTTTCCCATACTCTTGGCTCTATCTCTGCCAACCACAGCGCCTCGCACCTACTCTAGCTGTTCCTCCCGGGACATTTGTGATTAGAAGAGCTGCAAGGCTAAAAGAGGGAATCTGTGATTTAACAGGATATTATTCTGGTTGGTCTTTTAACAAAGTCCTGTATAAGAGATTACTGTGCAAGATTAAAGTGTATGGGATTGGGAGAAGTGTATTGAGATGGATAGGAAACTCGTTGGCAGAGAGGAAACAAAACGCAGGAGTTAATGGGTCCGTTTCAAATTGGCAGGCAGGATCTAGTAGGGTGCCCACAAGAATTGGTGCTACGACTCCAACTATTCACAATATATATTGATGATTTGGATGAGGGCACAAAATGTAACATCTTAAGGTTTGCAGATCATACCAAGTTGGGTGGGAGGGTGAACTGTGATGAGGATGCAGATTTTCTCCAGCCTGATCTGGACAGGTTGGGTGAGTGCACAAGTCAATGGCAGATGAAGTAGAATTTGGATAAATGTGAGGTTATTGGAAGCAAAAACAAGGTGGCAGACTGCTACCTGAATGGCTGTAAATTGGGAGAGGAGAGTGTGCAATGGGACCTGGGTGTCCTGGTGCACCAATCATTGAAGGTAGGCATGGAGGTGCAGCAGGCAGTAAAGAAGGCAAATGGTATGTTGGCCTTCTTTGCAAGAGGTTTCGAGTACAGGAGCTGGGATGTGTTATTGTAGTTATTCAGGGCCCTGGTGAGGCCACACAGAGAACACTGCATGCAGATTTGGTCTCCTTGTCTGAGGAAGGATACTCTTGCTCTTGAGCAAAGGTTTACCAGGCTGATTTTGGGGATGGCAGGACTGACAAGTGAGGAGATATTAGGATTGTTTTCACTGGAGTTTAGATGAATGAGCAGGGATATCATAGAGAATTGTAAAATTCTAACAGGACTAGACAGGGCAGATGCAGGGAGGATGTTCCCAATGGTGGGTGCTTCCAGAACCAGGGGGTCACAGTCTGGGGATTCCGGTGGACTGTTTAGGATTGGAATGAGGAGACATTTTTTCACCCTGAGAGTGATGCGCCGGTGGAATTCATTACCACATGGTGTAGTTGATGCCAAAACATTGAATGCATTCAAGAGGAGGCTAAATAAAGCACTTGGGGCAAATGGGATCAAAGTTTATGGGGAGAAAGCAGGGTTAGGCTATTAGGTTGGACAATCATCCATGATTGTGATGAATGGCAGAGTAGGCTTGAAGGGCCGAATGGCCTCCTTCTCGTCCTAATTTTCTACGTTTCTATGTCTTGGAGCCACCATTCAAGAAATGTCATGAGGCTGGAACAGAGAGTCAATGATAGTACCATCCATCAGGGCAATATCTGAGTGTCAGCTGGAAGCAGAGGGCCAAGCCTGGGTGATCCACTGATTCACTTTACTTGAAAGACTGTGGTATCTACCCAGGTAACTTTATCCATTATTCACTACAGTTATTGGCATTTACAACCACTCATAACATTCAACATGCTGACAGGAAAGGAGGAAATATTATGGCTCTTAGTGTACAAAAAAAAGTTTTCTGTAAAGGGGAGGTTATTAGGATAACTGACGTCTTAAATATTTGTGTATCAAAGCACATAATAAGAGGTGTAAGATGTGGAAACTGGTAATCTAAATGGTAGTCAGCATTCTGCATTCATTTTATGCAAATTACTGCTTTTACTTCTGAAATTCAAACACTGACCATCAATTAATTCACATGCCATCCTCATTCCAAGCAGCAATTGTACTATCATTAAACATCTATGAATAAAACAGAAAATTCTCAATTACAACGTTCTCTCAGAAATAGTTTCACAAGGTGAAGATCATGTAAAACTTAATTGTAGGTCACGTATCAGAAACAATTTATCCCCACAATCCACGACAACTAATCAATTTAACAGGAATTATAATCCACAGCCTTGGGGCTTACCTTTCACGTATTCCTTGGTGAATTAACCTTTCAATTACAGTTACAGCAAACCTCCTAATTGGCACCAGTGGGTATTAGCTAAAATTACTTATTTTTCTGCTATTTTCCAAAGGTATATTGTGCTCTCTTTTCAATGCCTTTGAGATACAAACCAACTACCTGCATGAACAGGAAAACCAACAAACCAAACTCTTCTGTTCATTTACGGTCCTTCAAATTAAATACATTTCTGTTATTATAGGTTAATGATAAACATTCAGTCTGTATAATTTATGTATGTGGAAAACAGTTCTAAGTCTTGATCCTTGTATCATCATTTTGCAAAACATTTACATACAGTCACCTCCCTCCTCAGTTGAACCTCCTGAACCAATCCAAAGAAAGAGAAAAGCTAGCCTGATAATTTTAATAGCAGATCTTGAAGTCAACAACAATTGATAACAATTAGACAGAAAAAGCTTTGTTACATCGTTATTTGCATCAAAAGCAATTCATACAAGTTACTTTAGTATTGCAGTAACTGTTTTGCAGGCAATTGTTTACCTGAGAACAGACAGAGTGGCCTGAGTATAGGATGTTAATACTCTCTGCTTCAGACACCCAACATACTTGAGTACAGTACACAATGGCTAGAGGGGGAACCAAGGACCCAAAGCTTGTCAGTGAAGTGACAATATTCACCTCTGAGCTCGAGGAAAACTTTCCAAAAAGGTCTCATGAGGAACGCAGTCACTGATTTGCCCTTTGCTGAATTCAGCAAATCTCCAAAAGCATTAGCAACAGTGCTGTGCTCAAGTAGACGAAGCAGCATTCCAAGGTTAAAGGAGTCTCAGACAACAAAGTAAAATGCACTGATTTCTATTCCATTTTACATGTCATTACAGGAAGTGAAACAAAGTAAACAGCTCGTTTAAAAATCATAAAAGCTTTAAAATGACACAAAAAATGTTTTGAAAAGAGACATAAGACAAAATGTAAGCCTGTGCACTCAACTTTACTACCTTACATTTTATGACTCAATTGAAAGCTATGGCTAAGCTTACTGTCCTTGAAGGTTTTAATCTCATGGAAAACATTTTGGCACTCACACTGTGTCACAGGTCTTGGATCTATCCTGTTCAATTTCATAACACTGAAGATAAATTATGCTATAGGTTGAGATCACTCTACTTAGGTTAGATTACCTGCAGTGTGGAAACAGGCCCTTCGGCCCAACAAGTCCACACCGATCCGCCGAAGCACAACCCACCCATACCCCTACATTTACCCCTTACCTAACACTACGGGCAATTTAGCAAGGCCAGTTCACCTGAACCGCATATCTTTGGATTGTGGGAGGAAACCGGAGCACCCGGAGGAAACCCATGCAGACACAGGGAGAACATGCAAACTCCACACAGTCAGTCGCCTGAGTCAGGAATTGAACCCGGGTCTCAAGCGCTGTGAGGCAGCAGTGCTAACCGCTGCGCCACCGTGCCGCCCACCCCTGGTTATTGCAGGAAGAGTTTCTCTACCTTAGCGTGTTGCTCCACAGTAAAAACAAAGTTTTTAAGGGATAAAACAAAATATTGCAGGACAATACATTTAATAACCAAAAATGAAAGAGAGTCAAAATAAATAATTTATGTCGAATGATAATGCGATCAAACAGCAGACCAAGTGTTTATATCTCTCCATGGCTTTTGCATTTGTCCTGGAGCATCTCTATGGGAAAGGATTTCCCAGTCTGAGTGTGCACCAACAGAAGACTTGTGATGATTACCTTGTCAAATAACTTTAAGCCTGCAATAACTTTTGTGTTGACAGCTGTAAGTAATTGTAAAACATGCTCTCAGATTTCCATTTGCATTGGCTGTCAGGTGAAGAAGGGGTACAACTGTTGCTTTTATGGAATGTTTCTTCAATGAATCATTATTTGTCAGGCAGCCATTCATCCAGGATCAGGAACATGGCACAAATAGCTGATTTCAGTTGCATAGTTCTTAACAGAACCAAACTGGTCTAGCCAGGTAGTGAAAGATGCAATGTTGAAACTGAGTCTCCTTACAATTCTGAGTTTATTTATGGCCTATCATGTATCGCCAACCGATATTCAGTATGAACACAAGTGAGTTCCAGTTATTGTCCACTGCCTGAACACAGTTAATTACCAACTGACATGCAATTAATAATGTGAGTCCAAAGTTCATATTTACGAAGAAGAGAATAAAAGATGGTCTGCATTCTCTCTTTTCCCCAACTATCTCACCAACTGCACATGCTAGAGTACGTGGACATTGCAAAGTGATTGATTTCTGTGCATGGTGAGGTAGACTCTAACTACTAATGGTAAAAGATAGACTAGCAAATTTACATTTCAGAATAAAATTGGCCATTACAGCAACAATTTTAATTCCTTTAAAAAGTAAATGGACACTTAGGCAGTTGCTATCACAGAAAGCAACCTGCTGTTTTTCACAGAAACAACAAATTAATTACCTACCCTACATCTCAGGACAGCAGCTGTGGAAAGACAAGTAGATTGCTGACCAAGCTGACCAAAGATCATTGACTGTTCCTCATTTCAGACATCGCTTGACCTGATTATTTCAGATTTCCAGCAGCGGCAATATTTTGCCTTTCTTAAATATTTATCCTTGGTATTTATGCCATTACAGCCGTTTGATTTTAGTTTCTCTTTAATTCAGTTTCCATTTAAATTTTCACTTCAATAATTAATTAGTAGTCGTGCATAGTGATATCATCGCAGAATGCTATTTGTTCAACATTTAAAAACACATTCAGAAAGGTGTAGCATTGCTAGGGATTACCTCTAGCTCATTACCTAATGAGCTTCATTGCAAAAATATGCTTTTCCAAACATTTCATGTGATTTAAAGCAAATAAGAGATCACTTGTAGAATTGGACTTGGAGATGGGAATGAGAAAAAAAACTGTTCTGGTATGTCTGAATTGTAACAATTAGTCTCAATTATAAGTCACTCAAGAAGGGCTTCAAGAATGCAATATTCATTGTTTTGATTGAGATAATGCAAGTCATCGAATCATACAGCATGGAAGCAGGCCTTTCATTCCAACTTGTCCACACCAATCATGTTCCCAAACTAAACTAGTCCCACTTGCTTGCACTAGGCCCATATCCCTGTAAATCTTTCCTATTCGTGTTTTATCGAAGTACCTTTTAAATGTTCTTACTGCACCTGCATTCATCACTTTTATCTGCTAGCTCATTCCGCACCCAAACCACTCAGTGTAAAAAAGATGCACCTCGTGTCCTTTTTTAAAACTTTCTCCTTTCACCTTAAAAATGTGACCCCGAGTTTTGAACTCCCCGACATTAGGACAAGAGACATACTGCAAACTGGCCAAATCTGTTTTTTTTTAACATTGATTCTGCAAATCTTACTGAAAGTTAATGACTAAAGATGACCATTTTCATAGATTGTCATGTTGGACTCAAACATATTCTGGCATCTGGGGAAGTCACCTCAAAAAAAGGCATTATGCAAACACTTGAAGCAACCAATTTACATTTCCCCTTTAAATGCAAGCTTTAAAAATACAATTTTCAAAGCCTTTTCATAATAAGTGCAGTGGATGCTTCTTGTTACTGTTTTGTACTTAAAATGGTTTATAATCCCAAAAACATATTGCTGTAACAAAACAGATAAATGTCAATCAGATATCATATCTACATATACATTATCCCATACTTATGAGAAAATATGGGATAATTTCAATTCTTTACTAAGATGCTTCAAGATAAAATATAAAGCAAAAAAAGCTAATTGTGTAAATATCATGCCTGTGTCTAAGCGGTGGAAATATCAAAATGGCAGCCCTAACTTGGAAGCAAATCACAAAATCTGCAGATCTTATGACAAATATTATGTCTGCCTGCTACATGGTCGATTTCCTCATGACTACCTGAAATCAGTCCGATTAACAGGCCTCATCTGGAGCACTTGTTGCGACACATTAATTAAGTGATGCTTGAGTGTGATCTCTTCAATCATTAGCAGAAAAATTCACAACATGTAGAGTCACACTACTGACAGCGACGACCGGAGGTTGTATCTGTCCTGAAACTGGATGGAATCCGATCTCCATCTGCCATGATAAATCAACCAAGTTGTATATGAGTCAGTGCAAGATAACCCACCTCAGGGGTTTGTCACTTTGGGTTGAGTGCCAGCATGGATTCAGATAAACTGGCAGCTGACTTGTAGTCAAATCCCCTCTGCTCTCTCTGCCCCAGTTCCAACTCTCACTTCAGCTGCAGTTAACACAGTCAGCACTGTATAATTAAGCACACTCTTAGCACAAGAATTTGCTTGACCTTTTATGACTTTACAATCAAACATCAGAGCAAAACCCATCCTGGCATCATGACTCATTGGCAGAATATAATCTACATTTGATCAAGAAGGCTCAGTAAAAATCATTGATGCATTAGTTAGTAAAAAGCAACGGAATCGTGAATAGATCAACTGTGTATTTTCTGATTTTTGAGCATTTGTTTTAACTATAAACACAGGCTAATATATTCATCATATCTTTCATGTAAATGTTATAGTTACAGAATTGTTATTCAATTGATAGCATGCAAGACATTTACCTACACCATAATAGTTTCAGTTTTAATTAATGCTTGATTATCCTACCTATGTCATTTAAACAATTATCTTGAAAGTTTACTTCAAGGCAACTGCCAACAAAGGTTAGAATTTGGATTCAAGTCCCACCTGTCCCAGAGATGGGTACTAACATCTCTGAACATGTCAATTAAACAATAATTTATTTTTCAATCTCCAGCCAATAATGGTCAATACTCTTTTATCAGGTTGGCATGATGGCTCGGTGGTTAGCATTATTGCCTCACAGCGCCAGGGACCTGGGTTCACTTCAAACCTTGAGCAGCTATCTGTGTGGAGTTTTCACATTATCCCTGTGGGTTTCCTCCAGGTGCTCCGGTTTCCTCCTCCAGTCCAAAAACGTGCAGGTTAGGTGAATTGGCCATGCTAAATTGCTCGTAGTGTTAAGGCATGTGTAGGTTAGGGTACTTGAATTGGGGAAATATAGAGTAATCGGAGTAGGCAATGGGTCTGGGTGGGATACTCTTCAGAGGGTCAGTGTGGATTTATCAGCCAAACGGCCTGTTTCCACACTGTAGCTATTCTACAATTTCATATCATCTAAAATTTTCAGCAGCATTGACCATTTTGAGACTAGCTAATGACTTGGAATTCAGAAAGATGGGAAAGTATACCTTACAAGCTGTCCAAATAAAAGATGACATTTTCCAGCTCCTTACAGAACAGACAAATTTAGCCCCAATTTATTGCTTTTAGTCCTTCTCTCCTGATGCAAATAGCTTCTGGTACAATCAGTCCCTGATAGCCTCCTAGCACTTTTCCAACATTGGCTTCCTGAACATGTCTGGAGCTGAGCAAGGTGTCCAAAACCACAAGCCTCAAGTCCAAACAGCGTAATTTTTCCACTTATTGCCCAAACATGTACTTTTCAGAAAGGACCATTAGTCATAAAAAGAATTACAGGTTACCTTCACCCAATCAGCAGAGATGTATTGCTGAGGCGATATAAGGCCCTGCTCACTCTGCATTTGGAATATTGTGGGCAGTTTTGGACTAGTATCTAAGGAAAGATATTCTGGCAATGGAGGAAGTCCAGAGGAGGCTTACTCGAATGATCCCAGAGATGTAGGGCTTGTCGTATGAGGTGGGGTCGAGGACTCTGGGTCTGTACTCGTAAGAGTTTAGAAGGGTGAGGAGAATCTTACAGAATACCAAGGGGCCTGCATAGAATGGATATGGAGAAGATGTTTCCACTATTAGCAGAGATTATGACCAGAGGGAACAATCTCAGAGTGAAGGCATGATCTTTAAAACTAAGATAAGGAGGAATTTCTTCAGCCAGAGAGTGGCTTATCTGTAGAAATCATTTCCTCAAAAGGGCGTGGAAGCTGTGTCATTAGTATATTTAATACAGAGATAGATAGGTTCTTGATTAGTAAGGGGTTCAAGACTTAAAGGGGGAAGGCTGGGGAATGAGGTTAAGAAGCATAACAGTCATGATCAAATGGCAGAGGAGTCTCAATGAGCTAAATGGCCTAATTCTGCTCTGAAATCCGACAGTTTGTCATCACTGGGAATAGATTCAGAAAGGCCACCAAATAGGCATTTCAATGGTAACACCTTTGATTGCAATTACTGACTGAAGTTTTACAATTAATTTTAAGCAGGTACATATGACATTATGGCCTAAAACATAAAGTCGTGTGAGAAAACTAAATAAGACAAGTAAATAAATACTTACCAACATGTAGACATGTCTTTCTCATGATAAAATCCAATTGCCTAGCAACACCAATAATCTTTACCTTAAACTCGATGCATGAGATGCAGACGATGTGTGTACATCTATTAGCTTTAGAAACAACTTTATATTCTTTTTTTAGTCATTTTTTTCTATGGTTTTATTCCTCAACATTGACCTCTGTTTCATAATTTAACCACAGATCCAAGGCAATAAATACTTGATATTACAATACGTAAACATTGTTAAAAGGAAGTTAGAAGTCAGAGCATTTGTTGTTACATTCATTAGAAGTGGGATACAGTGTTAGGGGACTGGGAGGTCATGGGCATGATACCATTTTATACAGAATAGGTAAAGGGTGCTGATTAGCTGGGCCATACTTGGCATGCAGATACAACAGCAATAATTAATTGTTAATCTTAATTCTCAGATCAGGCAGGTAAAGTCTGATTGTCCTGACCAATGCAATGGGGATATATGTGAGGAAGCTGAAAATGTGTTGCTGGAAAAGCGCAGCAGGTCAGGCAGCATCCCAGGAACAGGAGATTCGACATTTCGGGCATAAGCCCTTCTTCAGGAATGGTTCTTGATTAGTAAGACCTTCCTGAAGAAGGGCTTATGCCCAAAACGTCGAATCTCATGTTCCCTGGATGCTGCCTGACCTGCTGCGCTTTTCCAGCAACACATTTTCAGCTCTGATCTCCAGCATCTGCAGACCTCACTTTCTCCTCCTATATGTGAGGAGAAACATTAACTTTGATTTCTCTGCACAGATGCTGCCAGACCTGCTGAGCTTTTCCAGCAACTTCTGTTTTGTTGGTGATGCAACTGAGTTTGACTTTCTACATGATCCCTTTTTTGAAAAAAGATGCAATGTCCAAATTTCTTTCCCTGCATAAAACAGGGTCCTGAATATTTATGTATGTAAATTTGCATATGCTAGAAGCATAACACTGTGGACTACACCAAAGATCTTATCTTGGTTTCAGATGTCCTGCCATTTGTGGCTTACCGAATCAACCTTAAAAAGAAGAGAATAATTATCAGCAAGTTTGTATGAAGTTTGCTCCTCTTGAAAAGTCATAATTGTGAACAACTTTGTGCAGAAGAGTCTGACAGTTATGCTTTCTATAAAAGGTTTCTGTACAATTACTTCTGAATGCTGTTTTAATAAGGTAATTTCTCAGGCTAAATTATGTTTCCTTTATTTATAGTACAAGTATTTAATGAGCTTATGAGTTATTAAAGGAACAATTGTGTGATTTCACAGTCACAGTAGACACATAAGTCTATCAGAAGAACAGATGTAGAGGCAGGGCATTGGCATCTTAGCCCCATTATGTCCTGTAACCCCTCCACCAACCGAGCCACCTCAACTCTAATTCCTGCATTTATAGCTTACAGTTGGGAATATAGTATTACTCATTGGATACAAAATTCTGTCAAAGCATCTGAATACATTACAGAAATGTCTGTGATAAGATTTGTGATACTCTGTTGGTGCTTCTCACTTCATAGAAGCTGATAAAATTCTTCACCACTATAATTCTAGCTGTAATACAGTTGACTTCTACTCAAACCTCTTTGGACCAATGAATCATCCTTGTACTGTTTTAAATTCACTAAAAACCATCCCTGCCAAGTCCTTAATTTCCAGTTAGATGGTGCATTTCCACAATTGGTTCCCGAAATCTGAGCCAAATCTAAACTTTTAACAACTTTCTTCTTTGATACCCTACATCCAAATGATTAAATATTTTGTAAGCATTGGTGTGCAGGTCTCTCCAGCATCCCCTTATATAGCTACATTTTATGAAGAACACATCATATTCTCTAACCTTGGGCTGTCTTGACCCTTTTGGCAGCGTTAGCTGTTTTTGTGTCACAGCTGAACCCATTAGTTGCTGATGTGCTGTCAGCAAGCTCTTTCACCGTGAATAATGACAGTGCATCAACAGCCGAGCACATGCTGAGACAGATATCAACAGTTTGCTTCCCTGTCACCAGTGAGCCTCCAGTTCCTCTTGAGTGGGGATATTTCCTGCTGCTAACAACGACATCATGTTTGGCACCATTGGTCAGATGTGTACTTGCAGCTTGTAAAAGTCAGACTTTTCAACTGACAGTATACATCCCACATCATTCTAACACCCAAAAGAAGCACATACATCTTTGCTATTTAACCCTGGGGGCAAGTGAGGAAGCTACTGCTTCCTTCACCACAACAGATATTGTTTCCCATCTCTCGGGATTATAGCAGTGCTTAGGTTCTATTAAAGCTGTACTAATTACTTTGTTTCCTGTCAAAAACTTTTGGAAATACAGAACAACCTTGGTTATCTGAATGTCAATTATCCAAATTTTGGATTATCCTAACACGATATCAAGGTCCTGTAAAAATGTTATCCGTTATTCGAACAATCAATTATCTGAACAATCAGCTATCCGAACAAAATACTCCCCGCCCATATTGTTCGGGTAATTGAGGTTGTTCTGTAATCTGAGAGGAAAGAAGAATGGGCACCTCTCTTCAGCAGTCCAGATTCATTGACGTTTGTCTAAGCCTACCATGCAAAAGTGGACAGCTACAAGGCAATGACATGATCAAATGTTTCAGTTTACATGAAAAATAGTTTATGTGAGGTCATGTCTTGTTTGCAATGCTAAGAAAAGTCAGGTTCAGCTTGTAACTTGACCTCCATTTGCCAGTTGAAGCTGCTTGAAATCAGTACGAGAAGTGACAGGAAGCACCTCTGGCAGATATAAACACTTGTCTCTTTAAACTGACAGCTGAGACAATTCTACTTCCAATCCTCTTACAATCCTCTCTGGATCCCTTTTGAATAAATAGTTTGAGTGCACACATTCTTCAGCATGTATATGCATGTACATCTATATAAATAAATGTAGACTACCTATAAATAAATAATACCTGTTAAACATAGTCATGTATATAGCAACAGGGAGCACAGATTTGCCATCAAAATCCAGCATTTACATAATTGGAGGTGACTGAATCAGAAATCACAATATCAGAAGTGAGGTTGTAAGTTTGCTCGCTGAGCTGGTAGGTTTGTTCTCAGGTGTTTCATCACCATGTTAGGTAACATCATCAGTGAGCCTCCGGTGAAACATTGGTGTTCTGTCCCACTTTCTATTTAGGTGACTTGGTCTGTTAAGGGGGGTGGTATTATTTTCAACTCTTTTTCTCAGAAGTCGGAAAATGGGATCCAAATTGATGTGTTTATTGATGGAGTTCCAGATTGAATGCCAGACCTCTAGGAATTCCCATGTGTGTCTCTTTTTAGCCTGTCCCAGGAGGGATATGCTATCCCAATCAAAATGGTGTCCATCTTTGTCTGTGTAGAAGGATAATAGTAATAGCTGGTCATGTCCTTTGCTGGCTAGTTGACGGTCATGTATGCTGGTGGCTAGTTTCCTGCCCATCTGTCTAATATAATGTTTACTGCAGTCCTTGCATGGTATTTTGTAAATGACATTTGTTTTGCTGGTTGTTGGTACAGGGTCCTTCAGGTTCATCAGCAGCTGTTTCAGTGTGTTGGTAGGTTTGTGGGCTACCATGATGCCAAGGGGACGGAGTAGTCTTGCAGTCATCTCCGAGATGTCTTTGATGTATGGTAGTGTGGCTAGATTCTCCAGATGTGTTGTGTCTTCTTGTTTGGGATTGTTGTTTAAGAATCGGCAGACTGTGTTTATCGGGTCCTCTTTGTTCTTGAATACGCTGTATAGGTATTTTTCTTCTGCTAATGGTAATTCCTGGGTGCTGCAGTGTGTTGTGGCATGCTTAAATAATGCCCTGATGCAGCTCTGTTTGTGGGTGTTGGGATGGTTGCTCCTGTAGTTAAGTATTTGGTCTGAGTGTTGCTCTCCTGTAGACACTAGTCTGCAGTTCCCCATTGATTGCTTATTCCACTGTGATATCTAGGAAGGGAAATCTGTAGTTGTTCTCTTCCTCTTTGGTGAAATTTATGCCAGTAGGGATGTTGTTAATGATATTGTCGGTTTACTCTAACTTGTTCCGTTTCTTGACGACAAAGGTATCATCCACACAGGAGTGCATTGTGGCTTGTTTAAACATGCCCCGATGCATCTCCATTTGTGGGTGTTGGGATGATCACTCCTGTAGTTGAGTATCTGGTCTGTGTGTGTTGCTTTCTTGTAGGTGCTGGGATGCAGTTCTCCATTGACTGTTTGTTCCACTGTGACATCTAGGAAGAGGATAAACGCGTATGAAGATTCTAGCTACACACCATGTGGATGACAACCGGACTACTTCGACCCCTTGGCATCATGGTAGCCCACACACCTACAACACACGAAACAGCTACTGATGAACCTAAAGGGCCCTATACCAACAATCAGTAAAATGAATGTCATAAACAAAATATCCTGTAAGGACTGTAACAAACACTACATCAGACAGGCAGGCAGAAAACTAACCACCAGATACATGAGCACCGCTTCACCATCAAAAGATACGATCAGCTATCACTAGTATCCTTACACACAGACAAAGATGGACACTACTTCGATTTGGACAAAACATCTATCCTGGGACAGGCTAAATAGACACACACACAGGAATTCCTAAAGGCCTGGCCATCAAGCTGGAACTCCATCAATAAACACATCGATTTGGACCACATTTACTAACCTCTGCAAAAAAGAACTCAGAGTGGTATCACCCACCTTAACAGACCAAGACACACAAATAGAAAGCGGGACAGAACACCAGTGTTTCACCAGAGGCTCACTGGTGATGTTACCAAGCATCGTGACGAAACATCTAAGAGCAAACCTACCAGCTCAGTGAGAAATTTACAACTTAAACCTCAACCTGAGCTACAAATCTTCTCAAGAATCACAAATATCAGAAGTGAGTTCAGATGACAAAGACTTTCAAGGTTTATTTGATTTCATTCTTCCAGAATGCCAGTCCTATGGTTTTCACATTAAAAGCATACAGCTTCATCCCGACATCAAGCATCTTGTTCATAATGAATTTCATTGTCTATTCAGTTCAGTGCAAATCCTTATTGAACTTACTGACTCTGTTGTAGATTCTTGGTCATCTCCATTGAGCTCTATATTTCTCTGAGATTACAAATTTAGCCATTGTGAACTGAGTACACGTTGTTGCAATACAATAGCCTGATGAGATCTTCCAGCTCTATATCACCACCACCTCTATTGAATGCATCTCAATCTCTAAATTGCAAGGCACTTTTTCAACATCCATGACTTGATCATCAGAAATTTCCACCAACTAAGTACTGTAAAGACCAATAGGAAGACCGGTTGCCCTCAGGACAAACTGTCATCCTCGTTATTGTCTGTAATCCATTGTCTGGCAACCGGCCAAGGCAGAATGAGACTATTTGAAGAATTAGTGTCCTACTTAATCCAGAGATAAGCCTGTCACTTCATATCTGTGGCATCAGTAAAGCAATCTACTTCGATCTCAAAAAAATGAATCAATTCCACCCCTCTCTCATGTGCTGCTGCAACTCTCAATTATTCCTTTCAGAACTCAACATTTGATTTTTCTCAATGCAATCCAGGTTGCACACTGAAACCCAAACACTCCCTCCTCACTCCGAGTCTCTATATACATAGCTTATACATGAGGCCTTCATCCAGGCCAAACACGTAAAGCTAGGAAAAAAATCAGTTGCCTATAATCAATGTGTGCTGACCTGTATTGGCCACTGATGGAGCAACATCTCTACTTTAAAATTAATTTTTAATCCCTCCATGGCCTCTTACTTCCATATCTTTGTAACATTTTCCATGCTCATATACTTCAGCTATCTGTGTTCTTCAAACACTTGTAAGTGTAAGCATTCCAACATTAGCAGTCATAGGGCTAAATTTTCTGGGACTTTCCATGCAGCTTTCTATTTCCCAGGTTAACTGTTTGGTCATGAACACCCAGCAAAGGCTTCATGAATTCAGCATCAGGTCCGATGATGCACAGCAGCATGTTTTGAACCCATCTCAGGCCCAGTGAATACCAAATTTCAAATTGAATTGAATTGAATTTATTGTCACGTGTACTGAGGCACAGTGAAAAGCTTTGGCTTGTGATCAAGAGAGGGAGATGACATCACATCTGTGGAAAGAAATCAGAGTTAATATTTCGGGTTGAGTTACCCTCAACTTGACCCAGCATGTTAATTCTGATTTCTCTCCAAAGATGCTGCCTGAATTGCTGAGCTTTTCCAGCAATTTCTATCTTTGTTTCTGTTTTA
This sequence comes from Hemiscyllium ocellatum, assembly GCF_020745735.1. NCBI lineage: Eukaryota > Metazoa > Chordata > Chondrichthyes > Orectolobiformes > Hemiscylliidae > Hemiscyllium > Hemiscyllium ocellatum. The sequence goes on along the minus strand of NC_083421.1, from coordinate 32,555,912 downwards.
CAGTATCTGCAGTTCTTTCAGTTTTGACCTAGCTTTACATGTTTGAGAGTTCCTTCACATGTTTGAGAGTTACTTCACAAAGTAACATGGGTGAGCTTACACCACAGGGACTGCAGAAGGCAGCTCTCCACTTCATTCCAAAGGCTAGGGATGGGCAAACAAAACATTCTGGCCCAGACAACTAAGCATGTATCTTCTGTTAAAAAAAAACATTCTGCAAGTTTCTCAGGAAATCCAATTTTAAAAATTCAGAGATCACATTCTGTTTTACTGACTAAAATTATTCCTACTTTCCACAGAGTTGCTCATAATTTCTGACAAAGAACAGTGCATCACATTAGATCTTATTCAAGGATAAACACACAGAGTAGGCAAATGATGAAATGTGTCATAACATCTGCAGTAGATTCTATCTGATCTGTGAAAGACTAACAAGAAAAAAGGCAGAAATGAAACTGTTATTATATATACACATCTAAAATTTAGGTTTTGTGATGACATCTTTCAGCAAATAGTAGAAGGTCTTTTGTTTTACACAAGGAATGCATTCGAGAAGTAGATTGAAATTCCACGCTGGGTCTTTGTAACTGCCAAAAACACCCAGATTGCCGGTCATGGTCCTGAATTCAGCAGGGAATGGCTGTCCCAAGTTGGTTATGATGATTTGAAAAGATTAAATGAGAGATTTTTAAAATTAAAAAATGACTCACTGTTCCTGACTACCCCCACACCCAAAACAAGCAAATGTATGTTAAAAGTGAAGGACGCGGAGGGTGAATGTCAGGGGTCAATTCTTACGCAGGATAGATTATTTCTTGAGTGCATGTGGTAAATCTGATATAATCATTATTTCCTTCTTGTATTCCAAACAAACTGAAGGACCAATGCAATTCTGTTCACTGTGCTTATTTGTGAGATCAGTTTGACATAATCACATTCAAATGATTTTCCTCTGTTTACTCTCATTTACACTCCTCAATTCGATAATAAAACTTATTAGAATTTCATAATAGTTGCCCTTATTTAAAAATACAAATGCTGTCATATACATAGCTACTGCATTGATAATTATTTGTGGTCTATAAACCAGATATTGTGCTTTAAATTACAGCAGACTAATTCTTTTGCTGTTGGTAATCCACCCAAATATCAGAGCACAAGACGAATCGACATTTGAACAACATGACCAACGTCACATGAGCAGGTACTTTCTAGGATTGGGATTATGTATAGCATAAATGCAACTGATGCAAAACCCCACCAAAACATGGATCCTCCAAAACAGAATCAACCCTCTTGTGCCATATTTACAGACACATCATTCAATCCATCAGGTCTGTCAGTGTGAATGCTCTGCACAAGTCTCCTCCTATCTTATTTAATCTGAATTTGATACCATATCCTTCTCACCTTTCCTCACTCATTTTTATCTGGCTTCATCTTAAATGATGATACTTGATTTACATGAGCTACTTATTATGGTTCTACTTTCTAATTACTTTCTGGATTAAGGTTTCTCTTGAATTCCCTTTTTGTCTGTCATTCACATTTGTATTGAAAATCACCAAGGTACGCATGTACATTGGGAACAAAAATTTGCCTGACTTTTGTTTCTTTTTCCCCATTTTGCTAATGTAGCGTCATTAATTAATTCTATTGTGCCGCATCATTAAAATTAGATTTCATGATTGAATGATTGGCCTGCTCCCTGGTTCAGCCTTATGAAACCCGGTGAGACAAGAACAACAACATGTTCTGTGCATCATACTCTCTGATTGTACAGTTGTCAAGTTATATTGCTTTGCATTAGCTCTCTCCTCATAAACCAGGAGGCAACCAATTGTGCAGTTACTGGCAAGACACAAAGCAAAATTTCCCAACCATCTTCCATCTCCCACATTTGCTTTAACATTTTCTCCTTGCATGTACCAAATTCACCAGAGATTTTTTTTTCTCAAACCTGCAATGAGACAGGATAAGCTTGAGTAGGGATTTTCAACACGGGAATCAAAGCACTTTGTGTATCAAATGGAGGTTTTCAGCAGCTGCTGTAAGAGAAAATTGAATTCCAGAAAGGTGAAATGATGAAAATCCATGAGCATGAAAAAGATCAGCTAAGCACTCAAGTAGTTTTATAGCTTTTGATTGTTTCACTTTCATTTGTGCTCAAACACTGCAGCTATAAGACAAGGTGACTGCCTGGTAGATCTTCCTGCAACTTCATAATAAACACAGCCAGAGTTTCGTAAAGCTTCGAGTGCCTGTGTTGCTCTGCATCAGCGAAGTCATGATGGGTAGCATTAATCTCAATTCTGTTAGAAATCTCCTTCGTGCTGCACTCCATACATTGTGGTCCTACAGTTTCAATGAGATTGCTCTCCTACAAATAGTCATTCAAGAGAATTCTCTATCTTGCAATCCCTTTTGTCCTCCTTACTTCTCTGAACCACAGCCCCTTATGCTGGGCTGGCTTGGGAACATCTCCATGCACCTTAAGTACAATTCAAATGTGAAGGTTCTTAAAAAAGGCATGTGCTTCTATTAAAGGTGAGGTTATTTAATCCTTTACTCTTGGATTAAGGGTAACATACCAGCCATCAATCACTCTGTACCTGTGGATTTAAACCATGCAGAGAACAATCAATAAATAAATGAGCACCTTTCATAGCAACAATACTACATCACATGAAAGTGCCAATATTAATATTTCACATTTACCTTTCCTCTTGTCAATCCCATGCATTCCGTTGTATCTCTAGTTAACAGAGATTTAAAAATTAATCATGGCCAGTCAGGTCATTGACCATAGCCAATGTTGAAAGGTTGTACGTACACCAACAACACTGTTTGAGTATAATGAGGGATCAACCTGGTCAACAGGCTCAGACAGTGACCTTACCTAATGACTTGAGTTGTAAGCAACATCAATGTGTGTAAAATCCATGCCAAAGGGAGGATATTCGATTAAATAGTAATCCACGTACATAGACCAGAGAATCAAAGCTGTATCAATGCACTTCTATCTTGACCTAGCTCAGGATCAGTGTGACTCCAGAATGGGAAAAGAGAAATGCAGTTAAATTACCTTTCAAATGTATGTTTTAAAGTTACATTTTTTCTCAAAATGCAGTAATTTTGAATCCAATTTCTTCAGTTTAGTGCAAAGTTAGAAATGTATTGAAGTGTGCAGAAGTCACTCAGTCGGAACAATTTACTGAGGGTGTTCTTCAGAAAATTGTCAGTCAAAGCAGTGGGACATAACAAGTCTTACTTCTTGTTAATTGCACACCAGTATAAAATCCCAATCTCTGTTTACACTGCCAATCTCAGGCATGATGTGCTGAATACCAGCTTCAACTTGCCAGTGTAGATCATACTATTTCTGCTTGTAGCCTGCCATTGTTATTCTAAGATTCAAAAGCTTTCTATTTATCTTGTAAATTTTCAAAATATCTGTCTCCAGGAGAAAATAGTTCACAAATTAGAAATTTTTCTGGGCTAACTGTTACTTGCAACATGTTCTCAAGTGCAACTGATTCAAAAGGGTTCTTTAACGCCATTGCTTGCACTGACAAATCATTGCTGAGGCAATATGAATGTATAAGGTGGGACAAGATTACACTGGTACACTGGCATCAATTCACATTGAATAATGTTGCTAAAATAGATTGCATTCGATATCGTATTCAATCCAATCTATTCTGCAAATTGTGCATACTTGAATCAGCTAATAGCAAATCTGGCTCTTTTTAAACATACAATTCCAATTTAAAATACATAACTTGTCCTGTTCCAATACCCTCCATACCTCTATTCAACGTGCTGTGTAGACTTGAGAAACAGAGTAGGTACTGGTAACATGTCAAATATAAATACTGCTATGCCAATGTTTCAATGTCACCAACTGACTACAAAATGTCCCACAACCAATTTAAACTGTACAGAGCCAAATAAACAAGTGGACTATTGCATTGGAACGTTTATGTGGGCTACCTACCCCTCAGCTACAATGAACAGGGATATAACACCAGCCACATTTGGCAGAACAAAACTTCTGAGAAAGGGTAATATGATGAAAGGGAATAAATTAAAAGAAAAAGTAGCGAGATAGAGGAAGACGGGGGAAATGAGGGGCATGATGGTGTTAACAGGAAAATGCTCTAGATTAAACATTGATCCACGAGGGTTTGAGTCTCTTCCGGTTCTTGAAGAAATCTCAGATTTGAGGATCAGAGCATTAAATGCTCTTCCAAATATCGGCAGATGCTCGTGCAGTGTAAGAGCTGACTGCCTCATTTATATCCTCATCCATGCAATTTATGAAAATTCCATCACTTATTCTCACCATTCGGATTGTCACCCCAGTGACAGAATAATAGCAGAACATCCAGTTGAAGTTTATAAACTAGTTTCACCCTGAATGTTCAGATCGACAAAAGGCTTATGCAATATGTGATTGTACATCACCTCAGTCCCATGCCTCCACACTTCACCAGCTGAGTGCAGTTGCTGACTTGCAAATCATCACTTGACTACCCACCACTAACTGCCCTGCCCAATTAAGCAGTTTATTTTCTTCCATTTGCATTATTATTCAGAATAAAAGCACAAGAAACTGGGAAAAAAAATTGAAATCACTTATGCTTTTCTCTTGGGTTGCCTGCAGCAATGTTCAAGAGATTAATGTTGAACTCCCAGAATGTTGGTATGATAGGATTAACAGCCCTACTGCTAAACCCCCCTCAGCATTTCAAAGAGATTTTTAAAACATTCAGAACAGCTTCAGATAATGTCGCAAGTGTATTTTACATTGTTAATATCAGGTTTGTTTTCAAGCCAATTCTTTCCAGAAAACAAAACTAATGCAAGGCAGTGATTCACTAACAGACAGTCAGGGTCATCTCAATAATAAGGCCTTTCAAACCTCATTTAAAATGTCAGCAAAGCAACATCAATCACTGAACACAGATCCAGAGTCTGCACAGATCCCTGGCCATAGAAGTGACGAGTATTTGGTTGGATTATGCTCCCAGGTACAATACAACTTGGCTCACTCCCAAATAGCATGTTGCAACCAGACAGTGCAGCAATTCCTTTCTTTGAGCAATGTTCTTCCAGCAATACACCAGCAAATTCAGTTACTTAACTGAAGATGGACTTGCTCAAGCTGCATAACAAATTGGTTCTCAACAAAACAATTTAAGCATCATAGGGCTTGTCGAAGTGAATAAATGATGGCTATTGAACTTGTAAAGGTTTTTCTTTTAATGCAGGCATTTTAACATGTTCACGGGCATAATACTGTATTTGTAGTTATTAAGCAAGTAGGTAAAATAGGACTATTTTGTTCACCAAAAACAAATTAATTACAAAAAACTTTTAAAATTCAACTGTGATAGAGTATGTCTATGATGTGGGCCTGACCAGAAGAGGGAGATGGAGGATGGCACAGTCATTGTTTCTGTTCGAATCAAAAGAATTCGGTAGGGGATGTGTACAAAACATGACAGGGAGGATCAGGTAGACCTGGGAAACAACAAAGGTTATGAGACCTGACAAAACCCTAGCCGTGGCAGTGGACACCTGTGTTAAACAATTCTTAATTCTCATAACCAAGCTGTTCAAATACAAAACTGGGTTCTGTTCATCATGGGGAAAATTGCACAGAAGGTTTTATCGCCCAGAATCAATCCGGCCAATGACCACACCAGAAATCTACTCAATTATCAACTTCTATCACTTTAAATTGAGGGGTGATAGATATAGGACAGATGTCAGAGTTAGTTTCTTTACTCAGAGTAGTAGGGGTGTGGAATGCATTGCCTGCAGCAATAGTAGACTTACCAACTTTAAGGGCATTTGAATGGTCATTGGATAGGCATATGGGTGAGAATGGATTAGTGTAGGTTAGATGGGCTGCAGATTGTTTCTACAGGTCGGCACAACATCGAGGGCTGAAGGGCCTGTACTGCGCTGTAATGTTCTATTATCTGCTGGATGGTATAATGTATATGGTTATAAAATAGCATTTGCTTATCAAAGACTAACCCAGAGCTGCTCAGTTCTGGATTCTAGCAGAGACACACAGTCAAAAGACAATTGAAGTATAGACTGAAAAATGAATAAAAATGCTCAATTCCAGAGGTGAGGTAAGCAACTGGCCTTGACACTAAAGCATTTGACTGAGCGAAGTATCAAGTAACCGTCACAAAATTAAAGGCAATTGGAAATTGGGGGGAACTCATCACAAGCTGGATTCATAGCTAACACAAGGATGGATGGCTATACCTTTGAAGTGGAGGTGCCAGTGTTGAACTGGGATGGACAAGGTCAGAAGTCACATGACACCAGGTTAGCATCCAACAGGTTTATTAGAAATCATAAGCTTTTGGAATGCTGCTCCTTTGTCAGGTGATGTCAGAAATTTTAATCACCTCTCCAACTCCCCTGGCGAAATGTCCATCCTTGGCCTCTTCCATTGTCAGAGTGAAGTCAAAAGTAAACTGGAGGAACAACACCTTATATTTCACCTGGTGAGCTTACAGCCCAATGGCCTCAATGTTAACTTCACCAGCTTCAAAATACCTCCACCGCAGCCATTTTCCATGTCTAGCTATTCCCCTCCTCTTCATCTCCCTGACCTGACCTAACCTGTCCATCTTCCTACTCACATATCTACTCCACCTTTCCCACTGATGAATCACAATAACCCCCTACTTGCATCCACCTATCATCATCCCACCTAGCTTCACATCTATTGACTCAGATGCATGGTGTCATTTAACTAGAGCAATGTACAATTTGATGAATTGCCCCAATTTGATAGCTTCTTGCTTCATTATATAGTTTAGCATCTATCAGCTCTGTGAATAGCTCATTATGTCCAATCTTTACATTCATGTACTCCATCTAATAAAATCTCTTAATCTTTCTCAACTTTGTCCTTCGCTATCTTGCCATTGTTCTTAGTGTACTTAGTTCACACATTTTTCTTCTTTAAATTATTTAAAGTCAGCTTCGATTGGTATTGATATATCCCTGACATATTTTGGCTAATTCATTGTACAGCTCTTGAACTGCCTCTTCAAATTCAACTGCTTCATCTTTTTTGTTGTCATGTGGGAATTTGACCAATTTGCATTGAGCTTCAATCGATTCCTGTAAATGAGATGTCAGTTGTAACAAAATGAGCAGTTTGCTAACTGCATGAAGGGAGACGTGACATTAACTCTTTATTGCATAAAATAAATTCACTGTGTGGTTGGAACTTGTGACATAGGCGCAGTTTTTGCATAATGTTCAGCAGTTAAAGCATTTACAACATAAAGATTTGTAGTTCTTCCATGCAATATCATAAAGTCAGCATGGTGTGGAATCATAATCTGCAATTCTGCACAGGCTGGACTCTGCTGACCTTCAATTATTTCCTTACAAAGCTTAAAAATACAAATTTTCTCTCAGCCCATCTCAAATTGTTGATCTATAAACACATTTGATCAACATTCACATAAGCAGTCAAATTATTTCCTTATTTCTAAACTTTAAGTTGAAAAACAGTACACGTCCTATTTTTTGTCTTATTAGCCTGTTCAGACATATATTGCAGATGGCATATTTCTGACAGTCAAGAAAAATAAATTCTTATAGTTAATGGATTTTAATGTTCTTTCATTTCTTTCTGATAATTAAAAAAATAAACCAAACCAGATTGTATTATTCAATTCACACAATGAATGTCAGCTTATTTAATTTTGATTTGATAAATGACATAATTGTTATTCAAAAATAAAATATACACAACTTTAACAATAAACAAATGATACGAGTAACAAGAATTCAACCGTGACAATGAAACATATCATGCCCATTGTCCAAGTTAACTTGAGATTATTGCTTAGATATGCAGTAGAGCACAAATCAAATGGAATCACCTTGGGAATGAAAGCTCCACTCCCTGAAGAATTTGGTTTAGAGAGGATTTTGCTGTATTATACAAGTTTTCATGCATTTATCTGAAAGCCAACTAGGAATAGAAGATACAGTTGCAGTCGGTTTCATTTGAATTAATGGAAACCAGAAGTTGCTGGAGAAACTCAGCAAGTCTCATTAGGACTGTGTAAAGAAAGTAGTGATAATGTTTCGAGTCAAGTGACCATTTGTTCTAAAGATAGGGCACTGGTCTGGAAATGTTAACTTTTTCTCTTCACAGATGCTGCCAGGTTGCTGAGTTTCCCCAACAATTCCTGTTTTGTTTCAGATCTCCAGCATCAGCAGTTATTTGTTTTATTATAAGAATTAATGACTTGGACATTCAAGGCATAACTGCCAAGATTGTAGATGATGTAAAACTCAGAGTTCTGGAAAACAGTAAGGAGGATCTTAACAGATTTCAATGGGACAGAAATAAGTGAAATGGACAGACACATGTCAGTTAGTATTCAACATAAGAAGGAGGAGATTCAATATGAATTCAATTGCACAGGGTTTAATGGGCATGCAGGAATAGACTGTCTTGTAGATGAATATACACAAATCTTGGTTGGTGACAGAATTGGCTGAGAAGTTAAAATGCTAAAAAGTGACTCTGTTGTCTTTAATTTTAGTGTAATGGTATACAAAAATAAGAAAAAGCTAATCCTGCATTTGGGGCGGCATGGCGGCTCAGTGGTTAGCACTGCTGCCTCACAGCACCAGCGTCCCAGGTTCGATTCTAGCCTCGATGACTATGTGGAGTTTGCACATTGTCCCTGTGTCTGTGTGGGTTTACTCCGGTTTCCACCCACAGTCCAAAGATGTGCAGGTCAGGTAAATTGGCCATGCTAAATTGCCCATAGTGTTAGGTGCATTAGTCAGAGGCAATGGACTGGGTGGGTTACTCTTCGGAGTTTCGATGTGGACTTGTTGGGCCGAAGGGCCTGTTTCCACACTGCAGGGAATCTAATCTAATCGAAAAAAAACATTGCATTGCTTAGGTTTCACTTGGAGTACTGCATTCAGATCTGGGCACTATGTCTTGGTAAGAAACTCTAGCATTTAGAGATGATGTAGATTTGAAAGAATGACCTAAGGGATGTGGAACTTCAGTTAAATGCTGAGATTGGAAAAGATGCAATAGAGCTCCTTAGTGCAGAGTATTTAAGAGGTGATTTGATAGAGATACTCAAAATCATGAAAAATGCTGACAGCATAGACTTGGAGCAACCATTTCCAGTGGCAGAAATTCACTAAGCAGAGGACACAGACCTAAAGTTTTTGGCCACAAAAATTAAGCAGTTTGAAGAACAATGGGCTTTTGGGCTCTGGAAGACATTGTCAGAAAACGTGGTGGAAGCTAATTCAATAATAGCATCTGAAAGATAACAGGATAAATGCAGGAAGAGAAAAATATTGATATGATAATGGGAAAAGAACAGAGAAGTGGTAATAATGGGATAGTTCCACAAAACAGCAAACATTACCATGATAAGTCAAATACCTTCTTCTGAGTTACCTCATTCTATGATTCTAAAGAGGGAATACACAATAAATAATGCTGAATAATTATTTTCCAATTGCAAGTTAAGGCTTAGATTTATGTTTTTGTATAAGGAGACTTGGCAAGGTCAAACTTCACTTGGTTATATTGCCAGAAGTATTCTTACAGCAGAATTAGATTGGATCCACAGAGAGGCAATAGATAAAAAAACAAGCTGAGGCTGGAAATTTACAGCATTCTGTGTTCAAGCACTCCTTGTGGCCAGTCACTGAGTAATATTATAAATCTTCTGAGATTCAGAAGTCCCTGGTCCTATCCATTCAGCTCCATGTGATCAAAAGGGGAAAATAAAATACAAACAGGTTCTATTCTGGAGTCAGCTAGCAAGTCAGAACTCACTGCAGGTCAATACAAAATAGCCAATCCCAAGTAGAGGGAATGTTTATATGTCAGGTCTTTAAAATTACATCTCGATATAGGATCGTGTTTGTAAGTATGAGCCTTCGAAAGTTGGATGTTTGTAAATCGGGAACCCCTGTAACTTGCTGTTTGCAACAGTAAACAATATGCACCTTTGAGAATATCTGAGTAGTGCTTCTATTTTGAAGTATGAAAATGAGTGTAACTGACAAAAAAACTCATGAACAAGCTGTTTCCATACCTAATGTAAAGACATTTGTTCTTTACTTGCATTGTAGCTCTACGCATGACAAAAAATGAGGAAGTTCAAGACACAAGAACAAACTGAGTGTTTCCAACATTGGTATCTGTCTACAAAGCTTCATTATCCTCATAATAAATCAAAGGCTTGTTTTTAATTTCTACTCAATTTAATAACTATATAATTTTAATATATATGTATTATTTCAGTTGTATTAAATAATTATCAGATCTTCACATCTCATTCTATTGAAAACGTGACCTTGAATCTAAGTTTATAAATTGAAAAGCACTTAGCACCTTCATGAACTCCGAGTACTGCTAAAATGGGAATAAGTGATGCTTGACCAACTCAATGGGATTGAAATGAAGTCAGATGTTGTGTCGCACTTTAATAAGACAAGGATTTTCCTTTTATCTTTGCACTTAGTGCAGAGATATGAGAAACAAGCACATAACACAGGATTCACTTAAGCAGCATTTTACTTGGGCACTATTATCAATAAAACCAATTGTACTCAAACGATAACAAAAGAACATAGTAACATCTACCTTGGTGGGTGCTTAACATCTATTTATTGACTTTTCACAGTTGTCTTGCATTCCAGCTCATGCTAGGTCCTCTTCCCTTCAATGGCACAGTGTTTAATTTCCATGATCAAGCTTATCTACAATTGGAGTTAATTTTACTTCTGTCGAATATATTCACTCTCATAACAATATGCAGAAACATTTTACAGATTCAACCTTGAAATTTATTCTCACTATAACATTTTGTGTCAAACTTTAATTCAAAGCCTTAAATTGTCTAACCATGATTATTAATACTTGTAATCCATGAAATCCAACAGTGATCACTACATCCAAGAGACAGTAACTAATCTATTTTCTTCGTACAACTATCTTTCTTAAACTGATTGGCTCAATCAGATGCAGCACATCCCTCCAATACTGTAATGTGCCTATTTTTCCGGCTACATATAGTGCACCATAAACTGCAGCATAAATCCATAAGGAATGACATACAAAAGTAGGGATGCTTACTAGAACTGTAAAAAGCACTAGTCAGATCACAGCTAGATTACCATAAATATCTTTGGCCCCCTATCTGAGGGAAAATATATGCTGGTATTGGAGGCAGAGCAGATAAGGGTCACTGGCTGATCCAAAGTATGGAAAGACTGCCTTATGAGGAATGGTTGAGTGGGAATGGACCAGAAACCCACCGGAATTTAAAGAAATGAGAGATTCATTCTTATTGAAACATATAAGATTCTTTGGGGACTTAACAGGGTAGACATGGAAAAGTTGTTTTTCCTTATGGAAGAGTCGAGGACCAAAGGGCATAATCTCAGAAGAAGGTGTTGCACATTTAAAACAGTGATGAGAAGGAATATCCTATCTCAAAGTGTAGTGAATCTTTGGAATTCTTTCTTACTGTAGAGTGTTTCTGAGGTTGTGTTGTTAAGTGTATTCAAGGCTGTGATAGACCGATTTCAATCAGTAAAGTAATCAAGGGCTGAGGGGAAGTGCAGAAATGTGGAGTTAAGCATTGTCACATCAGCCATGATTTCATTGACTAGTAGAGCAGACACAATGGGCTGAATGATTTACTTCTATTCCTACATCTTATGGCCGTTTCTGAGTGTGATATACCTCAGAGTTGACATCCAGTGTCCACAAAGTGAAAAATGTGCTATCAATGGAAATTCAAAGCTGCCTGTGATCTTCACAAAACCTATGTTCACTCCACAAGGCAATGATTTTCTTTTGACAACTTGAGAAATATGGAGCCTCAGTAAAGTCTCATTTACTGCAGAGGGGGAGCAGACTAGGAGATATTGCAAACATTTTCTGCTCCAGCCTGGAAGGTACGTGGTCACTTTCAGTCCCTGACAATGTCATCCTGCTCTGAAGTTGCAGTTGTGGCTGCAGCAGATCACAGATTTCATGTGAGGCCAAACTCAGTTAAGTGCAGATGACTGACACACTGGGTTTGGAATGAGAAAGCACACATTCTTTTAGGTGGAAGAGTCATCATTTAAGTCTTTACTGTGAGCATTCAGATTGAGGTGAGTAATTAGCAAATTTGGTGGACTAATATCCATTCAGATTGAGGTGAGTCATTAGCAAATTTGATGGACTAACAATTGGAATATTATTCTGAGTGTCTTCAAAAATTCAGAGGCTCCCCTCCTCTCTACCTACAATCCAGTGGCTGACAGATATGATTCCGATTCTTCATTCCGAAAGGAAAACTACATGGTTAAGTGCTTGGGAAGCTTTCTCATCTTGTATGAGTATTGGTAGTTCTTGGGTTTTTAGGTAAAATCATTCTAAGGCAAGCTTTTGCGCAGTAAAGATCAAAATAATTTCCTCCTACTGCTGCTTAATGAAGCGCATGCCTTTACAGGCCACTTAATTAAATGAATGGTTGCATGCAAAAAAAATATTAAAAATTGCACTAATTTTTGTTTTCTGATATTTGAATGGAAGGGTTTCTGCTCTACAGAATTATTTCAGTCACAATGCATGCCAATTATGGTTGTACTTGGAATGGGTTGTCAAGGTGAAAAATATAATCTTGTCCTCATTTTCAATAAAATGTTACCATACATTTTAGCTTTCAGTAATTTTAAACAAGAAGAAAACAAAAGAGAACTTAATCAGCACTGATCATTGATAGATTTCATTTTTACTTTAATGGTGCAGCAAGGTAAATTCACCACTGATATTTTAGGAGTGTTTCTTGTTAAGTCATAGTGAATATGCACATATACATTTGGTTGAGATTTGTGGTCAGTGGTGATGTAAGGAAACTCACTGTTTAGTTTGCAGAAAGCTCAGCTAAGAGATCGCGTGTTATCCACCTTGAGAACATTAACTCTTTCGACTTGTAGTTGATGGTCACAACATTTTGTGCTGATGCACAGCATTAATCTGCTGTGGTGTCATCAAGTGGTCCAAACAGCCAATCATATTAAAGAATTCTCACAGACAGCCAACCAGGAAATGAATTGTATAAATCATCAAATCACTTTTTAAAAAACATTTCAGGCATTGCCCAAAGCTATATTTGTGCCACACTCTTAAAAATCTAAAAAAAACATACATGGATTTAAATCAAATAAGTATAAAATCAAAAATTAACATCCATTAAAATAGCATACAAAATAATGCAAATTAAACTAAATGAATGAAGTTGTAAAGACTTTGCCTCTGATTCTCTAAAATGCAGTGTTTGTAATGATTGAAAGTTTAAACTGTAAATGACATATATGCAATCAAATCATAATAACACTTAAATGCTGTGGATTTAACTGGCTTCAAATATGGCTTCTCGAGATAAATAGTTGGCATTTCACGTTGATTCAGAACTGAAAGCCCAGAAAGTTTATTGGCTATTGCTTTGCATGCTACTACCTTATTACACAATGATTACGTAAATATCTATGAATTGATCCCTAAAAAAATGTTTATTCATTGCATCAAATCTTCTCTGAACAAGAGACTGGGAATTAGGTTCCAACTACTACATCTTTTATCTTTTTCAGAAAATAATCAAAGCATATTTCCTATCATTTGTTTCATTTGCAAAACACTAAAATGACACCACAGCCAGCAGTGAAGGGAGGTTTTGGCTGTAATATGCAATATTTTAAGGTTTTCATTTTCTCATGATTCATTTCTCTTAGTAACGCCACCACTATTTTCCTGAAGAATGCAGGCATATGATACATGAGAAGGTTTCGGTTAATCCAAAAATTACTGTTAATCCAAACATTGGATGATAGCCCAAACTATCAATTTTAACATTTGGACTTGGTCCGATTACTATATCTATCCCTTCAGAAGCACAGCTATAAACAAACATTCACTATGTGGGTGATCGATGGGCTCAGAAACCACACCTTCTCACTTCCTGGCAGTGTGTCGTCAATTACCACTTCATTCTGGCAATCTGATAGTTCCGAGAGTCCTCAACTGGGTGAAAGCCACTCTGCACTCCATTCTGGCAACAATATTTGCTCAAACAGTTCTTCAATTAATTGTGATCCACTGTCTTTTACTGGCCTGTAAAGCTACTTCCATACTGTCAACAAGTTTAAGTTAAGGTGCCTTATCTCTAAATGAAAACTCATACATCATAGTAGTACTGGCTGGCTGAGAGAGAACATGACTTATTTGACAAGATCTCACCATGACTGAGACATGAAGGACATGCATCTGTTCATCCACAATCTCGGAGGGCTCCCGCAGAGTTGGTGGAGTTATCTGGGACAGGTGCTCGGCATTACTCATGGAGACATGGAAATATAAGGTGCCATTCTCCAGCCATTGCTGTTTCCAATGGACCAAAGAAATATCAGCCACTGTTCCAGTCATTTCTGAAATAAGAGAGAGAAAAACCATGATCAAAGCTATTGTTTATATTGTGAACAGTTCCAGTACATTGTCATCTCAGGAGTGGTCAACACTATCTCGAATACTATTTTATAGAGATTGGATGGGAGGGACCATTTTAATATTGCATATCTTTGACACAATTAAACATTTACCTTACTGATGTTAAAATGGCTGGAACCAAACTATTTACGTCTAAAATTTTAAAACTCTACAATTCACCACATCACATACTCTGCTCCTGCCAAAGAAAGTGAATCAATGTTTCCCAGAATTGACGAAAAATACTCTTCAAACAAGTTACCACAAACCCTTCAGAAATCAATTGAGCAATAGAACCAGTGCATAGGAAGTCCAGCTAGCACTCAGTTGGGATCTGGGGAAATTCACAAAAAGACAAAGAACTGTTTGAAATCAATATAAGAAAATGGTTTGAATGAAACATGCTCATCCTTGCTAGGTCAATATGCACTACTGCTGCAACCTTCTCAAATTTGGGTAATAGGACAAGGGGCAGTATTAAAAATCAATACTAAATATGCAGCATTTAGATACGTGAAGATTTTGAGACACTCCCTCAAACACTGAGAAAGTGCCTGCCATATAATTTCCTCACCCATCCCATACTCATCTTCACTCATTCCTCTCAAAGAATTAGTACTTAAGTAAGTCAGCCATGTTCACTTGTCCAGATGAGAGGCCATTACACCAACAGGACAAGCTACAAATAATTAGGACCTTCAACAAGGTCACTAAAGCCGAGTATACCAGAAGAGAGAGGGGAGATGACAATGAGGAAGGAAGAGATGATTCAAGTACAAGAGATCCCGGGGGAAGTACCTCTTGTGAACAGGTTGACTCTCTCAGAAACTGTCGAGGCAAACGACACCACCAGCCTGAGAGGCAGACAGGTCTGCCAATCGAAAATTGGCATGGAGGCAGAGCCAAGGAGTCAGACATCATGTAGAGTCGTGGTAATAGGGCATTCCATAGTGAGAGGGACTGAAAGGGGTTTCTGCGGCAACAGGCGGGATTTGAGGATGGTGTGTTGCCTTCCTGGTGCCAGGATCCAGGACGTCACTGACAAAGTGCAGAGGATCCTCAAGGGCGAAGGTGAAGAGCCAGAGATGGTGCTGCCTGTCAGCACAAATGACATCGGGAAGAAGAGGAAGGACATTCTACAGTGGGACCTCAGAGAACCTGGAAGAAGGCTAAAAAGCAGGACTTGCAGTGTGGTTATCTCCAGTTTGCTTCCAGTTCCTCAGGCTGGAGAGGACAGGAATAGGGAGATAATGGAATTGAATGTGTGGCTGGAGAACTGGTGCAGGAAGCAAGGATTTAAATTCTTTGATCACTGGGGTATGTTTTGAGGTAAGGATGAATTATACAAGAGGGACGGATTACACCTTAATAGGTGGGGGACCAGCATTCTGTCAGGTAGATTTGCCACTGCAACAGAGGTGGGTTTAAACTAAGTAGTGGTGGGGGGGGGGACTGGAAATTCAAAAGGGAAGTTAAAGGGAAAGTGAGAATTCAAGAAGTTAAGAAAGACAACAGAATCAACGGAGCAGAAAACTCAAGACAGGATCATACAGTATAGTCAAGTGAAACTGAGATTGATAAGAAGGGTGAGTGGAGTAACAAATTAAAAATATTATATATGAATGCACAAAGCAGAAGAAATAAGGTGGATGACCTTGAGGCTCAGTTGGAAATTGGCAGTTACAATGACTGAGACATAGCTTCAAGTGGACAGGGCCTGGAAAATGAATATTCAAGGCTATATGTGCTATCGAAAGGACACACTGACAGACAGAGGGGCTGAGGTGGCCCTGTTGGTAAGGAATGATATCCAATTCCTTGCGAGGGGGATCATGGAATCAGGAGATGTGGAGTCAGTATGGAGAGCTGAGAAATTTTAAGGGTGGAAAGACCCTAATGGGAGTTATCTACAAGCCCCCAAACATTAGTCTGGATGTAGGGTATAAGCTGAATAAAGAGTTGAAATTAACCTGTTGCAAAGGTATTACTACAGTTGTTATGGGGGATTGCAACATTCAGGTGGACTGGGAGAATCAGGATGGTACTGCACCCCAAGAAAGAGACCTTGTGGAGTGCCTCCGAGATGGATTCTTAGAACAGCTTGTACTGGAGCCTACCAGGGAGAAGCCAATTCTGGATCTCGTGTTACTCAACAAACTGGACTTGAACAGGGACCTCAAAGTAAAGTAGCCATTAGGAGATAGTGACCATAATATAATAAGTTTTCATCTGCAATTTGAGAGGGAGAAGGGAGAATTAGAATTGTCACTATTGCAGTTGAACAAAGGGAACTATGGAGCTATGAGGGAGGAGCTGGCCAAAGTTCAATGGTGCAGTACCCTAGCAGGGACGGCAGTGGAACAACAATGGCAGGTATTTCTGGGTATAATGCAGAAGGTGTAGGATCAGTTCATTCCAAAGAGGAAGAAAGATCTTCAGGGGAGGCAGGGGTGGCCATGGATGTTGAGGAAAGTTAAGGACTGTATAAAAATAATAGAGAAGAAATATAACATAGCAAAGATGAGCGGGAAGCCAGAGGACTGGGAAACTTTTAAAGAGCAACAGAGGATAACTAAAAAGGAAATACATTTTAAAAAGAGGTATGAAGGCAAACTGGCCAAAAACATAAAGGAGGATAGTAAAAGCATTTTCAGGTATGTGAAAAGAAAAAAAATGGTTAAGATTAAAATTGGGCCCTTGAAGACAGAAACAGGTGAATTTATTATGGAGAACAAGGAAATGGCAGAAGAGTGAACAGGTACTTTGGATCTGTCTTCACTGGGAAGAAACAAGCAATCTCCCAGATGTAATAGTGGCTGAATGACCTCAGGTAATGGATGAACTGGAGGGAATTTATATTAGGCAGGAAATGGTGATGGATAGACTGTGAGGTCTGAAGGCTGATAAGACCCTGGGACCTAATGGTCTGCATCCCAGGCTACTTAAGGAGGTGGCTCTAGAAATCGTGAATGCACTGATAATCACTTTCCAATGTTCTATCGATTCTGGATCGTTTCTTGCAGATTGGAGGATGGCTAATATTGTCCCACTTTTCAAGAAAGGAGGGAAAGAGAAAACAGGAAATTCTCGACCGGTTAGCCAGACGTCAGTGGTGGGAAAGATGCTGGAGTCAATTGTAAAAGATGAAATTATAACTCTTGTGGGTTGCAGTTACAGGATAAGTCAGAGTCAGCATGGAATTATGAAGGGGAAGTCGTGCTTGACTAATTTTCTGGAAGCTTTTGAGGATGTAACTATGAAGATGGACAAGGGAGAGCCAGTGGATGTAGTGTACCTGGACTTTCAGAAAGTCTTTGATAAAGTCCCACATAGAAGATTAGCGAGCAAAATTAGGGCACATGGTATTGGGGAAAACCGACTTGGATTGAAAATTGGCTGGTTGACAGGAAGCAAAGAGTAGTGATAAACGGGTCCCTTTCGGAATGACAGGCGGTGACCAGTGGGTTATCACAAGGTTTGGTGCTGGGATCACACATAAATGATATAGATGAAGGTATTAAAAGTAATATTAGCAAATTTGCTGATGACACAAAGCTGGGTGGCAGGGTGAAATGTGAGGAGGATTTTATGAAAATACAGGGTGACCTGGACTGGCTAGGTGAGTGGACGGATGCATGGCAGATGCAGTTTAATGTGGACAAGTGTGTGGTTATCCACTTTGGTGGCAAAAACAGGAAGGCATGTTCCTATCTAAATGGAGTCAAGTTAGGTAAAGGGGCAGTACAATGAGATCTAGGTGTTCTTTTACATCAGCCAATGAAAGTAAGCATGCAGGTACAGCAGGCAGTGAAGAAAGCTAATGGCATGCTGGCCTTCATAAGAAGAGGAATTAAGTATAGGAGCAAAGAGGTCCTTCTGCAGCTGTATAGGGCCCTGATGAGATCATACCTGGAGTATTGTGTGTAGTTTTGGCCTCCATATTTCAGGAAGGACATTCTGGCTATTGAGGGAGTGCAGCGTAGGTTCATGAGGTCAACTCCTGGAATGGCGGGACTATCATATGTTGAATGATTGGAGCGACTGGCTTGTATACACTTGAGTTTAGAAGGATGAAGGAGATCTGATCGAGATGTATAACATTATTGAAGGATTGGACACTGTGGAGGTAGGCAGCATGTTTCCGCTGTTGGTGAGTCCAGAACCAGAGGACACAGTTTAAAAATAAGGGGTAGGTCATTTAGAACAAAGTTGAGGAGCAAGTTCTTCACCCAGAGACTGATGGGTATATGGAATGCTTTGCCCCAGAAGGCAGTGGAGGCCAAGTCTCTGGATACTTTCAAGGAAGAGATGGATAGAGCTCTTAAAGATAGTGGAATCAAGGGTAAAAGGACTAAGGCAGGAACAGGATATTGATTGAGGATGATCAGCCATGATCTTAATGAGTGGTGGTGCTGGCTCGATGGGCTGAATGGCCTACTCCTACACCTATTGTATGTTGTCTATTATCCCTGTGCTTAATGTGTTGGATAACTCAGCAATCAAATTACAAGTTTTACAAATTGAACATAGAACACACTTTATTTTAATACAGACAATTAACACTGCAACAATAATTTCTTCCTTAAACAGAATTGTGTACGGGTTTACATGTTGAATAATGATATCTTTCTAGTTCATTGTATGTATTTTTCATTAAAACAATATTAAAAGTGCATATATCAGACTGACTCCCTACCTATTTCAGACAAACACCCAAAATATGTGTCTCTAAAAACACAAAAAACAACTTTGATGGCCATCATTTGTGTTGCACGATATATTCTGTGGAAATTTGTTTCCGTAAAGCTAACCAAAATATGGCCTTAATGTTGAAGGTTTCTGCAATGGTCCAAAAATGCATTGTGTTCCACTTACTTACATTTGTGATACACAGAAAAGGGGACAGTAATGGGTGAAAAAGTGCAGCAATGTAAAACCAAGCCATTTTCACCCTTGCAGTTTATAAGATCAGTACATTATTGATTTTGTGAGCCATTGCTGAACAAAACAAAATTAAAATGTCCAGTATACTAATCCAAATTATTTTTTTTGTTCTTATATGCCTTAGCCACACATTTATTTTTCAGTCACATTATTCTAAATCCTGATAGGTATGCAGACATGGGCACCACAGCCGAAGAAAAAAATAACCTCCTCCTTCTTTGATGCACATATAATTTATAGAAATGGATTCTCTTCTCCACTACTCATTTAACTCACAACAAATGAGATCTTAAATCCTGAGGGACTGTAGCTACATTTTGGGCAGGGGCTATTGTAATCACATTAGACAAAATCACATGCCAAAATTACAGCAATCACAACAAGATACTGAAACACAAAATGCCGCAACAGCATCTACTAATTGTATTCATACGTTTTCCATTTGGAGGGAAAGCAATGTTTTGACAGGTAATCTTTAATGCATTGTTGGTCTTTTATAGAGATGATAAGCTTGGTGGATAACTAAAATCCATTCACTTTCGCAGTCTCATTGTGTGGGTTTGCACAATGTAAACAAACTTCAACTGAGTGAATGAGCTGCATCATATTAGTTACTGGGCGAACAATAAAACCACAGAAAAAAGGTTGATTGGTTGTTGCCCAAAGAAGCCAAATTCAATCTGTGAAGGAAGTAGCTGGACAGATTGCAATCAAAATGAAACATTGCGAGGTCATGAATTGCTGACCAGCAAACAGTTGTGCTTCGGAGTCTTTGGGTGATTTTCAATTTCTGATGGCGAGAGGAGAAGGAGGTGAGAAATTAAATCAAACAACCACAGAGGAGGCCATCTGGCCCTTTTTATTTGTGTTGGTTCTGTGAAACAGCTATTAATTTGCCAGTACTGTTTCCCAAAGCCACACCAGTATGTTGTCATTCCTACAGTTGCCCAGGGTGTTTGGTTACACGGGAAAGCTGCTATTCCATACATCTGCCTTGTGTTCAATACAAAGTGAAAGATGTGCAAAAGAATTGGGTCTTGTGTTTACTGAATGTGTCATGACCTTAATTCAAGACCGCCTTGTTTTAAGTCCAACTTGTCTATTTAAAAGAGGGCTTCTAAGTCAAATAAATGTCTATAGATATAAATTCAGTGGCTGTCAGGAGAGAGAGAGAGAGCTACTCTACTATGTTATGCTTCATGAGACATCAAGGATGTTTCAAAGGGATGGACCTAAAAGGAGGAAATGCATAACAAAATGAACTACCATCTCCTCAAACACTGGGGATGATGGAAAAAAAGACAGAAGTCTGGGTGGTAAACATATTTGTGTCTCCCCTTCAAAGAAAAACAAGGGGGTTAAGAACTTATTTAGCCCAGGTCTGGAATATACACTCAGCCGAAGTGCCCATAAGTGCAAGTGGGCTGAGGTCCTTGAGAGTACTAGCCTTGGTTCAAGCACTAATATGCGATGAAAATCATCAAAGAATCATTCCTGGTCACCCCTGCATTGAAAGTAAATGATTCCTTCACTCTGAGCGCTAGCAACCTGCTGGTCAACAAGCCTGTCAAAGGAAACCAGAAAAAACAAGTTCAATCAACCTGAAAAACCATGGAGTTTGAAATCGACTGCTCAACTGTCAATGATTCACTGTCTAATTACCACAAACAACAGAAAGTGAACCACATATCTTTTAACTTTTACATTTTTTGGGCTCACTTCTCATTTATAATCTGCCTGTTGGAAAACTGACCCAGTATCTGGTTATGACGAAAGGCTTGATCAGGGAATAAAATTAGTTCATTAATTGTGAAGAGGACCATTCATTCATTTGAGAAAATGGACAACTTTTAAAGATAAGTATTGGTATGTTTGGGTCCATTCCACAGGATGGATTGTGGGATGTGTAAATCACGGTATTTCACAGAGATGGGTTGCCAGATATTTTCAAGGTTTCCACATTGTTTAAGGCTTGCAATCATCTCTCCAAGATTCAAAAATTAGCAAGAAATGTTTGGAATAAAGATCAAACAATCCAAGTGAGATGTACATAGCATCCTTAAACACTTTAAGAGAAACTGACTTGATTTATAAATCAGTTGGTGATGAACTCTGTGACGAGCTCATTGACAAGTGTACCACTCGATACAAGTTAGAAACATTCCAGGGTCGATTCTAAGATGACCTGAGTAAACTGAAACAAGGACTACTCTGCTGCTTGGTTTCACAGTGGTTTTCCTGTTCCTGGTATCATCAAGTCCCTGCAATGAGGAAGCAGGCCATTCAGCCCAATGAGTTTACACCGACCCTCTGGAAACCATCCCACCCAGATCCATTCCCTGTAACCCGGCATTTCCCATGGCTAATCCACCTAGCCCCCACCTCTCTGGATACTATGGGCAATTTAGCATGAACAATGTATCTAGCCATCACACCTTTGGACTGTGGGAGGAAACCGGAGCAACTGAAGGAAATTCATGCAGGCCTGGGAAACGTGCAAAATCCACACAGAGAGTAACACAAGGGTGGAACTGAACCTGGATCCTGACGCAGTGAGGCAGCTATTCTAAGCACTGAGCCACTATGCTACCCAACTGATCGACCATTATGCTCAAAGTTTGGAAGATTTGCCAGGCCTCTTCCCAATTTTGGTATGTACCGAATGTACTCTGCTACAACATGCAAGTAAAGTAAAGTTGCCACAGTTTTACCAGACTATTGAAAGGTTCTTTTGTTAGACAGACATGTTAGATGGTGGTTCAACTCTACAGTCACCATTCTCCACGTTAGAAGAGAGGCTGATAAGGAGAGTACAGCTAATACGGGAATTGAACTCATGCAGCTGGCATCACACTGCATTGCAAACCAGCTGTCCAGATAACTTAGCTAACCAGTTCTCAAAACAGATGTCCTGTGTGAGGTGTAAAGATGCCGTTGAGGACATAAACATAGGAATAGAGGGTCATTTAGGTCCTCAGGTTTGTACCTCCAAGCAGTTGGATTGCATTTGATCTGCAATTTAACTTTATATCCTTGTCCTTTAATGTCTTTGGAAACCAAACAAAAATCAGTCAATTTCAGTTTGAAAAGGAGCAATTGATTTAGTATTAATTGTTGTTTATGGAGGTGACCTTCAAACACAGTGTGTGTGAAGAAAAGTTTCCCAATTTCACTGTGGGACACAGTCTCAGGAAATGTGGTGGACCATTCAGGGGTGAGATGAAGAAAAATTCCTTCAGCGAAAGGGTAGTGAACCTGTAGAATTCTCAACCACAGTGGGCTGTGGAAGCCACGTAACTGAATATATTCCAGAAAGAAGTAAACACATTTCCAAATTTTAAGGACATTAAGAGGTATGGGGAAAAAGTGTGCATGTGCCTTGAGGTAGCAGATCAGATATGATGCATATTATTGAACCAAGGTTTGTCTATCTAAAACATGACTTCTACCTGAGTTCAGAATTTATAATGGGAGAAAGTGAGGACTGCAGATGCTGGAGATCAGAGCTGAAAAATGTGTTGCTGGAAAAGCGCAGCAGGTCAGGCAGCATCCTGAAGAAGGGCTTATGCCCGAAATGTCGATTCTCCTGCTCAGAATTTATAATGCCTTGCATGGCAGAATTAGCTGCTCACCATGTATCCTGGTGGTACATTATAAGTGGCCACTTGTGTAAAGGTTGATGGCTATAAACATACATCCCAGCTAAGCCCAAAGAATAAAAGAAAAGCAGATTTGAAGTCACTTCATTCTAATCCATCCTAAATTAAAGAAAACCTACTGTTTGCCTTCACTATCTACAAGATCAGGAGAGAATTGCCAAACAGAAGGTCTCCACATGTCATACTTCAGTGACAGTATCCTACTGATCAGCAACTGCACAAGGAATCTGAAACAACAAAGATGTGCTTTTGCTCAGCGTCACTTTGATCCATGTGTACTTGCTTAAAACTGGCCTCCTGCACTGCAATCTCGGTAAAACATTTGATTGGTTAAATCAATCGCAAAAGATGCATGTGATCTAGTAGGTGTTCAATTTTTGATCTGAAAAATAGCAAATATTCCTGTGGCAGACAACAACACCACAAAGCTACTTTGAAACTGTGCTTCACGCCTGTCACATACCCATTAATAACTCAGAGAATGTAACATTTGATTGGTCACAGTGCCCTATAGTCTGGTATCGTTCCCTTTGAAAATGGTGGTCTTTGGTAAAGGCAGGAGAACTGCTATGATGAGTGTGTGTATATATATATATATATATATATACACACACACACACATTTTATATATATACACACACACACACACACACACACACACACACACACACACACACACACACACACACACGTACTTTGCTAGATTTATTCAAACTATTTTTTACTAATGAACATTTGGTCTCTGCATCAGGTACATTCAGATACAAGTGTACACACAAGAGCACTTGAGATACTTCTCAAGAACTGTCCTTACAACAAAGGACAAACAGTGCATTTTGAGTAGCCTGCTTATACAGTTTCTTTATATTCCTTTGTCCTGTTTAAAAGGGACTAATGACCATTTGAATTGCGTGGGTTCACAATTGAACAGTTAAGATCTTAATGTAAAGTATGTGAAACCATGGGCTAAAAATAAAAACACAGGAAATTAAAAGGCTCATCTTCCTCTTTTGACAGTCCAGAAACAACAAGTGCTAAACACACTTAAAGGGTTAGAGCCCAGACCTTTAATGTTCGTACCCTGGACCCAGGTTCAAACCTCCCCTGCTCCAGAGCCGTGTAATAACATTTGTGGCCAGATTGATTAGAAAAATTGGTACCCCATTAAAGGTGAGTAAAAGCTAATGGTAGATTATAACCACAAAGGGAACATATAGCCACCAGTGCCATAAAGCCATAAGCATGATTGAAGAGCTGTTTAAACGCTCGAAAAGGGCAAGAGGTAGTTTGCTTCTTTCAGTTTTCTGATTTTCCTTAATAAGGCAGGGTTATTACCTGAACCCTGCTGATCCAGAAGGCAGGATTGTCAATCAATGTGTGTCGGCCAGAAGCAGTGAATTTTCTGCCAGGTTTTTTCATGTCTCCTGACAGCTCTCATCATGTATGAAGTTTTCTTTTACCCAGTGGCATGGTTGGAAATGTGATCCAAACTGGAAATCACAACAGGTGTCTGTAGATCCCCTTGCCGGGAGCTGGTAAATCAGCAGCACTTTATGGCTGAACAATAAGAGGAAAGAACTGAAACTGAGGTGGGCTGTGCAGGGATATTGGAAAGCACAAATGTGACTGTAAAGCTTTTGCTTTGATTACACTTTAAAAGGATCTGCAACAGGGCCATACAAAGGAATGATTGCTACTGGGTTAAGGAGTCTGGGCTTCTTTCACAGGTCCGAAGACACCCAGTTGAATAAATTTAGCAACTATCATCATAGAATCATAGAATTGTACAGCATGGAAACAGACCTTTATGTCCAACCTGTCCATGCTGACCAGATATCCTAAATTAATCTAGTCCCTTCTGCCAGCATTTGGCCCTTATCTTTCTAAACCCTTCATATTCATACATCTAACCAGATGCATTTGCAATGTTGTTATTGTACCAGATGCCTTTGAAATGTTGTTAGTGTACCAGCCTCCACCACTTCCTCTGGCAACTTGTTCCACAGACGCACCACCCTCTGAATGAAAAAGTTGCCCCTTAGGTCGTTAAATCTTTTTCCTTTCACCTTAAACAATCATTTCTTTTTCCCTTCATTTGCCTCAAATTGTAAAAGGAGGGTAAGTTAGGAGGAAGTGGCTGTCTTCACCAAGTACAAAGTGCTAACAGAATAAGCAAGAATCAGCAGCAACAGAAACATTGTGTCTAATGCCAGGGCCTGAACTTGCAACTAGTGCCATGAGAGGATGTGGATGTGCAAACGATGACCTTTTTTGTATGCAATTTACAATAATGTACCCATCCTCGACCATTGAGTCTGCTGCACCATTCGATCAAGGCTGATATCTTTCTCAACCCCATTCTACTGCCTTCTCCCCATAACCTTTGATCCCTTAGCGATCAAGAATATCAAGGACTTGGCTTCCACAGCCTTTTGTGGCAATCAGTTCAACAGATTCACCACCCACTGGCTGAAGAAATTCTTCCTCATCTTGGTTCTAAAGAGTTGTTGCTTCACTCTGAGACTGTGCCCTCGGGTCTGAATCTTTCTTACAATTGGAAACAACTTCTCCATGTCCACTCTATCCAGGCCTCTCAGTATTCTGTAAGTTTCAAGGAGCTCCCCTTCTGAACTCCATCGAATACAGATACAGTTACATGCTGACACCAGAGAAAGCCAAAAGGAAAAATTCAGAAGCAAAAGATCAGCGTGACCTCCTTGCTCTACATTCCAACTTCCATTTGGAAGCAGGGCAAGCAGCTCTAATCCATTGGCTTCACTCTAGAATTTGCTCAAAAAGTTTACATGCAGAGTCAAACAAAATCAGCTGGAAATTAATTCATAAATTTTGATGACTTGCCTCTGAAACAAAAAACAAATTGCTGAAAATTCATCCAGCTAGAACACCCTGACAACCAGTCACAAAGAGCAAGCAAAGGAAATTTGGAACATTGCTTCATTAAGGAAATGCAGCTCTTGCCACTTAGTTTGGTATAATTAAATGTATTGGTAAATTGATCTGTACATTTAAATATAAATAAACCTCACCATTAATGTGTGAAGTTCAGAATTAATTTGCAGTACAAGGCACTTGCATGCCAGATAATGAAAACAGCAGGCTAGCTCATTTGCACTATCAACATGCAAAGCATGCTGTGAAAAATGCTTTGCTCCTTCCCCTCTACCCAGTAACTTGTTTTCCCTTTTTTCATTTCAAGACCGCGAATGGGAGATATGACTTCAGCTGCTGAATAACAATGAATCAGGTAAAAATATTCCAATTAATTTGCCGCAGTGAAAGCTCATTTAGTGGCTCAGTGGATAGATATATTGCCTGGCACAACATAAGAATCAAACATGCAGTATCTCACTTCATTGCCATTGTATGTTATAATAATCTTTACATTCCAACCTGAGGAAATAAAAAATCCTAGCCATTGTGAAAAAATATTTGCAGAATCTCAAAAGAGAAAAGCTCTTTCTCAATAGCTTATCAAGACTGAAAATGTCACTCTCAACATTCATTTATAGCTTCATATGGATCCTGGTCCACCTGTCTAAGACCCTGAGGAGGGAGGTTGAAATAGTTGTACTAGAAGGCTATAATAAAGAGATAAGTGTTCGGTGTAATGATATTTAAATAAAAGAGTTTTTTGGAACACTGATATACAGATAGATAAGCAGAGGCAGGTATATAAAGATGCAACAAACTCGCAGTCTTGTCTCAGAAAGAGGCCCCTAATACCCAAACTTTTCAGGAGCAAATACTGCAGATGCTGGAATTTGAACTGCAAACAAAACATGCTGTAGATTAATACGGGTCAGGCAACATCCATGGAGAGAAAACAAGCTAACATTTTGAGTCTAGATGACTATTTTGTTTGCAGCCCAAATTTTATGGCATGCAGCATCCTTGAAACTGGCCTGTCTCCACAGGTGTAGATCAATCCTGTAGATCAACAGTTAGAATCTAACTGTTTAAAAACCTTACTTCAGGCGTTGGGGCCTTCATTTGCCGAGAGGTGCGAGGTAGGAATGAAGGACTTCTGGGAAGTCATTTATTTGTGTGGTTGCGTGACCCGAAACACTACTCAGGTAATATCTCCCACCCATCCTCCTAGTCTAACCAAAAAAAAAGGCTCTGTGCGCCAGATTGGTAAGGAAACAAGTTTATTTGTTATTCTTTATTTCTCAACAGTCTCTTTGGGAATTTAGAATCATGGAATGGAGTTGAGGGCGGTTGAATGTTCCTCCTACAGAATGTGGGAGGTAAGGGTCACCACTAGTGCCCCTGCTGACTACATCTGACTACTTACCAGGGGAAAGCAATGGGGCACAGGACTCTGGCACAGAGTCTGTCCCTGATGCTCAGAAGGGAAAGGGGAAGAGTAGCAGAGCAGTAGTCATTGAGGACTCCATAGTGAGGGGGACAGATAGGAGGTATTGTGGGGACAAGAGAGACCCACGGTTGGTGTGTTTCCTCCAAGGTTCGTGATGTCTCTGATTGTGTTTTTGGGATCCTTAAGGGGGAGGGGGAGCAGCCCCAAGTCGTGGTCCACATAGGCACCAATGACATAGGTAGGAAGCGAGATGGGGATTTAAGGCAGAAATTCAGGGAGCTAGGATGAAAGCTTAGAGCTCGGGCAAACAGAGTTTGTGTATCTGGTTTGTTGCCCATGTCACGTACTAGTGAGGCGAGGAATAGGGAGAGAGAGGAGTTGAACACGTGGCTACAGGGATAATGCAGGTGGGAGGATTTTGGATTCTTGGATAATTGAGGCTCTTTCTGGGGTAGGTGGGACCTCTCCAAGCAGGACAGTCTTCATCTGAACCAGAGGGGTACCAATATCCTGGAAAGGAAATTCGCAAAGGCTATTGGGGTGGGTTTAAACTAATCCAGCAGGGGAATGGGAACCAAAACTGTAGTTCGAGTATAGAAAAGGTTGAGAGTAGGGAGGTCTGAAATCAAGTTTCAGGGATGCAAGATGGCACCGGCAAGAAAGAAGTTGGTTTGAAGTGTGTCAACTTCAATGCCAGGAGCATCCAGAATAAGGTGGGTGAACTTGCAGCATGGGTTGGTACCTGAGACTTCGATGTTGTGACCATTTCAGAGACATGGATAGAGCAGGGACAGGAATGGTTGTTGCAAGTTCCAGGATTTAGATGTTTCAGTAAGAACAGAGAAGATGGTAAAAGAGGTGGGAGTGTGGCATTGTTGGTCAAGGACATTATTATAGTTGCAGAAAGGATGTTTGGGGACTCATCAACTGAGGTAGTATGGGCTGAGGTTAGAAACAGGAAAGGAGAGGTCACCCTGTTGGGAGTTTTCTATAGGCCTCTGAATAGTTCCAGAGTTGTAGAGGAAATGATAACAACGATGATTCTCGATAGGAGTGAGAGAGGCAGGGTAGTTCTCATGGGGGACTTCAACTTTCCAAATATTGACTGGGAACACTATAATACGAGTACTATAGATGGGTCAGTTTTTGTCCTGT
Organism: Hemiscyllium ocellatum; assembly: GCF_020745735.1. Taxonomy (NCBI): domain Eukaryota; kingdom Metazoa; phylum Chordata; class Chondrichthyes; order Orectolobiformes; family Hemiscylliidae; genus Hemiscyllium; species Hemiscyllium ocellatum. The sequence goes on along the minus strand of NC_083421.1, from coordinate 32,527,234 downwards.
GTGCGCAGGAGGGCTTCCTGACACAGTATGTAGACAGGTGAAGCTACATTAGATTTGGTACTAGGTAATGAGCCCAGCCAGGTGTTAGACATGGAAGTAGGTGAGCACTTTGCTGATAGCGATCACAATTCTGTTATGTTTACTTTAGTGATAGAAAGGGACAGGTGTATACCACTGGGCAAGAGTTACAGTGGGGGAAAGGCATTAAGATGCAATTAGGCAAGATTTAGGAAGCATCGGATGGGAAAGGAAACTGCAGGGAATAAGCACATTAGAAATGTGGAGCAGATTCAAGGAAAAGCTCCTGTGTGTCCTAGATAAGTATGTATCTGTCAGGCAGGGAGGGAGTTGCAGAGCGCAGGAGCCGTAGTTTACAAAGCAAGTGGAATCTCTGGTCAAGAGGAAGAAGAAGGCTTATGTTAGGCTGAGATGTGAAGACTCAGTTAGGGCGCTTGAGGGTTACAAGGTAGCCAGGAAAGACCTAAAGAGAGAGCTCAGAAGAGCCAGGAGGAGACATGAGAAGTTGTTGGCGGTTAGGATCAGGGTAAACCCTCAGGCTTTCTATAGGAATTTAAGGAGTAAAAGAATGATGAGAGTAAGATTAGGACCAATCAAGGATAGTAGTGGGAATTTGTGTGTGGAGTCAGAAGAGGTAGGGGAAGTACTAAATGAATATTGTTTGACAGTATTCACTCTAGAAAACGTCAATGTTGTTGAGGAGAATACTGAGATACAGGCTACTAGACTAGGTGGGATTGAGGTTCATAAAGAAGAGGTATTAGAAATCCTGCAGAGTGTGAAAGTAGATAAGTCCCCTGGGCCGGATGGGATTTATTCTAGGACCATCTGGGAAGCCAGGGAGGAGATTGCCGAGTCTTTGGCATTGATCTTTAAATTATCATTGTCGACAGGAATAGTGCCAGAAGATTAAAGGATAGCAAATGTGGTTCCCCTGTTCAAGAAGGGGAGTAGAGACAACCCTGGTAATTACAGACCAGTGAGCATTACTTCAGTTGTTGGTAAAGTGTTGGAAAAGGTTATATGAGATAGAATTTATAATCATCTAGAAAAGAATAATTTGATTAGGGATAGTCAGCATGGTTTTGTGAAAGGTAGGTCATGCCTCACAAACCTAATTGAGTTCTTTGAGAAGGTGACCAAACAGGTAGATGAGAGTAAATCGGTTGATGTGGTGTATAAGGATTTCAGCAAGGCGTTCGATAAGGTTGCCACAGTAGGCTATTGTACAAAATGCGGAGGAATGGGATTGTGGGAGATGTAGCAGTTTGGATCAGTAATTAGCTTGCTGAAAGAAGACAGAGGGTGGTGGTTGATGGGAAAAGTTCATCCTGGAGTCCAGTTACTAGTAGTGTACTGCAAGGGTCGGTGTTGGGTCTACTGCTGTTCATCATTTTTATTGTGACCTGGATGAGGGTGTAGAAAGGTGGGTTAGTAAATTTGCAGACGACACTAAGGTGGAGTTTTGGATAATGACAAAGGATGTTGTAGGTTACAGAGAGACATAGATAAGCTGTAGAGCTGGGCTGAGAGGTGGCAAATGGAGTTTAATGTGGACAAGTGTAAGGTGATTCACTTTGGTCGGAGTAACCGGAATGCAAAGTACTGGGGTAATGGTAAGATTCTTGGTAGTGTAGATGAGCAGAGAGATCTCGGTGTCCAGGTACACAGATCCTTGAAAGTTGCCATCCAGGTTGACAGGGTTGTTAAGAAGGCATACAGTGTTTTAGCTTTTATTAATAGAGGGATTGAGTTCCGGAACCATGAGGTTATTCTACTGCTGTACAAAACTCTGGTGCAGCCACGCTTGGAGTTTTGTGTACAGATTTGGTCACCGCACTATAAGAAGGATGTGGACGCTTTGGAAAGGGTGCAGAGGAGATTTACTAGGATGTTGCCTGGTATGGAGGGAAGGCCTTACGATGAAAGGCTGAGGGACTTGAGGCTGTTTTTGTTAAAGAGAAATAGGTTGAAAGGTGACTTAATAGAGACATATAAGATAATCAGAGGGTTTGATAGGGTGGAGAGGGAGAACCTTTTTCCAAGAATGGTGATGGCGAGCACGAGGGGGCATTGCTTTAAATTGAGGGGTGATAGATATAGGACAGATGTCAAAGGTAGTTTCTTTACTCAGAGAGTAATAAGGGTATGGAATGCTTTGCCTGCAAAGGTAGTAGATTCACCAACTTTAAGTACTTTTAAGTCATCATTGGACAAGCATATGGACGTGAATGGAATAGTGTAGGTTAGATGGGCTTTAGATTGATATGACAGGTCGGCGCAACATCAAGGGCCGAAGGACCTGTACTGCGCTGTAATGTTCTATGTTCTATGTTTAATCCATTGTATCAGCTCAAATCACAAAGGGCAAGACATAATGCCTCATGAACTTGAGCAAAAGTGGGACATAACAACCCATATTTCTATTTTGATTGCTGCTCAGCAAACCTAGCTGAGGAAAATTGCAGACTCATAAAGAATTAACCAAGTTAATTCTTTAGTTTAGTGTTTACCTTGAAGACAACCCCAGTTCAATCCAGACAAAGGTTGCACGTGGATTCAGAAGGATACAAAATGTACTGAAACTGTTTGCTGGAAGAGCACAGCAGGTCAGGCAGCATTCAAGGAACAGGAAATTCGACGTTTCGGGCATAAGCCCTTCATCAGGAAAGTGTACTGTGCCACATTTACAGTTGACAGCAACAATGCAGGAATGGTGATACACATTTAAGTCAGAATGGTATGTTAGAGAGTTCCATATGAAGATATTCCCATGCATGTGCAGCCATTACGCATCCAGCTGCTGAACATCATAGGCCTGGAGGCTGCTGTCCAAGATGACCTGAGGCAGTGAACATTGTATAGTCTACACTGTCCCAAGGTAGAATGAGTGATTCTTACACAACACCATGACTACTGTTGGAAGAGTTACGGGAGATAAGATTTTCCTTTATTCTGCAGAGAAGAGGACCAAATAATAGATCAAGTCAATTGTTATGGACCATGGTTGCACATTTACATGGAGTAAAATGCAAGTAATATATGCTGAAATGTGGAAAGAAATCAGCCCCCTGAGCTCTGTGTCAGGAAAGGCAAGTGATTCAAAGGGTCGAATGAATTAGGAAGATTTAGGCAATTACCTTAAAAGCTTCAAATTACATCTTGGAGTATGTCTGTCATTTTCATTTCACATTCCTGTATTCAGAGTTTTGTGACAGGAACAAGCAAACACAAAACACAATTCATTACAATGCACAGAGAACTGAAACCCCTCTTTCAATAATAACTTTGTTCAATTTATAATGTAATAAAAACAGTACTGAGATAAAAAGCTTCTCAACTGCATTGTACTTAAAGCAAATAAGTGATATCGCTCATTTGTGCTCAACCTCTTTAAAGAACACACTAGCCCAGAATTCTGATAGCCAGACAGTCAATTCTGGTTGGACTGAAGTTGGTGTATCAGGACCAATGCCAAAATCCTGAGGCAGCTGACTCCATAGGAGAGTTGCCCAGAAAACTGACATTTCCTTTGGGTAATTAGCCAACATCTTAGACCTTCCAACAGTCTCTTTCGACTCAGAAAATTCAGAGGTAACAAAAATTGAGGATGAAAACCTACTGTTACAACAAAGGGTAAACTCGCCTGCTTAACTTAAAACCAGCAACACAGAATGGAATGATCCCGTGCAGCAATCTGTAAAGACTTGAATGGCCAAGAACTATGTGAAGTAAAAAATAACAACTTTATTTCTTAAAAGTATAACAGTGAATAATTAACAAAACAGTATTTACAATTTCTTTCTCGAACCTGTTATCTTTCCTTCTATAATACTACTTCTATTAAAAAACAACACGTCTTATCTCAAAACCAGGCAGCTGTAGGATCTTGTCTTCAGACCTTCCTGTGTCTTCCTTTCTTCTGGTTAGGAATTTCTGCTTTACCGAAAAGTTACTGATCGAAAAGGTACCTTTTTAAGAGAGTTATTTTTCTGGCAGTCTGTTCACCTGCTAGGTTGTGGCAGTTCTCCTCTCAACTGTTCAACTTTCCCCCAGTCTTATACCCCAGGGCATCAGATTGTGTCATTGGCCTTTAAGATTTTCAATATACTCAATTCAAACTTGATTGGAAATCGGTTTTTTTGTGGTATGCTTTAAACTGGTCAAATTCAAATTTGTTTTTGTCTCTAGGCCACTCAGCGAGTTGTTGTTTGATCTTAATCAACATGTTATTTTATAATTCTCCAGAACTTGCCAAGTCCTTCACTCTCTAAAAGGTACACCCACCTCTTCATAACACTACTCTAACTTTGGAATAACTATTAAACAGAGCCCCCATTTAACCAGTGTTATCTCCCCCATTCCCTGACCCACCCAACAACACCTCCTCCTATTCACTGAAAAATCACATCTCGCTGGCCCTTCCTAGATGCACCTAACACTCCACGTAGACCTGTATGTCCCTCTCAAACTTACACGACCCTCCACCCTGATTCCACACAGCACAGCCTCCTGCCAACCCAATACGTAATTCATTCTTGCGATCAATCAACCCAGATCGCAAAATAATTTCTTTTAATTCACTTACAGAATATGAACATTATTGACAGGTAGCATTTAGCAACCATCTCCAACTGTCCATGACAAGGTGCTACTCTTTTATAGACTGAGTAGCTTGCTAGGATATTTCAGAGGGCAGTTAATGGCTAAACAAGTTGATATTGATGAGAAGTTGTGAGAGACCAGGCAAAACAGCAGGTGTCCTTCCCTAATGAATATCAGTGAACCAATAAACTTTTAATGCAATTGTATGGTTAAATGGCTTACATTATGCAGAACGTGGTCATCTTCACCTCAGAGGATGGTTACCTCGGCTGCTATCCATTATTATTCAATTACAGTAAGTTTATTTTTCTTGTTGATGGTAAGACCTGCAGCTTCCAGTCCTCCACATATGCTCTGTTCTTGGTCTTCTGTAAAAGTTTAGAAATGCAGCTATCATGCTCAAACATGCTTCTCTCACAATTCCCCTGAATGGCCTTCTTCTGCACCATAATGTGATTCTATGACAGAAACTATCCAACTTTACGATTTGCAAAGGAGCAAATCACCTCGCCAGACCAATAGTCATCTTTCAAAACTTGCAAGAATTTTTTTTGTTTACTTCACTACTTTGTGTTGCTTTGACTGCAATTCAAAAATATTTCATTGACTGGAATGGACTTACAGGCTTTCCTGAAAAGTGCTACATTAATGCAAATTCCTTGTTTACTCTTTCCACAAATCTGAATGAATTCATTTTTCTGACACAGGCTCTGAACTTGTTTTTATCAGAGAATTTCAGTCATTCCTTACAACCCAGTCAATTGAAACGATGAATGTGCCTTATGGCCATTTTCTGTACAACATCACCACTATCATTATCTCTCCTGTGCCTCAGTGACTAAACTCAAAACATTATTAAAAGTGTGACTTATAGCAGTGCTGTACATCTTCAGCCATGTGACTGAGTCCCACAAACAGATCAACCTGTTCTGAAGAGGGGCCAGGGGACTCGAAATATTATTATTATATTCTGTCCACAGATGCAGGCAGACCTGCATTTCTCCAGCAATTTCTGTTTTACTTTATTTCAGATTCTCAGTGTTCACAGCTCTTTGTTTCACTTTAGATCAACTTACATGTTTTGATTTGAGACATATGGTTAAATGGTGATTGCATTACTAGAATATTAATCTCAAGGGTCTGGACAAAATCCTGAGATGTGAGCTCAATCTCCACATTAGCAATTGTGGAAATTAAATACAGTTAACCGAATGGGAATAAAAAAGCTCATATCAGTAATGGTGAGCTTGAAACTACCACATTGTCATAAAATGAATCAGGTTCCACTGTTTAGGAAGCCACTTGTTGTATCAAAATGGCAAAAGCAAACAGTTGGCAATGGCTCAAGAGAATGGCTCACTACCGTCATCTCAAGGGCAATGAAAGATAAACAATTAATTGTAACATTTCCCAGTAATCTGCAAATGAATTAAAATACAAATTTGGTCCACTGCCCCCTCACTCCTTACAAGTAAATAGGTTATGGTTCTTTGAAAGATTCTTTCTGAAGCATATACATCAGGTACAGCTACCCTGATAACTTCTGCGGAAGAGCACGGTGGCACAGTGGTTAGCACTGCTACCTCACAGCACCAGAGACCCAGGTTCAATTCCCGCCTCAGGCAACTGACTGTGTGGCGTGTGCACGTTCTCCCCGTGTCTGCGGTATGGGTGGGTTGCACTTCGGCGGGTCGGTGTGGGCTTGTGGGGCCGAAGGGCCTGTTCCATACTGTAGATAATCTAATCTAAAATTCATACTGTATTACCTCCTTCATTATACATGTACAGTTTAATCATAAAAGGTACATTGTAAAGTACAAGGTTTTATTCCATAATATAAAATGTTTTTTTTAAATCGGTGAAAATTAGATGCACAAATTGTAATTAAAGTCCCCGTAATCTGCATTCCTGTAATTTTGTGAGCTGTTGGAAGAAGGAACAAAGGTATTTCCCACACAAGAATTTACATCAAAATAGCATCGCTATCAAAATAAAATCTCAGGTGTATTATCAAACAAAAATATTACTCTGAACTACTTGGAGAAATATTAACTGTCTCCTTAAATGACTTAGCAAGCTACTCAGTCGTATTAAACTACAACAATGCAGAATGGAAGAAACGATAGAATTTGACTTCAGCCTAAACATTAGATAGGCATACAACAAATGCACATCCTGACCAGTCTACCCTGCATAATCCTCCTGATCAATATAAAGGGACTTGTGCTGAAATTGGGAGAGCTATTCCACAGACAGTGTGACAGTCAAATTCACATCTTACAGACTTTTTCAGTCAAAACTGCTGACAGATCCATTGTTATCCTGAATGATACTCTGGCTCACAGCAGTACAGACCTGTCAATGGTAATGTAATACTAGTATGCAGACAGATGAGATGAGCCAAAGGAAACCTTAACATTAACTCAGGAAGTTCAACAGTTTGAATGAGACCTGATTTGAACTTAGATGTAAGTACAGTTTCTGTCAGTAAAAAGGACATTGTTCAGGGCAGTTAAGGAAATAAGTTACATGCCTAAAAGAGGTCAGGTTGTGAAAACCTGCAGATGAGAATTGTTTAGTGAGAAATCTGCATTCATTATTCAAAGCTGAGAAAAATCTAAGATCTCAGTTGTCTGAGTTATTGACTCACATCTCATAGGAAGTAAACTAAAAGAAGTGGTTAAGTCACATTTACAGATTTGACAAGGAAGGAATTTCTCTGAGTTTCAAATAACTGATATTGGAGAGTAGATGGGAATTGTTTCGCTGTGTGTTTTGAAATATTTCAAGTTCTGTTGCATGTAGATAAGTTGGTTTGTTTAACATTAGTTTTATTTCCTTGGTATAATTAACTTCTGTTTTATTATTAAAATAAAATCTGCATGTCTTCACTATCCATTACACCTCTAATTTTGGTGTCATCTGCAAACTTGCTAACTAAACCTTCTAGGTTCACATCCAAATCATTTATAAATAAATGACAAAAATCAGTGGACCCAGCACTGATCCTTGTGACACACCACTGGTTAAAATCATTTATTTTATGTTTCAAATTTTGTGTTAGTTACAAATGGGTTTGAGGTGTTACTGAAATTTATAATTGTGTATGAATTTCCGTGGTCGTGGTGATTTTTTTTGAAACAGTGTGTGATTGTTTTTAGCAGCCTGAGGGTTTTGTTTTATTTACTTCAGGATTTTAGAAACTAGCAAAGTAGATAAATGTACTTCAAGGTTTTTACTATGAATTTCTGCATTGGGAATTCTTTTTTGTTAAGCTTAAGGAAAATACTCCTCTCTGAGAGTTAGATGTTTGTGTATCAGTTTTACTTTAATTTAGTTAGTTCTGTGAAGGTTTGGCTGGAAATGTATACATAGAACACTGTTCCTTGTTATGTTACAGACCAAACCCCCTCAAAATGTAACTTTTTTTTTATTTTAAAGGTAAGTTTAAGGTGTTACATTCCAGTTACAATTTGATTGGTCAAACTACTCAATGTAAGTAAAATACACGTCATTTTTACACTACAGTCAAAACACAGACAAAATAAAAGTTCAAGAAAAGAACTGGATTAACTCTAACTTGATCGAAATGCTTAACAAAATAATAGATTCATTAATTACTATTAATTAACTCTTCCAATATTGCAATCTCCTATAAGCACACCCTTGGCAAAGGCAAATTCAGTAAAATAGATTGTCTCACGTGCAATTGTTGTTGCAGGAAGCAAACTCCAGCTTTTAACTGTAATAAAGAAGGGAATAAAAGCCTTCACATGCAACTTCAAGACCCTAACAACTGCAACTGAAGGCTGAAACTAAAGAAAAAGCTGGCTGTGTGGGAGCTTGACCCCACCCATTTAGGTTGCTTCTCTTATTCCAAATTTTAAAGAAACTCAAGGTCTCACAAGTTCTTTACTTTATTTGCTTTGGGGCAGACTGCTCATTGCCGCTGTCTCAATCTTTCTCCATTAAAAAAAACAGGACAAATTAAAGCCAGAGTAACATCACATCCCGAGAAAGAGAGAATATAGTGAAACTTGGTTACCTGGGAGTAAGGAGTTAGTGATAGTCTCATACCAGAAGGGTTGAGATCAAGGCCTGAAGAGGACTTGAAGCTGAGTTTGTTTTAACTCAGATACATGTCCGCACCAGGAATAAGGTATCAGAGGTTCCTGTTGGGGATTTAAAGTCACAGTTACCCAAAAGGGATTTTCACATGAATACTGAACAAAGGTTGCTCTTTACTACTGTAGAAAAGATTAATCTTAATTTTGGAAATGGTAAAAGAATATCTTGTGATTAATGGGATTATAGTTTTACTGTCTGTTTAAAGCTCTTTGAAGTGGTGTTGAAAGAAACTAGGTTGAGCGGGATTATTTTATTATATTTGAATTTCTTTTGCTTAATAATCTTCTATTTCATTGTGAAAGGAAAATCCTCAACTCTGCACGCTTGTGCCTCAGTGAGAGACCAGTCTTTCTAAAACCAAACCAAGTTAATTCATAGTCTATCAAACTTGATTTCAGTCAAGGATCTGACTTGTCCAGTAATGTTCACTGGGATCATAACACTTGTTGGTTGTACCCATTTAGGCTCTGTGGTGTTTAGCATATTAATGCTTTTAATTAATGAGGATATTGATGAATTATTCTAATTCTGCCTGCATGCAAGTCCAAATGTCTGATATCTCAAAGAAACACAGAAGGTGTTGTTAATATGTGACTGCATCACCTAACAGATGAGTTAGTGGGAAATATAAAGTAACCCTTATTATAAAAAGTAACCCTTATATCAAAATATCAAGAAGACCCCTCAAAATAAAAATATTTTAACCCCTGTCTGACACTACAACTGCTAAATAGGATACAGTCAGACAAATTTATCAACATAAAACTCTGCAACATAAATTGCTGTAGGTCATCAAGCTAACAGTTGGGCATGTCATTCACTCTACCATTATTATCAAACCAGAAAACAACTAGGATTCATTTTGAATGTAAGGAACAGTTCAAGACCTATGTTAGGCTCCACTCATTCACTAGATCTCTGTCTTAAACACTATAATTCCAATGAAACTAATGTCCAAACTCTGAGAACCAGGTCTCTGCTCCACCCTCTGCAACTGGATCCTCGACTTCCTGACCCACAAACCACAATTAGTGAGAATAGGCAACAACATCTCCTCCACAATAATCCTCAACGCAGGTGCCCCACAAGGCTACGTACTCAGCTCCTTACTGTACTCTCAGAACACTAATGACTGTGTGGCCAAATCTTATCCTAACTCCATTCACAAGTTTGCTGATGACCTCACCATTGTAGGCCATCGTTAGGATGGCAAGACAGAGTACAGGAAAAAACACTTGCTGACATGGTGTAAAAATAACAATTTCTCTCTCAATATCAGCAAAACAAAAGAGCTGGTCTTTGACCTCAGGAAGTGAGGTGATTGGCATACCTCTGTCTACATCAATGGAGCTGAGGTGGAAAAGATCAAGAGTGTCAAGTTTCTAGGAGTGAAGATCATCAACAATCTGTCCTGATCCACCCACACTGATGCGATGGTCAACTTCCTCAATTTGGCATGTCAGTAAAAACTCTTACCAACTTTTACAGATGTATCATGGCTTGGTACTGCCACTGTTGTGCCCAGGACCATAAGAAACAACAGGGAGTTGTGAACACAGACCAGTCCATCAGGCAAACCAACCTTCCATCCATTGACTTCATTTCTCACTGTCCTGGGAAGGCAGACAACATCATCAAAGACTCCTCCCACCCCAGTCAAAATCTTTTCCAAACTCTTCTGTCAGGCAGAAGATACAAACGTTAAAACACATGGACCAACAGACTCAAAAACAGCTTCTTCCCAGCTGTTATTAGACTTCTCAATGGGCCCTTCAAATTTTAAATTTAATGCTGACCTTACTCTTTGTCCACTTTCTCTGAAACTGTAATACAGTATTCTTTGCTCTGTTCTATTACCCTAATGCATTTTGTTTGGTATGATCTGCCTGTACTGCACATAAAACAAAACTTTTCACTGTACCCAGGTACATAGGATAACAATAAATCAAATCAAACAGCAGCAACAAGCATACCAAAATTAAGTGCAAAACAGTAAAAACACAACACTGGAAGACACACAATTTGAAGGAGCATGGTGTCAACACAGCTCAGCCATTGCACATTTAACAGTTCAGATCCAAAATCTGCTCAATGGGGACCTTCAGGCCCCTGTCTCCCTCCTCCATTCTAAAATAAAGATGCTGATAGACCAGGAATTCAATGAAGGTAATGCCAATGATGGCAATGATGAAATGTTAAAAGGAGATATCTCGCAAAAGGGTTACACTGTCACGGACTTGTAATGATCTTTTAGGATGGGATATGCTGGTTTTAAGTTACATTCTCAAGGTGGCTTTAGTTTATCCAACAGTAGGTGTTATTCTAGCTTAAACAATGTATTAAAGGTGAAACTTAAAGTTGGCAATGTTGTGTAATTGTACTGCTGTGTCTTGAGTGGAAACCGAGAGTGTGGACTCCATCTTGATTTCAAGGTTATGGTTGTAGAGTTGGTGCATGAGATGGTTGGAGAGCTTGCGAGAGGTGCGGTCTCTCCACGTAGTCTGTGTTGTAGGTTGACTTGAGTGGGTTTGTGATCCGTAACTACTTTTGGGATTTTTCCTGCTTTCCTGCATTTTTGCAGAAATGTGTCAATATGTGTGATCTTCTTGGAGATCCTCTCCACTTTAAGTCAGCAGTTAGTGGTGTCGATGGTTGGAGTCCCATTTTGTGGGCTTGTCTGACCCTTGCATGGCAGTAATGTTACTTCCCATTTATCAGCCCAGATTTAAATACTGTCCAAGTGTTGATGTATAGGGGTATGAACTTCTTCAATCAATGATTTTTGCTAATTGCAATGCAATTGTCAGGGAACACTCTCACTTCTGACCTTATGATGGTAGGAAGGATAATGAAGGAGATGCAGTTTTCAAGAGCAACTTTTACCTACTTTCAAAGGCAATAGCAACAGGCAATAAATGTTGACCTTGACACCAAGATCACATCCTACAAATCCATGAAATAAATATGAGGGTTGGTGACCTAAAGGTTGTTAACTATTTATGTTTTAAGGAAAAATGTAAAATAGAAGAGAGTAGTATAAAGGAAGAGAGATTGAAGAAGGAACTCTAGAAGTTGGAACTTAGGCACTTACAGATTCATCTGCTAAGGGTGAAATAATGGAAACTGAGCATATGCAGAAGCGGTTAGAACTGGAATGTCGAGCTCTGAGAGGATGGGAGGACCTAGCAAGGCCAAGGACAGCTTAGAGACAAGGCTGAACTTTTCAAAGCTGAGGTCATATCAGTTGGGGACTCGATGTTGGTCAGCAGGTAAAAGGATAAATGGTAAACTGAAGTCGGCATGAATTAGAATCTGGGCAATATTACCAAAAGTGATAAATAGGAGGTTAGCAGAAGAGCACTGCAGAAGACATGTCTGAAGACAACTGCAAGAAGGTTTCAGCTCCAGACAGGTTGAGGCAAGCAAACAGGAAAGAAAACAAAATGTGGGCAACCAAGTTCAGAAACATTGTGGACAGTACACGGATTTAAGCTCTGAATAGATGTTTGACAACAAAAACAGTTATGCTGGTTAGGAAGAATGCTGACATTAAGATTATTAGGTGAAACATCAATCATTAAGCATGAATGTGAACAATTAAGTTTTAAAGGGAAACAGTAAGCTCTTTGTTTGAATTTCGGAAGAAGTGTGAATTACCTTCTGCTAGCCTAAGATCCATTGGTAATAGCTTCAACTGCTGCCCTAGTTGAATTCAACTCACTCTATAGACAAGAAATAGAACTTGACATATTTGTTGTGGTTCTGTTCGCCGAGCTGGGAATTTGTGTTGCAGGTGTTTCGTCCCCTGTCTAGGTGACATCCTCAGTGCCTGGGAGCCTCCTGTGAAGCACTTCTGTGATCTTTCCTCTGGCATTTATAGTGGTTTGTCTCTGCCACTTCCGGTTGTCAGTTTCAGCTGTCCATTGCAGTGGCCGGTATATTGGGTCCAGGTTGATGTGCTTATTGATTGAATCTGTGGATGAGTGCCATGCCTCGAGGAACTCCCTGGCTGTTCTCTGCTTGGCTTGTCCTATAATAGTAGTGTTGTCCCAGTCAAACTCATGTTGTTTATCTTCTGCATGTGTGGCTACTAAGGATAGCTGGTTGTGTTGTTTCGTAGCTAGTTGGTGTTCATGGATACGGATCGTTAGCTGTCTTCCTGCTTGTCCTATGGAGTGTTTTCTGCAGTCCTTGCATGGGATTTTGTACACTACATTGGTTTTGCTCATGCTGGGTATCAGGTCCTTTGTCCTGGTGAGTTGTTGTCTGAGAGTGGCTGTTGGTTTATGTGCTGTTATGAGTCCTAATGGTCGTAGTAGTCTGGCTGTCAGTTCAGAACTGTTCTTGATGTATGGTAACATGTCTAGTCCTTTGGGTTGTGGCATGTCCTCATTCCATTGCCTTTCCCTTATATTTTCTTGACATATTTTCATTGGGGTAAATTTGGATGCCATTATGTGACATATTTACTTGTCTAGTCAACATGCTATCACAAATTCTGAATTTTCCAACTCCTTTACAAAACATCTCCAAAATTCTTGAGACCAGAAGTACTTTGACCATTCTCGATGTTACTGATGTTCACTAATCCTTACTTCTGAAAATGAAAAGCAAGACAGTTTTCAAATGACCTAACTAAAATCATCATAGTCCTACCAGACATAGATGCTCCCTCATTACAGACAAATGCCTGCTGGTGATTTACCTGATGGTCACCACGACGCAGGTAGGTGAATAGGTTGAGGAGAGGGGGGTCCTTCATGGTAACCTCAACCAGATACTGCTGGTATCACTCTCCATTACAAACTGGCTACTGAGTCCACTGAGCTCTCCTACCCTCCAGAATACTTGCACAGTCAAAAGTGCAACATCACATTCTCCCCCATCCCTACTGACGTGGATGGACTGCAGCAGATTTGATGGATCAAGTAGTTTTATGATTTCACTGGGTCTGTGCAGCTCAGAGTCTTTTTAAAACATAAAACATAGCAAAGAAAGAAGTGACTTTAATGTCTTCTTGAGAGTATCAAACAACTCGTGAGATCAAACCTGAGGGTTCATTAAAAGTACAGAATCCTGGCTTCACTTGAGTTCCCCGTGGAGCCGCTCTCTCTGATTTACTGTTTACATGGCTCGAGTCTAGAATATTCCTTTCATATTGCAGTGCACCTGCCACCGAGAATGTTTTATAAATTGGGCTCACTGCACTTCAGGACACAAGTGAAAATGGCAAGGAACAAATGTCAGATGTTTATGTAGAACAAAGCCAAATGTCATCCAAACACAGGAACAATGCATTCGAGTGCTACCTCACCATAGTACTCTCGTGTAACTTCAAGTCATCCTTCACTGCTTTAGATAGCCTTGGAACTACAAGGGAGGGCTATAAGACCATTTTAATTTTAAAAATGCCCTGGTTCAACTGGTTTCAACAATATACCCTTGTTTAATCATTTTAAAAACTGCTTTAACATGTTTTCATTATGTTAAGAGGAATGTCTCTGGTTCACATGGATAGAAATGATGAGTTGCTTTCAACAAAGCAACAGTCAAGGAGCTTACCTCAGCCTGGACATTTGTGGTACTCTCTGAAACAACAATCATCCACAATCAATAACATTCACAACACACATTGTAAGAACAAGCTGTTTTTTGATACTGTGGTTTTAGTGTTGGAAAATGAACCAAGGTGCTTTCACAGGAACATACTCGACAAAATAGAAGACAAAGTAGGGGAAAGGGCGATATTGTTGTGGGCTGTTGGTTTGTAAGGTAGGCTTGTGAGAATGATGGAATCAATGGGAAAAAAAATTGTAGGGTATTTGCAGGAGTGAGATATTGGCTGGATAGATGGAATGTGGTGTATTACCCATTCCTTGTTTTCTTATATTTCTCTGTAGGATACAGAAGTAAATATATTCCCAACCCCTCAAAAAATGGGGCAACACTCAAATCCATTCCTGTTTTTTTCTCAACAATACCCAAAGTGCAACCTCAAAGCAGATGACTCGGTCAAATAATCACCCAATCTATTTTTGCTTCTCAACCTATACAGGATATAGGGTTTTTTAGATTGGCGATAATTCCAATATGTTATCGAAAAGTGTAATTCTTCATGCAGGACCCCAAACAATAGATGTGAATGTGCAATGTGAAAATGGTACATGAGAGTTAACTGTCTGAGAAATTTGCTAAGGGACAACAGTAGGAGCAGAGCTCAGCGTGCCAGGTTAATGCATGCCTTGA